>NC_050101.1:112194030-112497060 GCF_902167145.1 Zea mays | reverse complement strand
ATTAATCATATAAACAACTCATTTTCACTTAGAACTGCTTTTAGGAGGACATATCCTGTGCAATCACTCATTTTGGTGCAAGCGTGCAATCAAACTATCCAGAGCATCCAATCTAGATCCAACGGTTTCATATGGAAGGGGTTAAAAGTAAAATAGGTACTATGTTTTAGGTGGAAGGGGTTAAATATAAAATAACAGTCATCATTAGATCTAGATTAGATGCACCAAACCGCTTGATTGCACGCTTGCACCAATATAAGTGATTGCATAAGATATTTTCCCTGCTTTTAGTTAGCATCTTATGAACACTTATTCGGTAGCAAACTAATTACAGTTCATATGTTTTCTATTTGCTTTGGTTCTTTTGTCACCAATCACCAAAAGGTATATTAAAAAGGGAAATAGCCTTAAAATATTTTCTATATCAATTTTTTGTCCTTGTTGACCATAACGGCTATATGGACTAACTAATTTGTATGTCTTTGATTCACAGGTTCATAAAATCAAATTCAGAATTTCTAAGTCAAAATCGGCTCAAAACCAACCAAAAAGGGATAAAACTTGGAATAGGTGAACTAGCAATAGTTATATACCTTAGATAAGTTCAAAATACCCCTAGAAACATATTTGATACATCTAAATAGGTTGGATAGCTCAGTTTCAACAATTTACTCTTTTGAAACTAATTTGAGCCAAATTAGAAATATGAGTTAGAGAAATTAAAATATCCAAGTTTCCTAACTTAGACTAGTTGGGATTCCACTAGATATGTTTGTCTAAGCCTTAGAAACATCCTCAAAGTCAGCTGAATTGAATTGAAGAATGGGACAAGTTTACCAAATTTGGTCTAAGTCTAGGAGCACCAGACCATTTACATAGAGAAGGCTGAACTTATTCAACTGGCGGCTAGCAGATCGGACCAGTCTGATGGCACATCGTATCAGTTACGTAGAGAGGATGTAAATTGGACTTGAGTCGGCTGGCTAACTGGACCGGGCCGATGGCGTACTGGAACGTCTAGTTTCAACGGCTAGTTTTTAGATCTCAACGATCAGATCTGATGTGGCATTGACGTGGCAGGCCCGGTGGCACACATGACCATTTACTTTGACAACCACCTATCATAATGGTAATCTGGTACAGCAGAGGTCAGAGGGTTCGGTGGTGCACCGGACCAATACTATAGGGGTTCGGTGTGCCACCCTACTATGCAGTTTTTGCCCAACTATTGTAACGGCTATTTGGGCATTTGGAGGCCATAAATACACCTCCACCCAGCACAATGAAGACACAAGAGCTACACCAAACTCACATCCAATACTTGCAACAATTCCAAGCACCCCAACTCCTCCTAAGCGCCAAATCCATCAACATAGAGCTAGAGATTTTGTAGTGCCATGTGGAATGACTCTTTTGAGAGTGTTGCATTTGGTTCTTGTGCTCTTGAGCTTTCTTCCTTCTATTTTCATTCGCAAGACTTGAAAGAGAAATGTGATATAAGGGTCATTTCTACTTGTTTAGGTGATTAAGTGTTCAACACACCATATGGAACTAACCACCTTGATATGAGAATGAGTATAGGTGCTTAAAAGGCAAATTGAAGATGTCAAATCTATATGAGCTGAATTAAAGGGTCAAAAGTGCAACTTTGGACAAATCAACATAAACACAAGGCTTAAGTGTTTGGATAAGTCCCACACACTCTATTTCATGTTTTCTAGCACTTTGTTTTGGCCACTAACTCAATTCTGCAAGAAAAGTGCCTTTTGGACTTAGTTTTAGTCATATTGCAAACTCTGGTGAATTGGACGAGAAAAGGTATGTATCCCACACTTAGTCAATTAGATTATGTGCTAAATATCTTTGTATAAGTCATAGGGAAGCTACCAAAGGCAGCCAAAAGAATTTGGAGAAGTTTGTCTCAAAAGAGCCAAACTTGGGCTAGTCTCGGACTCACCGGACTGCTAGGTGCCGCGTAGGAACGGACTAGTTGGTCTTGAGAATTTTAATTATAAAATTTACCAAACAGTGAACAGTGCATTATCCGGTGCACCAGACATTGTCTCCAACGACTCCCCGCACGCCAACGGCTATCTGACATGGTGATTGTCCGGTGGCGACTGCATTGTCCGGTGCGTCAAAAAAGGAAGGCAACGAATCAGAATCACCTGCCGACCGTTACACCAGGCTATCCAATGGTGCACCGGACTATCCGATGTGCCTGTAGACAGGGAAGTCTTCTAACTTCCTTATGGAGAAGCCAATAGCTCCTAGGCCCCTTGGGGCTATAAAAGAACCCCCTAGGCGCCTCCATCCTCTACCCAAACATCTCGAGAGCAAACCAACACTCCAACACTCCACAACCACACCCTCTAGTGATTTAAGAGAGATTCGAACGCTGTTTTGAGCCGTTCTTGTGTGATCTTGTACTCGCGCTCTTGTCTTTGCTTCTTGCGTGTGTTGTTGTGTTGTGCTTTTGTGTGCATATTATTTCTCCCTCCCTTACTCTTCTTAAGTCTTAATTGTGATCATCTTGTAAGGCTGTGATAGACTCCAATTTGTGGAGATTCCTCACAAACGGGGTATTGATACAAGGAAGACATCATGGCACTCAAGTTTGATCTCTTGATCACTTGAGAGGGGTTGATTGTAACCCTTCTCTAAACTAGGACACCACAACGTGGAGGTAGGATTTGGTCGAACCACGGGATAAAAATCGATGTCTCTTCCGTCATTTATTTTGTTGCGATTTTTTCCTTCTCTCTAGTTCTCTCTACTCACATGTATTATTGTTAAACATGACTATTCAAAACGTCTTTTAATTACTCTTGCATTCCTTACAATTCAAATGCTCATTTGTTTTATATTCCTCTTGGCAAGCATCCTCACTTTGATGAGGAGGATTATTCTTGGTGGAGTCATAAGACATGTAGTCATTTATTTTCTCTTCATTCTAGTATTTGGAACGTAGTAGAAATTAGAATGCATGATTTAGATAGTGATGATGAAAATTACAATGCTATTTACATGCAAGAAATAATTCATAAAAAATCCCAAGCTACTATTGTCTTCTAGCTTGTCTATGCAGGGAAGAATACAATAAAGTTAGTGGTTGGACAACACAAAGAAAATATGGGACACCCTCAAGATCGTCCATAAAGGGAACACAATGACAATGATTACAAAGATGGAACTTATTGAGGGTGAGCTCGGGAGGTTCATCGTGAAGAGGGGAGAAGAGCCAACTGAAACATACAATAGGCTCAAGACCTTGGTGAACCAAATCCGCAACTATGGAAGCACAATATGGATGGATCACAACGTCGTGCGCCTAATGCTAAAGTCATTTACCGTTCTTGATCCTAACCTTGTGAACTTGATTTAATAAAACCCCAAGTACACCAAGATGGCGCATGAGGAAATCCTTGGAAAGTTTGTGAGTGAACGTATGATGGATAAGGAGGCGAGGTACATTGACGACGTCACCAACGGACCTCTTCCTCAACACTATGAGTCGCAACCCGTTGATCTCAAAGCGACGACCAACAAGCATTCGCTCCCCGACAAGGTGGCGCAAATTGAGACGACCGACCTTAACGAGGATGAGATGGTGCTTGCGATCAAGTGCTTCAAGACCGCATTGAAGGGACACAAGGAGTACCCCAACAAGAATAAATCAAGGAGAAAGCGCATGTGCTTCAAGTGCAGTAAGTCTAGTCATTTTATTGCTTAATGTCCTGATAATGTTGACCAGGCACAAGAAAAGAGCTCCAAGGGGAAGGAGAATAAGTTTTATAAGAAAAAGAAGGGCAAGGCGCACATCGGCGGGGAATGGAATTCAGACTGCTTTTCATCCGACTCCAACGATGAGGGACTCGCTGCCTCCGCCTTCAACAAGTCCTCCCTCTTCTCCAACGAGCGCAACACATGCCTCATGGTTAAGGATAAGAAAGTACGTACACGTGATACTCCTAAATATACTTCTTCTAGCGATGAGAAGTCCGATGATGATGTAGATTATAATGATCTTTTTAAGGGATTAGATAGATCTAAAGTAGATAAAATTAATTAATTAATTGATGTTTTGAATGAGAAGGATAGATTGTTAGAAAAGCAAGAGGATTTGCTTTATGAGGAACAAGATAAATTTGTAGAAGTAGAAAAAACCCTTGCTTTAGCCATGGAGAAAAAAATGAATTGCTATCTTTTGAGTTATCTTCATGTCATGCCTCTATTTCTAGCCTTGAAAGTACAAATGTTGATTTGAATGCTAGAATAAAAAAAGTTAAGTGTTGCAAGTTCATCTTTGGAGCATGTTTCTATTTGTAATAGATGTAATGATTTTGGTATTGATGCTTGCAGTGATCATGTCTCTACAATTTCAAAGTTGAATGATGATATAACTAAACTCCATGCTCAACTTAAAATTTGTAAAGATGAATGTGATAAGGTAAAATTTGCTAGGGATTCCTACACCATTGGTAGACACCCTTCTATTAAGGATGGACTTGGTTTCTATGGGGAGCCAAGGACACAAAGAGCCATAAGGTCCCCAACTTCTTTAAGGAGAAGGGGAAGGCGCATATGTCTAGTAGTTCACATTCTTCACGTGATAGAAAGAACCATGCTTATTTATATGATCATGTTAAGAATGTTCCTCAGAGTTCTCATAATGTTCATCATGATGTTTGTTTGATCATGATATACCTGCTATGCGACATGATGTTATTTATTCTTCACATGCCATGATTGCTTCATGTAGTTCTTCACATGCTCATGGTAGACCTAGGTGCCATGCTCATGTTGTTTCTCATGCACCTAAGTCCAAGAATGCATCTCATGGTCCCTCCATGCTATTTCGTACTTTTGATGCTTCCTATGTGTTGTATTGCAAGAATGATAGACTTTTTTCTTCAAATTTGGGATCTAAATGCAAGAAAGGTAAGACTTGAATTTGGGTACCAAAATATTATGTAACTAACCTAATAGGACCCAATAACCCCAGGCCTAAATTCCTTCTAGGTTTATGCATCCGGGGGCTTGAGCTGGATTATTGATAGCGGATGCACAAACCACATGACGGAGGAGAAGAAGATGTTCATTTTCTACATCAAGAATAATGATTCCCATGACACTATCATCTTTGGAGATGGGAACCAAGTCAAGGTAAAGGGGTTAGATAAGATAGCGATTACTATCGAGCATTCGATTTCTAAATTTCTATTTTGTAGAATCGCCTGGTTACAATTTGCTTTCCGTTAGTGAGTTATGTCATATGTGTTATAATTGTCTTTTTACAAATGTTGATGTAACTGTCTTTAGAACAAGTGATGGTTCATTAGCTTTTAAAGGTGTATTAGACGACAAACTTTATTTGGTTGATTTTACTAAAGAAAATGTTGATCTAGATGCATGTTTAATTGCTAAGACTAACATGGGCTGGTTGTGACATCGTCGTCTAGCATATGTTGGAATGAAAAACCTTCATAAGCTTCTAAAGGGAGAACATGTGTTAGGACTAACCGATGTCTGTTTTGAGAAAGACAAACCTTGTACAACGTGTCAAGTAGGGAAATAGGTGGAAAAAGTCATCCAAGTAAGAACGTAATGATGACGTCAAGACTACTGGAGTTGCTACATATGGATATGCTTACCTTAGCATATGGGGAAGTATGGTCTCGTTATTGTTGATGATTATTCCCGCTTCACTTGGGTATTCTTTTTTGTAGGATAAATCTAAAACCCAAGGCACACTAAAGTGTTTCCTAAAGCAGGCTCAAATTGAGTTTGAATTAAGGATGAAAAAGATAAGGAGTGACAACGGTTCTGAGTTTAAGAACCTTCAAGTAGAGGAGTACATTGAGGAGGAAGGCATCAAGCACGAATTATCCGCCCCTACACTCCATAACAAAATGGTGTTGTGTAAAGGAAGAATAGGACACTCATCGACATGGCAAGAACAATGCCTGGAGAGTACAAGACGCCAGAGCAATTTTGTCGGAAGCCATGAACACGGCTTGCCACACCATAAATCGTCTCTATATTCATCACCTCCTCAAGAAGATGGCATACAAGATTCTAACCGGTAACAAACCCAATGTTTCTTATTTTCGTGTGTTTGGGAGCAAATGCTACATTTTGGTCAAGAGAGGTAGGCTTTCAAAATTCGCTCCCAAAGCCGTTGAAGGGTTTTTGCTTGGTTATGACTCAAATACAAAAGCATAGAGGGTTTCCAACAAATCTTCTGAACTTGTTGAAGTCACTAGTGATGTTGTATTTGATGACATTAATGGCTCTCCAAGAGAGCAAGTTAATCTTGATGATGTAGATGAGAACGAATTTCGACGACCGCAATAAGAACTATGGCGATAGGAGATGTGTGACTGCAGGAACAACAAGAACACGATCAACCTTCTACTTCAACAATGGCACATCCCCCAACTCAAGGTGAGGAACATATACCTCAAGATGTGAGCATGGATCAAGGGGGAGTGCATGAACAAGAAGACAAGGAAGAAGAAGACGTACCACATGCGCCTCCATCTCCAATTCGTGCCACCATACAAAGAGACCATCCGGTGGGTCAAATCCTAGGTGATATCAGCAAGGGAGTAACGACTCGATCTCGTATTGCTAATTTTTGTGAGTGCTACTCCTTTGTCTCTTCTATTGAGCCTCTCAGGGTTGAAGAACCATTGCAGGATCCGAATTAGGCGATGGTCATGCAAGAAGAGCTCAACAACTTTAAGAGAAATGAAGTCTGAAGCCTGGTGCCATATTTAAAGCAAAATGTTGTGGGAACCAAGTGGATGTTCCACAACAAGCAAGACGAGTACAGGGTGATGACAAGAAACAAGGTAGACTTGTGGCAAAAGCTTATGCCCAAGTCGCATGTTTGGATTTTGAGGAGACTTTTGCTTCTCTAGCTAGGCTAGAATCAAATCGTATATTATTGGTCTGTGTTGCTCAACACTCGTTTAATCTTTTTCAAATAGACGTGAAGATTGCCTTCCTTAATGGACCAATCAAGGAGGAGGTGTACGTGGAACAACCCACTGGCTTTGAGGATGAAAGGTATCCCGACCATGTCTACAAGCTCTCTAAGGTGCTCTATAGGCTTAAGCAAGCACTAAGACCATGGTATGAATGCCTTAGAGATCAACTTTATTTCAAATGCTTTCAAGGTCGGGAAAGTTGATCCCACTCTTTTCACTAAGACTTGTAATGGTGATTTCTTTATATGCCAAATAAATGTCGATGACATAATATTTGGTTCTAGTAATAAAAAGTCTTATCAGGAGTTTAATAGGGTAACGATGTATAAATTCGAGATGTTGATGATGACGAGCTGACCAACTTCCTTGGCTTTGAAGTAAAATAGCTCAAAGAAGGCATCTTCATCTTCCAATCGAAGTATATGCAAGACATCCTCAAGAAGTTCGGGATGAAGGATGCAAAGCCCATCAAGACGCCGATGGGAACCAACGAACACCTTGACCTCAACATGGGAGGTAAGTCCATAGATCAAAAGGTATATTGGTCTATGATAGGATCTTTGCTTTATTTAGGTGCAAGTAGACCGGACAGTATGCTTTCAGTATGTATGTGTGCTAGATTTCAATCTAACCCCAAGGAATGTCACCTTATGGCCGTGAAGCAAATTCTAAGATGTCTAGTTCATACGCCTCGCTTTTGGTCTACCTCTGACCTAATTGGATATTCAAATTTTGATTATGCCAGGTGCAAGGTAGATAGGAAGAGTACATCAGGGACCTGCTAGTTTTTAGAGAGGACCCTGGTGTCTTGGAGCTCAAAGAAACAAAATTCTGTTACCCTATCCACCACTGAGTCCGAGTATATTACCGCAGGTCAGTATTGCGTGCAATTACTTTGTATGAGGCAAATCCTCGAGGACTTTGGCTACAATCTGAGCAAAGTCCCACTCCAATGTAACAATGAGAGTGTGATCCGCTTGGCAGATAATCCTGTTGAACACAGCTGCACTAAGCACATAGACATCTAGCATCACTTTCTGAAAGACCACCAACAAAGGGGATATATCGATATATGCCATGTTTTCTGTGTTTATTTTGACCTTTAGTTTGGGTTGTTCCTGTGTTTGGATATGTTCTATGTGACCTTTGCAAGGTGTTGGAGCTTATGTGTATTAATCTAGATCATGTCAAGTTGACTTGATGGTTCTGAAGCTCTTTCTAGAGTAGATCAGAAATCCTGGAGTAAAGATGTATGATCCCAAGACTTAGTCAATTGTTTTAGTGGCTAATTGTGTGTGTCTAAGTGCTGGGGATCATCCCAAAAGAAGACAAATTGGAGTAAAGAAGTTGCACCAGTTTGGGAGCATCGAACAGTGTCCGGTGCCCAGGCTGGCCCTCGGTGAACAGACCGCTCTCGGGAACCAGTTGGGGGTGCTGCAGCTATAAATCACTGGGCTGTCCGTTGCGCCAGCCGTACGTCGGACCAACGGTCGGTCGTGCAATCAGTGCTGGCCACGACATCCAAGCCAACGGTCATCAAGTCGCATCGGACTGTCCGGTGTACCAAGTGGCGAATGGTGGCAACTATCAGCTTTGCCAGGAAAGGAAGGAAATCAGCTAGTACTCACTGTCTGGTGTGCACCGGACAGTCCGATCCACACACAGAAAGGGAAGGCTGATTGCTTCCCATTTGAAGAACGAACGGCTAGGGGCTCCCTTGGGGCTATAAAAGGACCCCCTAAGCATCCATCTACACGTGTGGAAGACTCCCAAGTGCAGCAACACTTTGTAGACTCATTGCAAATCATATTGCTCCCCCTCTTTTGTGTATTTTTCTATAAGTTGTGTAGAGGCACAATTATAGGCCTTTAGAGAGAGGGGAAGTGCTGCTGAGAGCAAGATCAAGATCTTGAGCACTGTTACTCCGTCGGAGTGCTGTCAAGAAGGTTGTAAGCAGCCACGACAACGTTGTTGAAAGCCGCCTAGAGGGGGGGCGAATAGGCGAAACCTAAAAACTATAAACTTTGAACACACACTTTACCCAGGGTTAGGGTTAGAAATAAATAATATTGAATTCGAAGTGCGGAAGATAGTTATTCTTGTTATGAGTTGCTCAAACAATGCAGATAACTTTGGGAGCCAACTCAAAACAATACGAGCAAGAGAACTTTAGAGACAGAGGAGAGGGGAGAAACAAATCGAGTGATGAAGATCAACACAAATGAACATGGTGATTTCTTTCCTGAGGTTCGGTTCCAAGGAACCTACTCCCCATTGAGGAGACCACAAAGGACAGGTCTATTCCAACCCTTTCCCTCTCTCAATCACTTAGACCGGTCGAGTGCTTCTTCTTAATCACACGGGTCACTAAGACCCCACAAGGATCACCACACAGTTAGGTGTCTCTTGCTAGCTTTAAAAACACTTGGAAAGATTAGAGTGAGAATAAGAGAGCAACCAAGCAACAAGAGCAACAAAAGAAACACAAATCACCCTCTCTCAAGTCACTAAACACTTTTGATCACTTGACTTGATTTTAAAGCTCGGAGAGGATTTGATGCTTTGATTGTGTCTTTAGATTGTATGCTTTTGCTCTAGTATTGAATGAGGAGGTTGGAAAGCTTGGGGTGGTTTGAATGGTGGTGGTTGAGGGGTATTTATAGCCAAACCACTATTTCAGTCGTTGCTGTCGATGGGCACACCGGACAGTCCGGTGGTGCACCGGACACTGCACTGTTCATTGTTCGGTGAGTGCCACATCAGCCGACTGTTGGGGTTCAGAGCTGTTGTCCGTTGAAGTATTCTGTCTTCTTGCGGCACCGGACAGTCCGGTGGCACACCGGACACTCCAGTGCGATCTGACATCGCAGACTGTCTTTCTGACTTCTGATGGTCATACTGTTCCGCAGTTGACCATTGGTGAAGTTGACCGTTGCTCCGCTATCTCACCGGACTGTCCGATGAATTTTAGTGGACGAGCTCTGAGAAAACCCGAGAGCGGCCAGTTCGCGAGGTGCTCAACCAGGACACCTGATAGTGTCCGTTGCACATCGGACAGTGTCCGGTGCGCCACTGACTGCACCAGATCTTGTATGCTCCAAACTTTGTAGAATTCCCTCAAGTATTTTTCTTTGTATGTTTATGTTAAACTTTATGCACATGAGAAAAATATTCACTAGGCAAACTAGTTAGTCCATATAGTTTGTGATGGACGTCAAACACCAAAATCAATTATAAGAAATGTTGAGATCATTTTCCTTTTAGTTGTAACAACCATCGTCATATTGGAAGGCTCTATCTGTCACACTGACAGATTTGAGTACATCGGAGGATGGAGTAAGATACTCCAAGCCAAGATGTGGCTAACTCCAACGAGGACTAGGCAAGCATTTTAGGCTTGGCCGAACCTCGGTATAAATCCTTGTGTCCTGTGTGCTGTGCTGTGACTCCCGTCTTGTCTCTGTTTCTGTTCTTTGTCTCTTGCCTTATTACTATGTGCACTTCATATACTCTTATCTGTGGTACGAGTTACTTGTGAAGTGCAAGACTTTTTGAGACAGGAACTTCATTTCCGCTGCCACCTACTCGAAGCAATCTTCATTCCGCTGTGATCCAGTCTTTGAGCAGAGTGGTTTTAAGTTTTATAGTGATAATTATTATTTGCCTATTGACCCCTCTATGTGTCGGCGTTTTGGACCCGCGAGGACCGTCAACCGACCAGTAAATTTGTTGCTGCGTGTCCCTGCCCAGATGGGTTGGTGCAAGATGGAACACAAGCGGGGGAATGAGGCTTATATTATCTTGCACCGGGGTGCTTGTAGTAGGGGTTACAAGCGTCGCGAGAGAGCGAGGGCGAGAGCGAGAGAGAGAGTCTCTGCGTGCTGCCTACCTCGTATGCCCCGCGTCCCTACGTTCCCCCTCTGTCCACGTCCTGCGTCAACGTGAATGTATCTCAGCGTGAACCTGAACGTGAACCCCCCTGGAAGGCCCTGGACACCCCCTTTTATAGATACAAGGAGATGCCCAGCTGTACAACGGGGTGTAGCTATGCGCTAACGTGGCTGGCGGGGGAGTGCCTTGAGCCCTGTACACGAGCTATCGTGGCCGTCGGAGAAGTGCCTTGAGCCCTGTAGAAGCACAGATGTCGGTGCGGCATGGATCCTGCTGACGTTGTCTTGCTTCCGTAGGGGGTTTGAGAGCAACCGACATCATGGGCGCACACGGGGAACCATCATTACATGTTGCCGGAGTAACCTTAGATGGGACACCGGTCTTGTTCCTTCATAGCCTGAGGCGGCTAGCTACGAGTAGGGTAATGATGCATCCCATGTAGCATAGTCGGTCCGAGGCCCAGGTCGGGCAAGGCGGAGACTTCTCCTGAGGCCGAGGCTAGGGTCGGGCGAGGTTGTGACTCCTCTCGAGGTCGAGGCTGAGGCCGAGGCCTGGGGTCGGGCGAGGCGGAGCTCCCTGCTGCGCCCGATGCTGAACTCGAGAGAGGTCACGACTCATTGTTGCTAGTCTTGCCCTGACGGTTGGCACTGTAGCCGGAGCGGGGTGAATAGCGCTGTTTTTCTATCAGATCGGTCAGTGAAGTGACTGCAGTCACTTCGACCTTGCCGACTGAGGTGCGTGTGTCAGGATAAGGTGTCAGGCGATCCCCACATTAAATGCGCATGCGATACGGTCGGCTGGTAAGGCAACCCGGCCGAGGTCGCTGCACGACAAATTTCGCCCAAGCTGGGCTTCTGGCAAGCCGAGGGTGCGCTCACTGTCTGAGGAGGCCCTCGGGCGAGGCGTGAATCCGTCCGGGACTATTGTTCCCACCCGAGGCCAAGGCTAGGCTCGGATGAGGTCGCGTCCCTTGGTAGACGAGGGCCTGACTTGAATCGTGCTTTATCAGCTGGGTATGGTTTGTTCTGAAGACGTTTTTGCAGCTAGATTAAGGAGCATTGGGGGTACCCCTAATTACGGTACCCGACAGTAGCCCCCGAGGCCTCGGAGGGAGTGCGGGCACTTGCTTGGAGGTTCAACTGGATTTTTGCAAGGGGACCGGCCCTTCTCGGTTATATCTTGTTCCGGTGGGTGCGCGCGAGCGCACCCACCGGGTGTAGCCCCCAAGGCCTCGGAGGAGTGGTTTGACTCCTCTGAGGTCTTAATTCTTTTTGCGATGCCTTGGGCGGCCTTGTTGTTCCCTCATGCGGCCTGGTCGTAGCCCGGGTGCACGGTCAGACGCCGAGTTTTCACGCTGGTTTGTTGATGTGGTCAATGATTCAGCCGTAGCCTGGTGCGAGAGCAGCCCCCAAGCCTCTGCACGGAGCGAGAGGACAATCAAGGACCATCTCGACTTTTATTGTACGCCCCTTCGTCGCCTTTCCGCAAGGAGGAAGGGGGGAAGCGCCATGTTGCCCTCGGAGGGCGCCGAACATGGTGTTTCCAGTGAGTTGCTGGCGGGTGATCCAAGTGGATGCCCGAGCCCCGTTCGATAAGGGTCGGCTAGTGGCCCAGAGGTGCGCTCCAAAAGTACCTGCATGTGATTTGCTGGACCCGGACCCATTCGATAGGGTCCGAGGGCTCGATGCCTCCCTCGGGTGGGATTCCGTTACAAAATCATTCCCGTTGGTCTCGGAAATGTCCTAAGGTACCTCGGGAGCGTAGCCCGAGCCTCGGCCATGTAACGGACGTACCCAGGGTCATCCCTGACTCTGCGTGCTCTGGGGCGGCTGTCGAACCCTTCCGAGGGGCCAGCCTTCGAACCCCTGATCAGTAAAGGGCTCGGAGCCCGAGTGCTCTGGGGCGGTTGCCGAACCCCGAAGGGCGCAACCTTCGAACCCCTGATCAGTAGGAGGGCTCGGGGCCCGTTTCCTTCGCTAGGAAGGATCCTTTTTCGAAATATCCCCTTTCCCGGTCCCTGTGGCAAGAGAGAGAGAGGGAAATAAAAAGGACATGAATTTAAATAAGGTGGCACACCTTTTTTGACGCGGTCGTCATGACGGAGGTGAAACGGCGCCCGCTTCTCCTGTTGGAGGTGTCGCTTGCCCTGCCAAGGAGTTAATGCGACGGGACGGGCGATTCGCGGGGCGTCTGTTGCGCGTGCGCGAGCCGTTCGAGGAACGGAGCATGGGTGCGTCGTCTTTACTCCGTGGGAGAGGGCTCCCCTGCCTTTTTAGGAGAGGGTGTGAGCCTATAGGTGATTGGACCGCTGCTTCCGCCCGTCTGTTGCTGCAATTACCGCCGGCCCGCCTCTGGTCATATGAACCGTCGTGCCTATCCCCGCGGCTGACTGACCCGTGATCGTTGCACTCAATTGACACTATTGGGTCATGCGCAGGGCTGCCTCGAGTCGCGGCACTGGTTCTGCAGTCGAGAAGATGCGGCATTGGCACGAGTGGCGGTGCAGTTTCCTTGCACGTAGTAACCGTTGCGCCGGTTACATGACAGGTGGGCCCGGGCCTTCATGCTGGACCGCTGGATGCGACGAAGCTGAAAGGGTGCACAACCGTGGTGCGGTTGCGTGTTTCCTGCATGGCGGTTCGCCCTTTCGACCGCTGGTTTCGGCGAGGATGGGGGAACGCTTATAACCGCGGGGCGGTTACATGCTTCGTGTGCGGCGATTTGGCTTCTTCTGTTTCGGGTCAGCTCGCATGACGTGTGGGACCCAGCCCCCGCGTTGGAGGGTGAGAACCCTGGAGCACGTTGGTGGAGACTTTGCCCGTGACGCTTGGGGGTGCGAATGAGGAGATCTGCCTTTAAAAAGGGATCGACCCCCCAGGCAGTAGCCATGCCTTCACACTCTTCGCATTCATCGTGCCCTTCCACCTTCCGAGCCCCCAGATGGGGTGCACCTGTGTTGCCTTCTTTTTGCTACTGTTTGAGAAGCGTGACCCCGTGGGGGTTGGCGCTCTTCAGTCACCGCTCGGCTTCAAGGATTTTCATCAGACAGCCCGGCTGCAGTCCCCCGCCGGCGGTCACCCAGGATGATGACCGTAGGCCTCATGGTGGGGAAGAGCGAGTCGGGCCGTGGCCTACCCCTACCCTCAGCTTCAAGGATGTTCATCATTCGTGCTGGGGAGGAGGGTGCACCGAGCTGGGGTCCGCCTCGGCGTGGGTAGCGGCCCGCTCCTTCCCTCAGTGATCGGGGGAGAAGAGCGCTCGCCGTTCATGGCGCTGGCAGCTGCCGCGTGTCTGGCTCCCCGGCCTGAGCGGCTCTGGCGCTGCTTCTGGTGCCACCTCCTACCGCCGAGGCGGAGCGCGGCTGCCCGTCCGCTGCTCGGGTGTCGATTGCGCCGTGCGCGGGCCGGCCACGTCCAGGTCCTCCTTGCACCGTCGGCTGCACCGGGGGATCGCGCAACACGTCGTACGCCGCGAGGGCGGTACTCGTGTTCCGGGACGGTCCCGTTCTCGTTCTTGTGGCGGGGACGGGAGTGAGGACCTGCCGGTGCGCTTTGGGGCGGCCACCGTTTGCCGATACGGTGTTGGTGGGCAGGTGGTCGCTGTCGTCGGTGCTGAGGTGGTGGTCGCCATAGGTGAGGCTTCCCCTTGCCGAAGCGGTTGCCTCCGCCGACGAGACCGTCAGTGCCACCTGCGCTCCGGACCTCCGGCTCTTTGGCTTTATTAGCTAGTTCTTGTCCCCCGTGAGGGGACGTGAACGAGGGCCTTTCAGCAGTAGTGTTTGCTCTGAGGCCATCGCTGCTGCTGTCTAGCCGCCCGAGGCGGAGGTCGTTGTCGCGCTGCTGGTGCAGTGGTCACTGGCGAGCCACCTGGAGTTTGTTATCCCGCAGGCCTCCTGGTGTGGAGGTTGTTCATTCCTGCGGGAATGGACCCGCAGTCCTGTTTGTAATGGTACCCTTTTGAGGGCGAGATGTAATAGCTTTAAGTACTAAGACATCTACCGTAGGTCGGGACAACCGCCGAGGGCGTTGCCGACGTCTAAGTCTAGGTACCATTGTTACCCCAAGCACGTGTGTTTGTTCTTTGTGGCTACTGAGGCCTGAACATTTGGGTATAAAGTCGTGTTTCTTTCCTCTTGTTTCGAGCATTAGGACTTGTTCGTCGGTAGTAGAATCACTTATCTGAGCTTGAGCTACCTTTCACGAAAGGTGACGAGTGAGGTATCCGTATCCTGGAGGCGTAGGAGTCCCTCGGCTCGGTCGGCCTTGCCGTTCAAGGTCTCTCTCGCTCGTCATTAGGATTCCACTATCGACGCAGTCGAAAGGCATGAAAGTTGTTTTGGCGGAAAACTTTTCCGAGGAAATATTTGAGGCAGAGGGGGCTTCCTCCTTTCTAGACCCGAGGCGACCGCTCAGGCCGGGACCCTTGCGGAGGGTCTGGCTGTGGTCGTCGGGTCTGCCCGGTCTGCCCAAGTCGAGGCCTCGCAGCAGCGTGCCCGGGCCGGAGGTATGTTTTGCCCGCTCTGTGACTTTGTTTTTGTCTCCATTCTTCTCCTTGCGTCTGAAGAATGTTGTCCTGCTGTCTGTAGGGTTCAAGACGGCTCTTAACGAGGCCGTCAAGAACTGCAAGGTGCTTGCCGAGGCAGCTGAGCTAGCAGAAGGAGGTCGAGCGCGTGGCCATGTCTGAGGCCATCTCGGCTCTTTGCCAGGCCTTCGGCCTCGATGGCGTCCCCTAGGGTAGCTCCCCCTAGGGTCATCTGTGGGCCTTGGGCGGCCATGTGCACAACAGACTCCGTGGGGCGCTGCACCACGGCGTTAGGCGGGCCTTCGCCGTGCTCGCTTCCCACTACGACGTGGATCTAGAGCGGGTTAGCGAGGGGTACTACTGCTTACCCGACGAAGAGGAGGCTGCCTTAGCCGAGGTCTAGAGGCTTGACGCGGCTGTCTAGGGCCCGAGTGCGGCGCTGGCTTCCTCCTTTGAGGTGGAGATCCTTCCGCCCGTGTCGCCGTCTGAGGCCGTGCCAGATTCCGCCGAGGGTGGAAATGACGCCGAGGGTGCCGCTCCTCCCCCTGCCGATGTCTGAGCCTGCAAGAACAGTTTGCTTTGAAGTATGCATATGTTTTTCGCGGTCGCTGAGGCCTAAACATTTTAACGTCAGATTATAAAGCTGCATTTTCTTCCCTCTCGTTTCGTGCGTTAAGACTTGTTTGGTAGCAGAATCCCTTGTCCGAGCGTGAGTCACTTTTCGCGGAAGGTGATGAGTGAGGTATCCGTATCCCGGAGGCGTAGGAGTCCCTCGGCTCGGTCGGCCTTGCAGCTTACGTGGTCCCTCGTCATTTTTAGGATTCCATTATCGATATAGTCGAAAAAGCACGAAAGTCGTTCTGGCAGAAAAGTTTTCGAGCGTTAGGACTTGTTCGGTAGCAGAATCGCTTATTCGAGTGTGAGTTACTTTTCGCGGAAGGTGATGAGTGAGGTATCCGTATCCCGGAGGCGTAGGAGTCCCTCGGCTCGGTCGGCCTTGCCGCTTACGTGTTCTCTTGTCGTTTTTAGGATTCTGTTATCGACGCAGTCGAAAAGCACGAAAGACGTTCTGGTAAAAGACTTTTCCGAGGAAAGATTTGACGCAGAAGGGGGTTCCCCCCTTCTAGCCCCCGAGGGAGGGTCGGGCTTTGCCGAGGCAAGGCTGATCCTTCCTTGATGGTTAGACTTTATTTATGCATGTAAATAGAGCGAGATACATGAACGACTTGAAACATTTTAAGGGTAAAAGCGACGTAGTTGTTGGATGTTCCAAGCGTTGCTGTAGACCTCGCCTTAATCGTTGGCCAGCTTGTATGTCCCAGGCTTCAAAATCTTGGCAATGATGAAGGGCCCTTCCCAGGGAGGAGTAAGCTTGTGGCACCCTCGGGCGTCTTGTCGCAGCCGAAGTACCAAGTCTCCCACTTGGAAGCCTCGGGGCCGAACCCTTCGGGCGTGGTAGCATCGCAGAGACTGCTGATACCGCGCTGAGTGTAGTAAGGCCACGTCCCGAGCTTCTTCCAGCTGGTCCAACGAATCTTCTCGGCTGGTCTGGTTGCTTTGGTCGTCGTAAGCCTTTGTCCTCGGGGAACCGTATTCCAAGTCCGTGGGTAAGATGGCCTCGGCCCCATAGACTAGGAAAAACGGCGAGAAACTCATGGCCCGGCTCGGCGTCATCCTCAGACTCCAAACCACCGAGGGTAGTTCTTTTATCCACCGCTTGCCGAACTTGCTGAGTTCGTTGTAGATCCTCAGCCTTAGTCCCTGCAAAATCATACCGTTGGCGCGCTCCACCTGCCCATTTGTCATTGGGTGAGCTACGGCGGCCCAGTCCACACAGATGTGGTGGTCTTCGCAGAAGTCCAGGAACTTCTTCCCAGTGAACTGCGTGCCATTGTCGGTGATGATGGAGTTTGGGACCCCAAAGCGATGGATGATGTTTGTGAAGAACGCCACCGCCTGCTCGGACCCGATGCTGGTTAAGGGTCGGACCTCGATCCACTTGGAGAATTTGTCGACGGCGACCTGCAGGTGCTTGAAGCCCCCGGGTGCCTTCTGCAAGGGGCCGACGAGGTCCAAACCCCATACGGCAAACGACCAAGTGATGGGTATTGTCTGCAGGGCTTGAGTGGGTAGGTGCGTTTGTTTCGCGTAGAATTGACACCCTCGGCAGGAGCGTACAATCCTAGTGGCGTCGGCCACTGCGGTCGGCCAGTAGAAACCTTGTCGGAAAGTGTTTCCGACGAAGGTCCGAGGTGCTGCATGGTGACCGCAAGCCCTCGAGTGTATTTCTTGTAACAACTCTTGTCCTTGGGCGACGGATATGCATCGTTGGAGAATGCCTGAGGGGTTGCGGTGGTACAACTCTTTTTCATCACCCAGTAAAACGAACGACTTGGCGCGCCGAGCCAGTCGTCGAGCTTCGGCCTTGTCGAGGGGCAGCTCTCCTCGGAGGAGATATTGCAGGTACGGGGTCTGCCAGTTTTGGTTTGGCGCAACCCCATTCCGCTCTTCCTCGATGCACAAGGCCTCACCCTCGGCGGCCGAGGGTACCTCGCGCTGGGCCGAGGTCTCGTCAGGTTCGGGCGCGTCGTCAAGTTTCACGGATGGTTGATATATATCCTTGGAGAAGAGGTCCGGGGGAACCATCGTCCGCCCCGAGGCTATTTTAGCTAGCTCATCCGCGGTCTCGTTGTACCGTCGAGCAATATGGTTGAGCTCCAGCCCGTAGAACTTATCTTCCAAGCGCCGAACTTCGTCGCAATAGGCCTCCATCTTTTGGTCGCGATAGTGGGAGTTCTTCATGAATGACAAGCTGCGAGTCGCCCCGAGCGTCGAGGCACCGAACCCCTATCTCGACGGTGATGCGTAACCCGTTAACCAAAGCCTCGTACTCGGCCACGTTGTTTGACACCGGAAAATGGAGGCGCAGCACATAGCGCACATGTTTCCTGAGGGGTGAGATGAAGAGCAAGCCAGCACCTGCTCCTGTTTTCATCAGCGAGCCATCAAAGTACATGGTCCAAAGTTCGGCGTGGATTGGAGCTGTCGGCAATTGGGTGTCGACCCATTCAACCAGAAAGTCCACCAAGACTTGGGATTTTATGGCCTTCCGAGGGGCGAATGAAATTGTTTCGCCCATGAGTTCCACTGCCCATTTTGCTATCCTACCCGAGGCCTCTCGACACTGGATGATCTCTCCCAGGGGAAGGATGACACCATAGTCACCGGATGAGACTCGAAGTAGTGTCGCAACTTTCGTCGTGTCAGAATTACTGCGTACAGTAGCTTCTGGATTTGTGGGTAGAGGATCTTTGTCACACCCGGTTTTAGAAGGCAAACCGAATGCGAACCATGTACGTGCCAGGATCAGTTATTCACGTACACAGCAGTTACATAATATGGACATCATCACACAGTGCTCAAAATAGTATTAATAAGGGAAATAGTCGATTACATCATACGTCTGAGACGTCCATATAGTTCTTACAATAAATCAAAGTGCGGAAAAGAAACATAGATAACGCGGCCTTCACAGGCAGCCGACTGGGGGGTTGCCGCTAACCCACACCTAGAACTCGTCGTAGTCTTGGAACTCCTGGAAGTCTCCTTCCACAGCTTCATCTTCGCCTGAGCAGTGGTTGCAATGCTGACAACCTGGGGGGGGGGGGGTTTGGTGTGTAGAGCAAGGGTGAGTACACATCAACATACTCAGCAAGTATCCTGTTTGGCTGTAGTGGACTAGCTTTATGTGGGGATAAGTCAAGCAGTTGCTTTTAGTTGGTCAGGTTATTACTTACTAGTAGAAAGCCAGGTTTTAACATTAACCCAAGTTATTAGCCCAATGTATCCTTTCCAAACGGAAAGAATACCACTTACCAATACCATAATCGTAATCAGAACCATCAATCTCATTGTCACCTGTACCAAAGTATCTCTGATCAAGTATCACTAATCTCTGGAGCTCCCTTGGCCGCTCATAACCGCGAGCACGGCTGATATATCAGTTTCATAACACTCTGCAGAGGTTGTGCACTTTACCCACAAGCCGTGATTCCCTCTCTGGCCCGGGCTTGCAAGACCCTTATTCACTCCCGAGGTGAATGGCCAAGGATTCACTACGAAGCCTTTACAAAGATTCCCCGGGGCTGTAGCCACCCGTTAGGTTTCCTAAATGTACCGCACTCCTCCCCAAGGGACAAATCAACCTTGGCAGAGCGAGCCGCATACACCGAGCCCCATTGACGGCACGACGGCGAAGCGAACTACACCCCGGATCCTCTAATTATTCAGCTAAGGGCACCCCATTCCACCCTCATGGTTGCACTGTTTTCCCGGGCGGTCATCCATTGAACAGGTCCTTACGGAGAGGCACTCGAGAAACCGCTCGAGTCCCCTTAAATGCCACAAGTATAATCATAAATAAGAACGGGAAAACAGCGTATCATAGATAACCACATCATGTTCATTGATTAAAGTTGAGCAATAGCATCAAACTAAGCAGTAATAATCCGACCCAAATAGGTAAACAAGGACATGGATAACAAAAAGCTAGTCAATCCTTAGGTATAAATGTGTGATGCGGGAGGTGAATTAAAGAATGATTAGGATAGAGATAGGTCAAAGGACACTTGCCTCCACCAACCGACTGCTGCTCAGGGGCTTCTCCTACGAATTCCTCGGGCTCTTCGACCGGATCGTTCTCTATGCGAGCGCAAACATACATACATCCATCCACATATTTAATACAAAAGAACAGTACACCATACGAGGGAACAAATAAAGCGAATATGCATCAAGTATGACATTTGACATTGCATTTGTTATGGTTAGAAAGAAACGGGAAAGGGTCTCGCAGGGGGTTAAATCTTATGCACTAACGATCAATTACAATTGGTTCTTAACAAAATAATTCTGTTATATGCACTAATGGAAACCTATTCATTTTAAGTTGATCAACATCGCACGAGATAAACAATTAACTACATGAATCAATTAGTATAACGGAATTTTAAATTAAACTTCCTATTTCAATGGCATGAACAATGATTAGCCTACCTAAAATAAAATAGCTATGATCACAGAAAGTAAATAAAATAAAATAAAAAAAAACAGGGGGGGCGGTTGAACCGACCCTAGGGCGGTTGAACCGGCCCTAGGCTGGGCGAGCGGGGGGGTCGGGCTGGCAGGCGGCCGGGTCGGCCAGGCGCGCGGCCGGGGCGCGGGCCGGGGGGGCGGCCGGGGTTGGCCAGGTGGGGGCTGGGGCGCGCCGCCAGGGGCGGCCGTGGCCGGCTGGGGCCAGGGCGGCGCGTAGAGATGTCAATGGGTAATTCCCCATCGGGTTATAGCATCCCAGACCCATCCCCATCATGTTTGACACATCCCCATACCCATACCCATACCCATCATGGGTACAAAACTCATCCCATACCCATCCCCATTCGGGTTTCGGGTCCCCAATGGGTCCCCATCCCCAATTAAGGAATAACTAGGTACTAACATCTAGCACAAACTATCTAGATTTCATACATCACCACATCGGCAAGCACTCATCCATGAACCATTATCCATTCATCCATCCATCAGAAAAGAAATCAGTACTTGGGACCAATATAAGAAATGGAGTCTGCCGGGTTTGATGGCCGACTCGGCCTCAACTCATTCATACAAACAGGACATGTGTACGCGTATGAAATACCCATGGGTAATCGGGTTCGGATTATTGCTTCCCAAACCCATACCCGTTTACCCAATGGGTGGAGATTTTGTCCCATATCCATACCCATGGGGACAATTTTTGTCCCATACCCGTACCCTAATAGGGGAATTCCCCACGGGTTATCGGGTATCGGGTCCCCATTGACATCTCTAGCGGCGCGACAGCGGCCGGCTGGGGGCGCGGCCAAGGCGGCCAGGCCAGGGCGGCCAGGCGAGGGCTGGGGCGCGCGGCCAGGGGCGGCCGGCAGCGGCCGGCTGGGGGCGTGGCCAGGGCGGCCAGCGGCCACGGCGCGGCCGGGCGCGGGCTGCCGAGGAGAGAGGAGGGGGAGGGGAGAGGAAGGGAGGAGGGAGAGAGGGAGGAGGGGGGGCTCACCGGCGAGGGGCGGCCGACGGCGAGGGCGGCGGCCGGCGCTAGGGCAGGGGGGTAGGGGCGGCGGCGGCTTAGGGTGGGGGAGAGAAAATGAGAGAAAATGAGAGGGAGAGGGAGAGGGTTTGGGGAAAAAAAGGGGGGATGGGGGGGCGGCTGGGCCTTTTTGGGCCCAAAAGGGGGCGCAAGGGCGGCTGGGCCGGCCGGGGTCGGCCCACGGCGCGGGAGGGAGAGAAAAAGAGGAGAGAGAAAAAGAGAGAGAAAAAGAAAGAAAAGATCTTCTCCTCATTTTCGAAATCCGATCTTTCTACATGAATGCATTTGCACTTTCAAAGCAATCAAAAGAAATGCAAGGTTCGGCATGGTGCATCAAACAACATAAAGTATTTAGGGTTTTTCTTACACGGGAAATCCAAACCGAATCCCGCTAGAACTTTGGAAAAGGTCAAGGTTTAGCGAGGGAAAAAAGAAAAAGAAAAGGTAACACCCGAATTTTGGCGAGTAAAGAAAAGAAAAAATTCAACTGCAAAATTCGGGGCGTTACAAACCTATCCCCCTTAAAAGAATCTCGCCCTCGAGATTCAGGGCTGGCTAGCAAAGAGCTCTGGGTACTTGGCCACTAGATCATCTTCACGCTCCCAGGTTGCTTCTTCCTCAGAGTGGTGATTCCATCTGACTTTGCACATTCTGATGGTCTTCCTTCGGGTGACTCTGTCTGCAATCTCAAGGATCTGAGCTGGCTTCTCAACATAGGTCAAGTCCTCCTGGACCTCAAGACCTTCCACTGGCAACTGCTCTTCTGGCACACGCAAGCACTTCTTCAACTGAGACACATGAAAGACATCATGCACAGCAGACAAATTCTCTGGCAGGCTGAGCTGATAAGCCACTTCTCCACGCTTTGAGAGGATCTGGTACGGACCAATGTAGCGGGGTGCTAGCTTGCCTTTCACTCCGAATCTTCTGACTCCTCTGATCGGTGACACTTTCAGATAGACAAAGTCTCCGACTTCAAAACTCAGCTCTCTTCTTCTGTGTCTGCATAGCTTCGCTGCCTCGATTGCGCTATCTTCAGATTCTCTCGGACCATCTTGATGTTCTCTTCGGCTTCAAGCAGAATGTCTGGCCCAAACACTTGCTTCTCTCCAGGCTGATCCCATTGCAACGGAGTTCTACAACTCCTTCCATAAAGCGCCTGAAACGGTGACATCTTCAAACTGGCCTGGTAACTGTTGTTATAGGAAAACTCTGCATAAGGCAATCGCTTGTCCCATCCGGACTGATCTTGCAACGCACAGGCTCTCAACATATCTTCGAGAATTTGATTGGTCCTTTCAGTCTGGCCATCTGTCTGCGGGTGATAAGCTGAACTGAAATTCAGATGTGTGCCCAAGGCTTCATGCAACTGCTGCCAGAAATGAGAGGTGAACTGCGTTCCTCTGTCTGACACTATCTTCTTTGGCACACCATGAAGACAAACGATCCGAGACATATACAACTCTGCCAATACTGCACTGTTGTAGCTGGTCTTGACAGGTATGAAGTGGGCTGACTTGGTCAAACGGTCCACCACTACCCAAATAGAATCGTAGCCGGCTCGAGTGCGAGGCAATCCGACTATGAAATCCATACCAATTTCATCCCATTTCCACTGAGGGATCTGCAACGGTTGCAACAATCCAGCTGGTCTCTGGTGCTCTGCCTTAATTCTTCGACAACTATCGCACTTAGCCACATGCTCTGCGATTTCCCTCTTCATTCCGTACCACCAGAATTTCTTCTTCAGATCCTGATACATCTTCTCACTACCAGGGTGAATCGAATAGGCTGTCTCATGAGCTTCCTTGAGGATCAACTCTCGAATAGACTGGACATTGGGAACACATAAGCGGTCTTTGAACCATATCACGCCTTCAGCATCTTCTCGAAAATCTTTGCCTCTGCCATCTAGAATCAATCGCCGAATCTCACTGATCTTTTCATCATTCTTCTGCGCTTCTTTGATTTCTCGCTCCAAGGTAGGTTCCAATTCAACTATGACTCCTCGCGAATTGTTCAGAAACCCGAGACTCAACCTGTCGAACTCCTTGGCCAACTCATAAGGCATCGGGCGAGCGACCATCAGATTGACTTGACTCTTTCTGCTCAAAGCATCTGCCACTACGTTTGCTTTGCCTGGATGGTAATGAATCTCCAACTCATAGTCTTTGATCAGCTCTAACCATCTTCGTTGCCTCATGTTCAACTCTGATTGGGTGAATATGTACTTTAGACTCTTGTGGTCTGTGTAAACATCACATTTCTGCCCATACAAATAGTGCCTCCATGTCTTCAGTGCGTGAACCACTGCTGCCAACTCTAGATCATGGATTGGGTAATTCTTCTCATGAACCTTCAACTGTCGGGACGAGTAAGCCACCACTCTTCCCTCTTGCATCAACACACATCCCAAACCTGTGTAACAAGCATCGCAATACACCGAGAAGGGCTTGTGCACATCAGGCAAGACTAGGACAGGCGCTGTAGTCAACTTCTCTTTCAGCGCTTCAAAGGCCTCTTGACATTTCTGGGTCCATTTGAACTCAACCTTGTTGCCTAGCAACGCTGTCATTGGCTTCGCAATCTTCGAAAACCCTTCAATGAATCGCCGATAATATCCGGCCATTCCAATGAAGCTCTTGATTCCTCGAGCATCCGTTGGCGCTTTCCAGTTCAGAATGTCTGCCACTTTCTTCGGATCCACAGCCAATCCTTCCTTGTTGATTATGTGACCCAAGAACAGGACTTCGCTGATCCAGAACTCACACTTGCTCAACTTTGCGTACAACTGGTGCTCTCGCAATCTCTGCAATACCATCCTCAAATGATCTGCGTGCTTTTCTTCGCTTTGGGAATAAATCAGAATGTCATCAATGAATACCACCACAAACTTATCAAGGTAATCCATGAATACACTGTTCATCAGATTCATGAAGAACGCTGGTGCATTGGTCAAACCAAAAGACATCACTGTGAACTCATACAAACCATACTTGGTAATGAATGCCGTCTTCGGAATGTCCGAAGGTCGGATCCTGAGCTGATGATAACCTGACCTCAGATCAATCTTGGAGAACACACTGGCTCCTCTCAACTGGTCGAACAGATCTTCTATTCTGGGCAAGGGATACTTGTTCTTGATCGTGACCTCATTCAAAGCTCGATAATCGATGCACATCCTCTTGGTGCCATCTTTCTTTTCCACAAATAAGACAGGGGCGGCCCAAGGCGAGGTGCTTGGCCGGGTGTAACCTTTCTCTGACAGCTCATCAATCTGCTTCTTAAGCTCAACCAACTCTGGTCCGGATATTCTGTAAGCTCTCTTAAAGATGGGGGCGGTTCCAGGAAGAAGCTCTATGGCAAATTCAACTTTCCGCTCTGGTGGCATACCTGGTAAATCCTTTGGAAACACATCTGGGAATTCAGACACAACCTTGATACTCTCAATTGGATCTGCTTCACTGCTATCGACAGCCATCTGATAACAATTTCCTTTCTTCGGCTCAGGTGGGACTAACTCGGTCACCACTTCCTTTCCTAGTGGGGACACCAACTTGATTGTCCTTTTATCACAACTGATAACTGCCTGATACTTATCTAGCCAATTCATCCCTAGGATGACATCTATTCCCTGAGTACCCATTACTATAAGGTTGGCGGGAAATGCTATCCCCCTTATTTCCACACTTATATTCAAACAAATGCTATCAGCTCGAATTCTACCACCAGCTGAGTCAATTTGAATGGGGGTTGACATGGTAGTAGTTGGAAGATTATGTGCTTCTACCCATGATGCAGTAATGAAAGAATGCGTTGCTCCAGTATCAAATAACACTTCTGCAATATGGGAGTCGACTGGGAACATACCTACTATCATGCCGGGGGTCTCCTGAACTGCTTCAGCCTCCAAGTGATTCAATCTTCCATGATTATAGCGCTGTTGAGGGCGGTTGCCTGCTCCAGGCTGAGACACATTCTGCTTTGCTGGGGCATTGGGGCCTGACTGCTGCTGGGCTGCCTTCTTCGGACATTGCATCACCCAATGGCCCTGCTCTCCACAGTGGAAACATGCCCTGTTTCCAACCTGAGCTGGTGCTGCCTGACTGTTCTGCTGGTTTGCTGGGGCAGGAAGACGGGGTGCTTGCTGATTCTGCCTTTGAAACTGACCTCCTGACTGATTGCTCTGACGGTTCTGGTACTGATGCTGAGGATACTGCCTTTGGAACTGCTGATGCTGCTGACGCTGCTGAGGTGGACGCTGGTTCTGCCTGAACTGCTGAGGTTGATTGCCTGAAAAACGAGGGCGGCTGCTGCTTCCAGGCTGGGGTCCACTGATCTTGCGCTTACGATCTTCCATCTCCTTACGCTTCCTTTCTGTCATGATCGCTCTATCAATCAGGTGCTGGAATGTTGGAAAGGTGTGATTCATCAGTTGATACTACAGGGGGTCGACCAAGCCTCTCAGAAAACGGTATTGTCGCTTGGCGTCAGTGTTGACATCCTCAGGAGCATAGCGAGACAATTGCAGAAACCTGTCTCGATACTCACTGACAGATGATGACCCTTGCTTAAGGGCCAGGAACTCCTCCTTCTTCACTGTCATCAGACCTGCAGGCACGTGGTACTGACGAAAGCTACCTCTGAATTCTTCCCAGGTGATGGTGTCGGGGTTGGCATGGGTGGCGAGGTAAGACTCCCACCATGATTGGGCTGCTCCTCTCAACAGACGGGGACCATACAAGACTTTCTCCCTGTCATCACACTGAGCGGTATGCAACTCCCGCTCCACAGTGCGCAGCCAATCTTCAGCATCCATGGGGTCAGAAGAGTGAGCGAACGTTGGGGGATGACCTCTCATGAATTCAGCACGCTTGTCTCTGGGCATCTGAGGCATCTGAGGCTGGGGTGGTGCTTGCTGCTGTTGCTGCTGCTGCTGCTGAATGGCGGCCAGAGTCTGACCGATGGCCTGAACTGCCTGAGTCTGCATCAGAAACATCTGCTCGATCGACATCGGGGGCGGGGGTGGCAGCTGCTGCTGCTGGGGCGCCTCATCTTGTTGACCGGCTTGCTCCTGCTGAGCACGCCTTCCTCCTCTGCGCCTGTTCTCTGACATCTGCAGAATGCAACCACACATCAGAACTGATCTGGCAAATCTTGCAGCATAAGAAAAGAGTATAGAATTCTTCAACAACACTGAGCAGGTGAGCATCTTCACTGATCTCCAACACAGACCACACAGCTTCTCAGATCAAGAGGAAAGTGGAATAAAAGGTTTCCCAACTATATAACTAACTCCATTAACATAATATGTAAACCAAAATGCAGGGGATACCCACACTCTGGTGACAATCATTACAAAGATCCAAACCAAACATAGTTCATCATGACAAACATAAATGCACAGGATATAGCAAACTACCCTGTCTAACTAAGACTAACTAAGACCGAGATTAACGCTAAGACTGAAGCTTCTATGCATATATTTCGTATTAATTACAAGATCCAACTCTAGCGATCTATGGTTCTAGATTTATCTTGGTCTTGCAGGCGGGATTGCCATAAGGCTGGTGTCCACGCTGAGGTGAGCGGTACGGGTGCTGAGTCCCGACGGGAGCGGGGGAACCACCATCCAAGTGACGACGTTCCGCGCGCTCAGCCCGCAGCAGGGCGATCTCAGCACGAGCCCTACTCAGCTCGTCTAATGCATGGTCCAGCTCCGTGTTTAGCACGGCGGCTAGGTTGACTGTGCTGCTCAACCTAGGATTGCCCTCACCGACAGGTGAGACAATCACGCCTCCTGTGCTGCCAGATGGACGGCGGGGGTAATACTTCAGGTCAAGACCGTCAGCTGCCCCACCGAAAACCGAGCAGTAGTGCGAAAGCGCACGCCGTGCAGCATCTTGCATGGCTGCCTCAGCTGAGTCCCGTTCAGAGATAGAATAGTGCTCTGAGCAGGCCTCTGCACCCTGGAGACTGTCCTCCGGGCAGCGCACCAAGCAAGTCGCCTCCCAGCGGTCCGGGTAGACCCCGCGACTATGCTGGTAGACCACACAGCGATACTCGACGGACCAAGTATGCCGGTCAAATGCCCGGCGTAGCAGGGTGTCGAGCGCATCGTGGAAGTGACACCCGCGAGCAGCGTCGCGAGTGATGGGTCGAGCAACCCATCCTTCCGGCTCAGGGTTAGCAGAGAAGTCGGTGTCGTGGCTCGAGCTGTCGTCGCCATCTACGTCGTCTGGGTCTCCTCCAGCAGCTACTCCAGAAGCTGGGGCGCCCTGTGGTGGTGCAGGGGGAGCCTCCAGAGGAAGCACAGGAGAGCAGCTCCTCACAGACTCTATCTCCTGGTGGAGCGAGAAAGAAGAGCCCTGCTGCTCCTGTCGTCGACGTTCCTGCTCCTCACGCAGGCGGTGGTGTAGTCTCTCCAAGTGGCTGGACTGTCCGGCCACGGGACGGCGAAACGGACGCTCAGCAAGGCGGGAGGGTAAGAAGGGGATGACGGACTTTCGTGCAGTGTGTCTAAGTCGAGCCTTCTACAAAAGACATCGCAAGCAAAAGGGTGAGAACGGAATTAATATGACCAGCAAGTAATAAGTAAATGAAGGATCAGAATGAAACACAATTTTTTAGCAAGGTATAATATATAGTAGAACATAGGTTTGGTCGGTAGGACCAACTTTTGAAGGGATATCAAAGTCAAGGCAGAGACAGAGGTCTATAGTCCTTAGAACGACCATTCTACTCTAGGTTAGCGGTCCTACAGTCAGCACGGGCTCTGATACCACTTATGTCACACCCGGTTTTAGAAGGCAAACCGAATGCGAACCATGTACGTGCCAGGATCAGTTATTCACGTACACAGCAGTTACATAATATGGACATCATCACACAGTGCTCAAAATAGTATTAATAAGGGAAATAGTCGATTACATCATACGTCTGAGACGTCCATATAGTTCTTACAATAAATCAAAGTGCGGAAAAGAAACGTAGATAACGCGGCCTTCACAGGCAGCCGACTGGGGGGTTGCCGCTAACCCACACCTAGAACTCGTCGTAGTCTTGGAACTCCTGGAAGTCTCCTTCCACAGCTTCATCTTCGCCTGAGCAGTGGTTGCAATGCTGACAACCTGGGGGGGGGGGGTTTGGTGTGTAGAGCAAGGGTGAGTACACATCAACATACTCAGCAAGTATCCTGTTTGGCTGTAGTGGACTAGCTTTATGTGGGGATAAGTCAAGCAGTTGCTTTTAGTTGGTCAGGTTATTACTTACTAGTAGAAAGCCAGGTTTTAACATTAACCCAAGTTATTAGCCCAATGTATCCTTTCCAAACGGAAAGAATACCACTTACCAATACCATAATCGTAATCAGAACCATCAATCTCATTGTCACCTGTACCAAAGTATCTCTGATCAAGTATCACTAATCTCTGGAGCTCCCTTGGTCGCTCATAACCGCGAGCACGGCTGATATATCAGTTTCATAACACTCTGCAGAGGTTGTGCACTTTACCCAGAAGCCGTGATTCCCTCTCTGGCCCGGGCTTGCAAGACCCTTATTCACTCCCGAGGTGAATGGCCAAGGATTCACTACGAAGCCTTTACAAAGATTCCCCGGGGCTGTAGCCACCCGTTAGGTTTCCTAAATGTACCGCACTCCTCCCCAAGGGACAAATCAACCTTGGCAGAGCGAGCCGCATACACCGAGCCCCATTGACGGCACGACGGCGAAGCGAACTACACCCCGGATCCTCTAATTATTCAGCTAAGGGCACCCCATTCCACCCTCATGGTTGCACTGTTTTCCCGGGCGGTCATCCATTGAACAGGTCCTTACGGAGAGGCACTCGAGAAACCGCTCGAGTCCCCTTAAATGCCACAAGTATAATCATAAATAAGAACGGGAAAACAGCGTATCATAGATAACCACATCATGTTCATTGATTAAAGTTGAGCAATAGCATCAAACTAAGCAGTAATAATCCGACCCAAATAGGTAAACAAGGACATGGATAACAAAAAGCTAGTCAATCCTTAGGTATAAATGTGTGATGCGGGAGGTGAATTAAAGAATGATTAGGACAGAGATAGGTCAAAGGACACTTGCCTCCACCAACCGACTGCTGCTCAGGGGCTTCTCCTGCGAATTCCTCGGGCTCTTCGACCGGATCGTTCTCTATGCGAGCGCAAACATACATACATCCATCCACATATTTAATACAAAAGAACAGTACTGAAAGTAGCCTAGAGGGGGGGTGAATAGGCTAATCTGAAAATTTTCACAACAAACTTCGAAAGATTGTTAGATACACAGTTCGACTGGTGCAGGCCGGTTCAACAGCTACGTACGCAAGTTGAACCACTCTGAACCAATCCAACTGTTTTAAAAACTTTAGACTAAAATCTACTCGAAAAGTATTCCGCAAGTTCTTGAGAGAAGTAAGATATAGCTAAGTGAGGATGAAAAGATGAATATGTAAAGGCTATTTTACTTCTAGACAAACTCTACGGAAAAATCTTAATGTCAATCTTGCAAGTAAAAATATCTCAAGGTGAAACAAGCAAGAACACAAGACACAAGATTTAATCCGAGGTTCGGCCACACCACAAAGGTGTCCTACTCCCCGTTGAGGAGCCCACAAAGGGCCGGGTCTTTTTCAACCCTAATCCTCCAAAAGCCGACCACAAAGGTCAAGGCAATCTCTTCTTATCTTAGCTCAAAGAGCGGGTGATACAAACTTCTTAGGGTCGTCCACAAATTTGGAGACTCCCAAGCAACCTCAAAGATCTTGAAACCTAGGGTTTCAAGAACACCAAGAAAGCACAAGAGGGGTTTGCACAAGCTCAAGTCTTTGAAAGAGAGATGGGAGAGGAAAACCAAATCGTGAGCACAAGCACAAACCTCACACCCAAGAGCTCCTCCAACAAGGTTGAATCTTGAGGAAGATTTAAGTGTGAGAGAGATGGAGAGATGAGTGCTTTGTCTCAAGTTAGGTGAGCAATAAATGAGTGAGTGTTCAGCCGTATTGAAGAAGAGAGAGAGGGAGGGGTCTATTTATAGTCACGGCTCAAAAACTAGCCGTTTGACTAAAAAACCCGTTGAAAACCGGTTGAACCGCCACCAGGGGCGGTTGAACCGCCCCCTGACAGCTCAACAGACTGTCTGCCAGTCTGACTGCCAGACTGACTGGCAGACTGACCTGAGACAGACCAGGACCGGTTGAACCGCCCCCCCAGGGCAGTTGAACCGCCCCCTGAGACCAGTTGAGCTGCCCCCAAGGACAAGTTCAGCTGGTCTAGACCAGAGAGTTTTGGAGAGAAAACCCCAGCTCAGCTGCCCGGGGGCAAGTTCAGCTGGGTATGGTCAAAGAGGTCCACAGCTGAAGTTGAAGTTCAGCTGGAGTTGAAAAAGTTCAACTCAGCTGAAGTCCAGCTCAGCTGAAAAGCTCAGCTGCAGCTGAAGAAGCTCATCACAGCTGAAGTTAAGTTCAGCTGGAAAGCTCAGCTGCAGTTGAAGAAGTTCAGCTGCTTTTCAGCAAGAACACTCTAGGTTTCTCAACCCTAACCATGGTCAACCAAATAATGTTAAAGTGATTTTTGGTTTTCAAAAATAGCTTTTGAATTTGGGGACTTGAGCTATAGCAAACACCTGTACCTGTGCGAAAAAGAACAAGGAAGAATTACATCATGCAACACAAGATTTTACATAAATTTTATACGTCCGTTGCATGAAGTCCTTGGTGCTTCCTTAAGTTCCTGTTTCCTTTTAATCAAACACTGAGAACAAAAACTGTTAGTACCCTTATTTGTTTTGTCATTAAATCACCAAAACCCTCACTTGGGGTTGATTGCACTTACAATCTCCCCCTTTTTGGTGATTGATGCCAAAACAATTAAGGTCAAAAAGATATATATTTGCAATAGAAAGTTTCTTTTGAATGATTGTATGTAGATGGCTCCCCCTAAATGTGTGCATGATTGTGAATCCAACGTTTTGACATAATATGTCATGTGAGCAACACATTTAGAGGTAGTGACAAAAACCATGCTAAATACAATCATCCGAGGGGTGCAAGAGTGTCATAACAGGAGTTGTGATGCACATGACTATCTCTAAAAACACATTATTTTTACTTCATAGCAGAGTAGTCATTACAAACTGATAGAACAAAAGATGATGGCCAGAAGACCATCATATTCCTTTGAATAACAATCCAACAGTTTTATTTCATACAATGGTAAAGAAAAGTACAAGCCACAACAGTGGCCAAAAAACAAAAATAATCCAAAAGAAAAAACGAAAGAACCACAAACTAGAAATTGGATTTTCTCCCCCTTTTTGGCAACAAGTACCAAAAACGGAGAGAGAGATAAGGATACAAGAATCAGTATCCTCCAGGAGGAGGATACGATGGAGGATATGAAGTGTAGTCAGGGAAAAAAGTCCTCATCGCGTCCTCCTCAAAAGTGGAGTCCCGAGGTGGCTCATCAGCCGCAGAAAAAACGGATGCCGAAGATGTACGATGATCAGGAGGAGGTGGAGGGTGGTAACCAGAGCCGGATGGCCAAGGGTCACCAGGAATGGGTCCAGGACCCGGGTAAGGAGGCGGAGGGTGGGAGGATGATTGACCCGGATCCCCATGGTAGGGAGGCGGGGCAAACTCCTCGCGATCATCAACAAAGACTTCTTCATCTTCATCGTCTGCAGGCATAAAAGGCACCCCGTAGGCCTGCTGGTACCACTCATTGATCTCCGGGGGAGGAGGATGGAGAGGCACATCAGGCGAACGAGGGACAAAAGGCATGCCCATGGAGGAAGCTTGACGACGAAGATTGTCGTCAGTCTCCCGCTGACGCCGTGCCACCTCATGGACATCAGCAGAAATGTTGCGGCACATGGAGAAAAATGTCGCAAGCCCATTGACCAAGCGAGCACCCATCCCGCGGCCACGACCTCGACCACGACCACGAGCACGGGGCATGGGAGATCCGCGGCCAGGAGAGGGACGCGAGGCAGCAGCGGGGGGAGAGGAGGAAGGATGGTGGGGAGGCTGGCGAGGTGGCTCAGAGGAGGAGGCAGGGCCTCCAGACCGTGAGGGAACCCGCTTCGTACGAGCAGCTGGGTTGGAGGAATCAACCCAGTAGGGTACGTAGCGGGAGTGTTTGACGGGTTTTTCGAAGTGGGTCTGGGTGACCACTTCGATCATCTTCATGATAAAGGGTGCATGAAGACACCCTCTGTGAGGAGACCAGGAAGCACGGACGATCTCCTCCCAGATCATGTCAAACACATTGATGCGGGCGAGACTGTTTGGAGCAAGGAGGAGGAGGAGGACTCGACTCTCCCCAAGGACGTTCATTTGATTACCGCCCTTTGGGAGAACGGTCATCCGGGACAAGGAATTAAGGTACCTATAGTACCTATGCATGTTAGCGGTTGTCCAGAACTCCCGCTCAGTAGAGACATGAATGAATTCCGTCTCTTCCCGCCTGGGCAGCCGAATGCCATGCACTCGCATGTTGCTGCCCTGAATGTCTGCATCAGAGAAGCCCAGAATATGGGCAAAACGACGATAACTGACTTTGTGCCAGTTACCCTGGATGAAGAAATAAATGACTGGGTAATCATACCTATCGGCTTCCTCATCTACTTTCTTTATCCAGAGGGTGGCATAGAACTGAGCTACCACCTCATCGTTCCAGGGGTATTCCATGGTCATAATGTTACGTAACCCCTTTCTCTCAAGGTTTTCGAGAGCTGACGTCATGTCAGCATCTCCCATATTCTCACAACCCTCCCAGTCAATAAATCTATGTCAGACGACTGGGTGTTTCTTGGTAAGAATAACAGAATTGTAGAAGTCAGCCTGGAAAAGATTCCAGAACCGAGGGTCCTGGACACCAGGATGACGAGGAGTGAGAGTAGGGTTGGTAAACCTAAGACGCTGAAGGGTCTCGATTCCCTTCTGAGTGAAGTCGATGGGAGATTCATGCGGACCGCGGCTGACGTTCGCCGGATGCATGTGCAGTCCGGTGACGTAGAGAGCATCAGGCGCCGGAAGGTCGACGAAGTCGTCGAAAGCCCCATCCTCCTCTTGGCAGGGAGCATACCCTGAGGAAGACGTGCTACGACGAGGACGAGAGGCGCCAACCTTTTGGCGTCTCCCGCGAGTCGGCTGCGAGGGCAAGGAAGAGCCCTCGCCAGGCATCCGACCAGAGCCACGTCCTCTCTTAGAGAGGGAGCGACGAGGCGGAGGAGAGGGGATGGGAGATTCCTCCTGAATCTCGTCGGAGTCGCTGCTAAACTCAACCACAGAGGGGTTGCGGCGACGCACCATGATTGAAAACGGTGGTGAAACTGTGAAGCGGTTGAAGTGTGTGAAGGAAAGGCTCTAAAGGATGTGAAGCGACCAAGGCGAGAGTGAATGAAGTGGGAAAAGAGAAGGAGAGAGTGTCAAATATATATAGGCAGTTGAGCTGGTCCTCAGGACCAGTTCAACTGCCCCCATGGCCCAGTTCAGCTGGTTTTGCTGCGCAGCGACCAAAAAAACTGCTCAAAAAAATGTCTGCGCTCCCTGCACTTGAGCGAGGCAAGAAAGAAAGAAAATATGCATGGCGCGAGGAGAAGTAACTGGACAGAGAAAATAAATAAAGAAAGTCTGCGCGCGCAGCAGAGCTGAAGTGACCAGACGCAGCGACTGCATGCAAAAAAAAGTTCTGTGCGCCAGGGAAGTGACCGGACACTGCGCGTCTGCATGCAAAGAAAAAAAGACGCGCGCTGGCAGACTCTGCATGCAGAAAAAGAGCTGTGCGCCAGGGAAGTGACTGCACAGGGGCGCGTCTGCATGCAAATAAAAAAAGAGCCCTGCGCACGCCGCAGGGGGAAGTGACCGGACGCTTGACTGCTCAGGGAAAAAGTGGGCGCGCCTGACCACAAACAAACAAAAAAAAAACGCTAAATGACCGGTCATAAAGAAAGGTGCAGCGCGACAAAAAAGGCAGGAGACAGACCTGCGACCGGTCAAAAAGGTGCTGCGCGACCAAAAAAAAACTGCGCGTCAGACACTGCTGCAGCAGAGCAGGCCTGCGCGGTCAGAACAGGCGGTTCAACCGGTCCACCAGGGCGGTTCAACCGCTTTTAACCAGGATGGTCCTGGTGAACACAGGTTAAAAACAGCTGAGCTGAAGTTCAGCTGCTAAGTTCAGCTGGCCTCCTCCAGCTGAACTAGAAAGTTCAGCTGGTCAAGCCAGTTGAACCCAAAAGAAATCTTAGCACAAAAGTGCATTCAAATTTCAATATTTTCACAAAGTTTTTTGAAAGATCATCACATAGCTTTTAAAACCATCAATCAAAAACAGTGAATCAAACAATTTTTGTGACCGTTTTCAAGTTAAGTTACGAGAATCTAAGATATTTAATTCACTCCTAAGAAAGCAAAACCTAGTCTCATCGAGGGGTTTTGTGAAGATATCGGCTAGTTGATTTTCGGTGCTCACATGAAACAATTCGATATCTCCTTTGGCTTCATGGTCTCTCAAGAAATGGTGTCTGATGTCAATGTGTTTAGTTCTAGAGTGTTGCACAGGGTTGTTTGCAAGTTTTATGGCACTCTCATTGTCACACAAAAGTGGGATTTTGTTAAACTCACAACCAAAGTCTCGAAGGGTTTGCTTCATCCATAACAGCTGTGCACAACATGCCCCAGCTGCTATGTACTCAGCTTCTGCAGTGGAAAGTGCAACACAATTTTGTTTCTTGGAACTCCATGATACTAAGGACCGCCCAAGGAATTGGCAAGTCCCAGTAGTACTTTTTCGATCTACTTTGCAACCGGCATAATCTGAGTCAGAATAGCCAAGTAAATCGAAAAAGGAGCCTTTGGGATACCATAATCCTAGGTTTTGGGTGTGAACTAAGTATCTTAGAATTCTCTTAACTGCCACAAGATGGCAATCTTTAGGATTTGCTTGAAAACGTGCACACATGCAAACACTCAACATAATATCAGGTCTAGATGCACATAAATAAAGCAGTGATCCTATCATTGATCTATATAATGTTTGATCTACGGGTTTACCTTCCTCATTTAGGTCGAGATGTCCATTTGATGACATTGGAGTCTTGGCGTGTTTCGCCTTTTCCATGCCAAATTTCTTGAGCATATCTTGTGTATATTTGGTTTGGCATAGAAAAGTACCTTCCTTGAGCTGTTTGACTTGAAATCCCAGGAAGTATTTAAGCTCGCCCATCATAGACATCTCAAACCTGTTCGTCATTACTTTGCTAAACTCTTCACAAAATTTTTCATTAGTACTACCAAATATAATGTCATCAACATATACTTGGCACACAAATAATTCATTGTCAACCTTTCTAGTAAATAAGGTAGAGTCAGCTTTTCCTATTGTAAACCCATTCTTAATTAAAAATTCTTTAAGACAGTCATACCAAGCTCTAGGGGCTTGTTTAAGCCCGTAGAGTGCCTTGTGAAGAAGATAAACATGATTTGGCTTCTTTGGATCTTCAAAACCCGGTGGTTGCTCCACATATACTCTCTCTTGCAGTGGTCCATTTAGAAATGCGCTCTTGACATCCATTTGATATAGCTTGAAATCATGGTTAGTAGCATATGCAATTAATATTCTAATTGATTCTAACCTTGCTACCGACGCATATGTTTCGCCAAAATCGAGTCCTTCCACTTGAGTATAGCCTTGGGCAACCAACCGTGCCTTGTTTCTTGTAACCACGCCATGTTCATCTTGCTTGTTCCTAAAGACCCATTTAGTCCCAATCACATTTTGTTTGGGTCTTGGGACTAAGGACCAGACTTCATTCCTAGTGAAGTTGTTCAACTCCTCTTGCATGGCAATTATCCAATCCGGATCACCCAATGCTTCTTCAACCTTAAGTGGCTCAAGAGAGGAAACAAACGAGTAAAATTCACAAAAATTAGCTAAACGAGATCGAGTTGTTACCCCTCTCCTGATGCTACCCAGGATATTGTCCACCGGATGATCCCTTTGAATTGTATGATGGACTCTTGGATGAGGCACTGATGGTTGTCTTTGAATTTGCTCCTCCTCATCATTCACTTGATCAAGAGGCACTTCACCATCAATGCTTTCGTGTTCATCTTCTACCACCGTTGGCATCCTTTGATGATTTTCTTCGTGGCTTGGATGACTTGAGGTTGATGGGTTTGCTTGAGTGGAGACTTTGTCACTCACCACCCTTGCACCCACATCAACTATCTCATTGGTCATCCATAAGGTTCCTTCTTCATCATCCTTTTCTTGAGGTCTCACCTCACCTATTGCAAGTTTCTTTATGGCCTCACAAGGTGGTTCTTCATTTCCTGCAGTGTCATTAGAACTATGCCCTTGCGAGCCATTAGACTCATCAAATGTCACATCTATCGCTATTTCAACAAGACCGGTGGTATTGTTGAAAACACGATACCCATGCGCATTTGATGCATACCCAAGCAAGAAACCCTCGTCCACTCTAGGAGCAAACTTTGAGCTCTTGACTTTCTTGTTAAGAATAAAACACTTACAACCAAATACTCTAAAATAATCAACTTTTGGTTTGTTACCAGTGAGAAGCTCATAAGCAGTCTTTTTGTAGATCTTATGAAGATAGAGACGGTTGATTGCATGACAGGCGGTGTTGACCGCCTCTGCCCAAAAGTTGTCAGGTGTCTTGTACTCATCCAACATGGTTCTTGCAGCTTCAATTAGAGTTCGGTTCTTTCTTTCCACAACACCATTTTGTTGTGGAGTGTAAGGCACCGAGAACTCATGCTTGATTCCCTCTTCTCCTAAGAATTCTTCGACACCTGTGTTCTTGAATTCCGTCCCATTATCACTTCTCACTTTCTTGATTTTGAGCTCAAATTCATTTTGAGCTCGCCTCATGAATTTCTTTAGAATTTCTTGAGTTTCACCTTTATCACTTAAAAAGAAAACCCAGGTAAATCGAGAAAAATCATCAACAATAACTAAACCATACTTACTACCACCAATGCTAATGTAGGCCACAGGTCCGAAGAGGTCCATGTGAAGAAGCTCCAATGGCCTCTTTGTTGTGACCACATTCTTTGATTGATGTGGGACTCCATGTTGTTTTCCTGCTTGGCATGCGCCACAAACCCTATCTTTCTCAAATACAACATTTGTTAGTCCAATGATGTGATTATCCTTTTGAAGTTTGGCCAAATTCCTCATACCGACATGGGCTAGCCGGCGATGCCAAAGCCAACCCTTGTCGGACTTTGCCACTAAACAAGTCTCAGGCGTCACTTTACTTGTTGTGAAATCAACAAGATAAAGCTTGCCCTTCAAGCGACCGGTAAAGGCAAGTGAGGAGTCCTCCCTTCTAAGGATCTTCACATCCACATCCGAAAATAGGCAATTATAACCCATTCCACAAAGTTGTGAAACGGACAACAAGTTATAGCTTAAAGAATCTACTAATAAGACATTTGAAAGTGATTGTTGGTCTGAGATAGGAATTTTACCAATACCAATCACCTTACTTTTGCCACTATCTCCAAACACAATTTCTTGTGCTTCTTGAGTTAGTTGCAATGAATGAAACATGTCTTTCTCCCCGGTCATGTGATTTGTACATCCACTGTCAAGCACCCAACTTGACCCACCAGAGGAGTAGACCTGCAAAACAAGTTTAGGCTATGCTTTTAGGTACCCAAATTGAATTGGGTCCTACAGTGTTAGTTATAGCCTTGGGTACCCACACACTTCTTTTCATGACTTTTCGTTTAGTGTAGGCACCCACATATTTCACAACCAATTTTCCTAACTCCCAAGTCAACATATAATCACAAAGATATGAGCGGGAAATGGGAGCATTAGATTTTTGTCCACTTGAGGATCCTACTTCCTTCATATTACTCTTTGTGGAACTCAAGTTAACCTTTACCTGAGGTGACTTGTCATTTGAGGAGTGAATCCTCCCCAAGGCATCATATAGGGTGGTTCCCTCTATGAACTTGGGGAATCTCCACCCCTTATGCACTGTGCTAGGGTTTTCCTTGGATGAGTTGAACCCAAGCCCCCTTCTTCCATTGTTGGTCTTAAGGGACTTGTACTTGGGTTCAACTTTCTTTAACCCATCATTGCTAGAGCATCTTTTCAAAATTTCTTTGACCTTCACCTGTGGATTATTCTTCCTTGCATGGTTAGTTAGACAACAAGAAGCATGATATTTGGCGCAGTGTTTGCAAGAATTATCATTTAAGCTAGACTTAGATTCAAGCACTAAAGATGATGCATTGATGTTCTTGCAATTTTCAAGTTGCACTTGAAGTTCTTGATTTTGATCATACAAGCTTAACATGCTTGCTTCAAGTGCATTCTTTTCATTTGCAAGATTAGCTATAGAGGTTTTCATGTTAATTACTTCTTTTTCTTTATTCTCTATAGTTATCTTGACTAAAGATACTTCCTTAGTCAAGACATCTAGCATTTCATCTTTATTTTGAAGCAATTCTTGAAGCTCTAGGTTTCTTTCCTTTTCAAGGATAAGCAAGTCTTCTTGAGCATCAAGAGTTGCTTTTCTTTTATCTAGCTTCTCCATTAATTTGGTGATAACATTGTATCCATTCAAGCCAAATTCTTTAATCATTTTATTTTTCATGGCAATTTGTTCATCATCATCATCATTTGAAAAATCATTGCTAAATAAGGTTACCTTATCTCCTTTTGCCATGAGGCAAGTTGGAGTGTAGAATTCGTCTTGTAGGTTGGTGAAGAGTTGCGAGCTTGATGTAGATTGGATGGCCACGTTTGCCACCACTTCCTCTTCCTCGGAGCTAGAACTCTCTTCATCGGAGTTCCATTCTTCACCAATATGGGCTTGACCATATTTCTTCTTCTTGAAGTATCCCTTGGTCTTGCCCCCCTTTTTGAACTTGTCCTTCTTGTATTCCTTCTTAGCTTCTTGTTCCTTCTTGTTAGGACAATCCGCTATGAAATGACCGGTTTGGCCACATTCATAGCATGCCCTCTTCTTTCCTTTCCTTTGGAACTTGTCATTTTTCCTTACAAATTTCTTGAATGTTTTGATGAACATAGCAGTGTCTTCATCACTTGAGCTATCTTCATCACTTGAGGTCTCGACCACCTTCTTTGCTTTGTGGTCTTTGTTCTTCTTGGGGTTGTCTTGTTCATTAGTGATCAATGCATGAGAGTCCCTTGACTTGATAGGGGCTTCTTCGGACTCATGTTGTTGAATCTTTGCAAATAATTGATGAGGCGTCATATCCTCATAGTCATCACGATCCCTAATCATCCTTGCAAGACTCTTATCCTTTTCTTTATAAGCTCTCATGAACAATCTTGTGACCTTGGAGTCACTCCAATCTTCACTCCCAAGAACTCTTATTTTGTTGACCAACACCATCAACCGATCAAAGAGTGATTGAAGCGACTCACCCTTTGTCCAATCATATCTTGCAAGCTCACTTTCCAAAGCCTCAACTCTATGTCTTTTAGCTTTGGGATCTCCTTCATGTGACATTTTAAGAATATTCCAAATGTCACGGGCATCTTCTCTTCCTTGAACTTTCCGGTATTCTTCCGGACAAAGACTTCCTTTGATTATGCTCACTGCTTGAGCATTTCGATGAACCTCTTGCATCATTTCCGGAGTCATCTCTTCTCCTTGGGCGGGCTTATACATACCTACATTAACAATCTCCCAAAGACTAGGATGCACACCGATTAAATGCGACTTCATCTTGTCGGCCCACTCATCATAGTTCAACTCACTAAGAGTTGGTAACTTTCCAAGTGGGGCGGAAGAGAAGTTGGGAATATAATTTCTAGAGTAATCGAATTGAACTTTGCTAAAGTCATTACCTTTGCTTTTGGTAGATGATCCTTCGGTGTTGAGACTTACCTTGCTCAATACCTTAGACACCAAAAGGTCCACTAGATCGTCATTATAATCAAATGTTCCCTTACCTTTATCTTCTTCGGCCTTTCTTCTTGATTCTTCTTCTTCGGCCTTTTTCTTAGCATCTTCCTCTTTCATCTTGAGGAACATCCTCTCGGCAATCTTCATGGCGAGGTCAAGGACCTTGGGGTCCACTTCCTCACCGGAGGATGTGACGGGAATATCCTCGAGGATAGGATCCACATGGTCCCGTTGAGTAGACATGATCGTTTCCTCACGCGGTTAAGCGTAAAACGAGGCACGAGGCTCTGATACCAATTGAAAGTAGCCTAGAGGGGGGGTGAATAGGCTAATCTGAAAATTTTCACAACAAACTTCGAAAGATTGTTAGATACACAGTTCGACTGGTGCAGGCCGGTTCAACAGCTACGTACGCAAGTTGAACCACTCTGAACCAATCCAACTGTTTTAAAAACTTTAGACTAAAATCTACTCGAAAAGTATTCCGCAAGTTCTTGAGAGAAGTAAGATATAGCTAAGTGAGGATGAAAAGATGAATATGTAAAGGCTATTTTACTTCTAGACAAACTCTACGGAAAAATCTTAATGTCAATCTTGCAAGTAAAAATATCTCAAGGTGAAACAAGCAAGAACACAAGACACAAGATTTAATCCGAGGTTCGGCCACACCACAAAGGTGTCCTACTCCCCGTTGAGGAGCCCACAAAGGGCCGGGTCTTTTTCAACCCTAATCCTCCAAAAGCCGACCACAAAGGTCAAGGCAATCTCTTCTTATCTTAGCTCAAAGAGCGGGTGATACAAACTTCTTAGGGTCGTCCACAAATTTGGAGACTCCCAAGCAACCTCAAAGATCTTGAAACCTAGGGTTTCAAGAACACCAAGAAAGCACAAGAGGGGTTTGCACAAGCTCAAGTCTTTGAAAGAGAGATGGGAGAGGAAAACCAAATCGTGAGCACAAGCACAAACCTCACACCCAAGAGCTCCTCCAACAAGGTTGAATCTTGAGGAAGATTTAAGTGTGAGAGAGATGGAGAGATGAGTGCTTTGTCTCAAGTTAGGTGAGCAATAAATGAGTGAGTGTTCAGCCGTATTGAAGAAGAGAGAGAGGGAGGGGTCTATTTATAGTCACGGCTCAAAAACTAGTCGTTTGACTAAAAAACCCGTTGAAAACCGGTTGAACCGCCACCAGGGGCGGTTGAACCGCCCCCTGACAGCTCAACAGACTGTCTGCCAGTCTGACTGCCAGACTGACTGGCAGACTGACCTGAGACAGACCAGGACCGGTTGAACCGCCCCCCCAGGGCAGTTGAACCGCCCCCTGAGACCAGTTGAGCTGCCCCCAAGGACAAGTTCAGCTGGTCTAGACCAGAGAGTTTTGGAGAGAAAACCCCAGCTCAGCTGCCCGGGGGCAAGTTCAGCTGGGTATGGTCAAAGAGGTCCACAGCTGAAGTTGAAGTTCAGCTGGAGTTGAAAAAGTTCAACTCAGCTGAAGTCCAGCTCAGCTGAAAAGCTCAGCTGCAGCTGAAGAAGCTCATCACAGCTGAAGTTAAGTTCAGCTGGAAAGCTCAGCTGCAGTTGAAGAAGTTCAGCTGCTTTTCAGCAAGAACACTCTAGGTTTCTCAACCCTAACCATGGTCAACCAAATAATGTTAAAGTGATTTTTGGTTTTCAAAAATAGCTTTTGAATTTGGGGACTTGAGCTATAGCAAACACCTGTACCTGTGCGAAAAAGAACAAGGAAGAATTACATCATGCAACACAAGATTTTACATAAATTTTATACGTCCGTTGCATGAAGTCCTTGGTGCTTCCTTAAGTTCCTGTTTCCTTTTAATCAAACACTGAGAACAAAAACTGTTAGTACCCTTATTTGTTTTGTCATTAAATCACCAAAACCCTCACTTGGGGTTGATTGCACTTACAAGTACACCATACGAGGGAACAAATAAAGCGAATATGCATCAAGTATGACATTTGACATTGCATTTGTTATGGTTAGAAAGAAACGGGAAAGGGTCTCGCAGGGGGTTAAATCTTATGCACTAACGATCAATTACAATTGGTTCTTAACAAAAGAATTCTGTTATATGCACTAATGGAAACCTATTCATTTTAAGTTGATCAACATCGCACGAGATAAACAATTAACTACATGAATCAATTAGTATAACGGAATTTTAAATTAAACTTCCTATTTCAATGGCATGAACAATGATTAGCCTACCTAAAATAAAATAGCTATGATCACAGAAAGTAAATAAAATAAAATAAAAAAATAAAAAAAACAGGGGGGGGGGGGCGGTTGAACCGGCCCTAGGGCGGTTGAACCGGCCCTAGGCTGGGCGCGCGGGGGGGGTCGGGCTGGCAGGCGACCGGGTCGGCCAGGCGCGCGGCCAGGCGCGCGGCCGGGGCGCGGGCCGGGGGGGGGGGGGCGGCCGGGGTTGGCCAGGCGGGGGCTGGGGCGCGCGGCCAGGGGCGGCCGTGGCCGGCTGGGGCCAGGGCGGCGCGGCAGCGGCCGGCTGGGGGCGCGGCCAAGGCGGCCAGGCCAGGGCGGCCAGGCGGGGGCTGGGGCGCGCGGCCAGGGGCGGCCGGCAGCGGCCGGCTGGGGGCGCGGCCAGGGCGGCCAGCGGCCACGGCGTGGCCGGGCGCGGGCTGCCGAGGAGAGAGGAGGGGGAGGGGAGAGGGAGGGAGGAGGGAGAGAGGGAGGAGGGGGGGCTCACCGGCGAGGGGCGGCCGACGGCGAGGGCGGCGGCCGGCGCTAGGGCAGGGGGGTAGGGGCGGCGGCGGCTTAGGGTGGGGGAGAGAAAATGAGAGAAAATGAGAGGGAGAGGGAGAGGGTTTGGGGAAAAAAAGGGGGGATAGGGGGGGCGGCTGGGCCTTTTTGGGCCCAAAAGGGGGCGCAAGGGCGGCTGGGCCGGCCGGGGTCGGCCCACGGCGCGGGAGGGAGAGAAAAAGAGGAGAGAGAAAAAGAGAGAGAAAAAGAAAGAAAAGATCTTCTCCTCATTTTCGAAATCCGATCTTTCTACATGAATGCATTTGCACTTTCAAAGCAATCAAAAGAAATGCAAGGTTCGGCATGGTGCATCAAACAACATAAAGTATTTAGGGTTTTTCTTACACGGGAAATCCAAACCGAATCCCGCTAGAACTTTGGAAAAGGTCAAGGTTTAGCGAGGGAAAAAAGAAAAAGAAAAGGTAACGCCCGAATTTTGGCGAGTAAAGAAAAGAAAAAATTCAACTGCAAAATTCGGGGCGTTACAATCTTGGTCTCGGGTAGCACCTCACTGATGAAGTAGACCGGCCTCTGGACGAGCAGTGCATGCCCTTCCTCTCGTCTCTCGGTTACGATCGTGGCGCTGACCACCTGAGTGGTTGCGGCTACGTAGATCAAGAGGGCTTCTCCCGCGGCGGGGAGCACCAAGATGGGCGCATTAGTAAGGAGTGCCTTTAAGTTCCCGAGGGCTTCCTCGGCCTCGGGGGTCCAAGTGAAGCGCTCGGCCTTCCTTAAGAGGCGGTACAAGGGTAATCCTTTCTCGCCAAGGCGCGAGATGAAGCGGCTCAGAGCCGCAAGGCATCCCATGACCCTTTGTACTCCTTTTAAATCTTTGATGGGTCCCATGTTGGTGATGGCTGCGATTTTCTCCGGGTTGGCCTCGATGCCTCTTTCGGAGACGATGAACCCTAGGAGCATGCCTCGGGGGACTCCAAAGACACACTTTTTGGGATTGAGTTTTACGCCTTTGCGCGCAGGCACCCGAAAGTTACTTCAAGGTCGGAGGCTTTTCTTGTCTTGACAACGATGTCATCGACGTAAGCCTCGACCGTTCTGCCGATGTGTTCTCCAAACACATGGTTCATGCACCTTTGGTAGGTTGCACCTGCATTCCTCAAGCCAAATGGCATAGTAATATAACAATACATGACAAAGGGTGTGATGAAAGAAGTCGCGAGCTGGTCGGATTCTTTCATCTTGATTTGGTGATAACCTGAATAGGCGTCGAGGAATGACAGGGTTTCGCACCCAGTAGTGGAGTCCACGATTTGATCGATGCGAGGCAGAGGGTAGGGAACCTTTGGACATGCTTTGTTTAAACCAGTGTAGTCCACGCACATCCTCCATTTCCCACCTTTTTTCTTTACAAGCACAGGGTTAGCTAGCCATTCGGGATGGAATACCTCTTTGATGAACCCTGCAGCCATCAGCTTGTGGACCTCCTCGCCTATGGCCCTGTGCTTTTCTTCATCAAAACGGTGCAGGTGCTGCTTCACGGGTCGGGCACCAGCTCGGATATCCAGCGAGTGCTCGGCAACATCCCTCGGTATGCCTGGCATGTCCGAGGGACTCCACGCAAAAATTTCGGCGTTTGCGCGGAGAAAGTCGACGAGCACTGCTTCCTATTTGGGGTCGAGCTCGGAGCCGATCCTGACGTGCTTGCAGGCGTCGTTGCTGGGGTCGAGAGAGACGGATTTAACCGCCTCGGCTGGTTCGAAGTTGCCGGCGTGGCGCTTCACATCAGGTGCCTCTTTGGAGAGGCAATCCAGGTCGTCGATGAGGGCCTCATATTCGGCGATGGCCTCAGCGTACTCCATGCATTCCACGTCACACTCGTAAGCATGGTGGTACGTGGATCCGATGGTGATGATTCCCTTGGGCCCCGACATTTTGAGCTTGAGGTACGTGTAGTTGGGGACGACCATGAACTTGGCGTAGCACGGTCTTACCAACACCGCGTGATAGGTCCGTCGGAACCTGACCACCTCGAACATGAGGGTTTCCCTGCGAAAGTTGGAGGGAGTTCCGAAGCAGACGGGCAAGTCAAGTTGCCCAAGGGGCAGGACGCGCTTACAGGGGATGATCCCGTGAAAGGGTGCTGCACCGGCCCGGATCATGGACAGATCTATCCCCAAGAGCCCTAGGGTCTCGGCGTAGATGATGTTGAGGCTGCTGCCTCCGTCCATGAGGACCTTGGTGAGCCTGGAGTTGCCGATGACGGGTTCGACGACGAGCGAGTACCTTCCTGGGCTCGACACATAGTTAGGGTGGTCGCCTTGGTCGAAGGTGATGGGCTTGTCAGACCAGTCTAGGTAGACTGACGCCGCTACCTTCACCGAGTAGACCTCCCGGCGCTCTTGCTTGCTGTGCCGAGCCGAGGCGTTCGCCACCTGTCCGCCGTAGATCATGAAGCAGTCATGGACCTCCGGGAACTCCTCTTCCTTGTCGCCCCCCTTCTTGTTGTTGCCTTGGTCCTTGCCACCTTCTATCGAGGGTCCCGCCTTGATGAAGTAACGCTGGAGCATGTCGCACTCCTCAAGGGTGTGCTTGACGGGACCCCTGTGATAGGGGCAGTACTCCTTAAGCATCTTGTCAAACGTGTTGATTCCTCCGGGAGGCTTCCGAGGATTTCTGTGCTCAGCAGCAGCGACGAGATCCGCGTCAATGGCGTCGCGCTTTGCTTGTGCCTTCTTCTTGGCCTTCTTTTTCGAGCCATGCTGGACGGACGCCTCGGGGGCGTCTTCCTTCTGTCTTCCTTGAGGCTGCTTGTCCTTCCGGAAGATGGCTTCGACCGCCTCCTGACCAGAGGCGAACTTGGTGGCGATGTCCATCAATTCGCTCGCCTTGGTGGGAGTCTTGCGCCCAGTTTGCTCACCAGGTCCCGACACGTGGTGCCGGCGAGGAATGCCCTGATGACGTCCGAGTCGGTGATGTTGGGCAGCTCGATGCGCTACTTCGAAAACCACCGGATGTACTCTCGCAGGGATTCCCCTGGCTGCTGGCGACGGCTTTGGAGGTCCCATGAGTTCCCAGGGCGCACGTACGTACCTTGGAAGTTCCCCACGAAGGCCTTGACTAGGTCGTCCCAGTCGGAGATCTGCGCAGGAGGAAGATGCTCCAGCCATGCCCGGGCAGCATCGGAGAGGAAAAGGGGGAGGTTGCGGATGATGAGGTTGTCATCATTCGTCCCTCCCAACTGGCATGCCAGTCGGTAATCCGCAAGCCACAACTCCAGCCTTGTCTCCTCTGAGTACTTGGTGATGGTAGTCGGGGCTCGGAACCGGGCCGGGAACGGCGCCCATCGTATGGCCCGGCTGAAGACCCTCGGACCTGGTGGTTCGGGCGAGGGGCTCCGATCCTCCTCACTATCGTAGCGTCCTCCGCGCCTGGGGTGGTAGCCTTGGTGCACCCTCTCTTCGAGGCGGGCTCGACGTCGCGGCGGTGCCGCTCGTCGCCGAGGCGATCCGGGGCTGCGGGCGTTCCGTCCCGTGTGCTCCCGGTGCGGACCGAGGCCTCCCGCACGCGTCGGGAGGACGTTGCGCGATGCTCCGAGGAGCCCCCTTGCCTTCGGGAGGCAGAGCTCCCGGCTCGTCGGACCGCTGCGTCTTCCTGGAGACCCTTGAGTTCGCCCTGGATACGTCGCCCCTCGATGGTGGATGGCTCCGGCATTGCTCGGAGTAGCATTGCTGCTGCTGCTAGATTCTGGCCGACCCCGCTGAAGGCCGGGGGCAGCCCTGCCCTGGCTTCGTCAACGATACGGCGCTGGACGTCTCGGGCACGATGACGCGCTCCTCCGGCTTGTGCTCGGCCTGCCCACTCCTACTCGATGTTTTGTCGGAGCTGCACAAGCCGCCCCGCTTCTTCGTCGAGCTTGGCCTGCATCTCGTGGAATTGCTCGAACTGTGTGTCCTGACCCCCCGCAGAGACTGGGACCACAGCTAGCTCCCGCGGGATGTCAACGCGAGACGCAGGCACAGGGGCGTTGCCATCTTGCGGCATGCCGAGGTGGTTGTCTTTGTCGTGATCCCCCTGATCGATGTGGAAACACTCGCGACTTGGGTCGCAACCCTCGTCGCCGAGGCTGTGGCCATCGTCAGAGCAGCCGGAAAGGCAGTAGTCACATGCGGACATGAAGTCTCGCATGGCACTAGGATCACTGAGTCCGGAGAAATCCCAACCGAAGTCGGAGTCATCGTCTTCCTCGGAACCCGCGGGTCCGGAGGTTGAGACGACCGTCAGTCGGTCCCAAGATGACCACATATGATACCCTGGAAGGTTAGGGTATGCGCTTGCGAAAGCGCTCATCGAAGCGGGGTCGCTTGGTGGATCGAAGCTGAATCTAAAAGGGACAGGGTGGAAAACGGACGATACCTGTTGGTCGATGGACGGTGGTGAAGTCACGTCAGGGACGAAATGCACCGTTATCTCAGGTACGAGGCTAACGCCCAACAAGTCCTTTGCGAGGGTGCTGGCGTCATTAGTCCGCTTGGGGTTGGCACGTTGCGGGGAAGCGACACCCGTCGTTGTCTCAGCTGCGAGGACAACACCCGACATGGCCCCCGCAGGGGTGTCGACGTTGTCGACTCACTCTGGCCCGACAGCCAACGAGGTGCCACCTCCTGCATGGCCACGGTTGCCCTGTCTCCTCCTCCGGCGAGGAGTGTGGCGAGGCCAACCCGGCTGTTCCTCTTCTGCCACGGTGGGAAGTCGTCGTCGAATTCGCCGCCGCCGGGCGAGTCGACGACTGTTGTTGCTGTCGCGCTGCGGGGGGAGGAGTACCATGTCGTAGCTGCCGTCAAGGGACATGAACTCGAGACTCCTGAAGCGGAGCACCGCCCCCGGCTGAAGAGGCTGCTGGAGGCTACCCATCTAGAACTCAACGGGAAAGCGTTCGTTCACACGCAGCGAGCCCCTACCTGGCGCGCCAACTGTCGGCGTTTCGGACCCACGAGGACTGTCAACCGACCAGTAAATTTGTTGCTGCGTGTCCCTACCCAGATGGGTTGATGCAAGATGGAACACAAGCGGGGGGAATGAGGCTTATATTATCTTGCACCGGGGTGCTCGTAGTAGGGGTTACAAGCGTCGCGAGAGAGCGAGGGCGAGAGAGAGAGAGAGTCTCTGCGTGCTGCCTGCCTCGTATGCCCCGCGTCCCTGCGTTCCCCCTCTCTCCACGTCCTGCGTCAACGTGAATGTATCTCAGCGTGAACCTGAACGCGAACCCCCCTGGAAGACCCTGGACACCCCCTTTTATAGATACAAGGAGATGCCCAGCTGTACAACAGGGTGTAGCTATGCGCTAACGTGGCTGGCGGGGGAGTGCCTTGAGCCCTGTACACGAGCTATCGTGGCCGTCGGAGAAGTGCCTCGAGCCCTATAGAAGCACAACTGTCGGCGCGGCATGGATCCTGCTGACGTTGTCTTGCTTCCGTAGGGGGTTTGAGAGCAACCGACGTCATGGGCGCACGCGGGAAACCATCATTACCTGTTGCCGGAGTAATCTTAGATGGGACACCGATCTTGTTCCTTCATAGCCTGAGGCGGCTAACTAGGAGTAGGGTAATGATGCATCCCCTGTAGTGTAGTCGGTCCGAGGCCCAGGTCGGGCGAGGCGGAGACTTCTCCTGAGGCCGAGGCTGGGGTCGGGCGAGGCAGAGCTCCTTGCTGCGCCCGAGGCCGAACTCGGGAGAGGTCACGACTCATTGTTGCTAGTCTTGCCCTGGTGGTTGGCACAGTAGCCAGAGCGGGGTGAATAGCGTTGTTTTCCTGTCAGATCGGTCAGTGAAGTGACTGCGGTCACTTCGACCTTGCCGACTGAGGCGCGTGTGTCAGGATAAGGTGTCAGGCGATCCCCGCATTAAATGCGCATGCGATACGGTCGACTGGTAAGGCGACCCGGCCGAGGTCGCTGCCCGACAAAGTTCGCCCAAGTTGGGCTTCTGGGGAGCCGAGGGTGCGCTTACTGCCTGAGGAGGCCCTCGAACGAGGCGTGAATCCGTCCGGGACTACTGTTCCCACCCGAGGCCAAGTCTGGGCTCGGATGAGGTCGCGTCCCTTGGTAGACGAGGGCCTGACTTGAATCGTGCTTTATCAGCTGGGTATGGTTTTTCTGAAGACGTTTTCCAGCTGGATTAAGGAGCATTGGGGGTACCCCTAATTACGGTACCCGACACTAGGCGACATCAAGATCCTATTCCTGGGCATAGGGAACTTTCACATACCCGTACCCATAAACGTTTGTGGGTATGGATCTGTATCCATACTCGTACCCGTCGGGTATCCGCTATCCGGTGGATACCCGTTACCCGTCCGCTCACTACAATTTTAACATTCAACACTAAACAATAATTTTATCACATTTCAAAATAATTATCATTCCAGCAGCATCATATGATAATTTCAGCACCAAACAACATGTCACAGATAAAAATTGAAAAATGAGAATTAATGATAATAATATATTAAATTCAGATGGCCCACATGTCAGATATCCATTAGGTAACGGATATAGATACTAGATATCCATAACCATGAAAAATTATCTGCGAATATCTTATTATATCCATAACCGTACCCGTGGATACCAAATTCCACTATATTCATATCAAATAGATAATCATCCACCGATCCACGGTTATTTACACATACCGGTATATATTGCCATCTCTATTTAGAAGCAACGGACGACAAATGGCTCAGCTTGTATTTCGTGGTAAGGTAATAGTATGCTAGCTGTTGGATGATGATGGGCGAGCTAAACCACATTTTCAGACTGATCTCTGCTCTCATAAACCGCCGCTCGTCCTGCCCTCGTGATCTCCGCCCCTACACACCACACACACCTCTCAAACCTCTATAAAAAAACCGCCAGAAAACACCGAAACCCGCACGTTTCTCTGCGACTCGCACGGCCCGCGCCCACCACCGACCACCCCACCTGGTTCGGTCGGCACTCGGCACCCCGCCCCGCATACATGCCGCCGCCCAGCCTCACCGTGGCGCGCGACCCGGCCGCCGCCGCCACCATGCGGCACCGCAAGGTCCACCCGACGCCGGGCGGAGGCGCAGGGACGACGAAGGAGATGGGCGCGGCGGAGGGGTGGGCGCGGCCCGAGTGGTGCTCGGCGGCGGGCGCCGCGGCCGTGCTGCGGCGGCACCCGGCGCCCGCGCTCTTCGGGTGCGGCCTCCTGCTCTTCATGGCCGTCGAGTACACCATCCCCATGGTCAGGCCGGACGCGCCGCCGCTCGACCTGGGCTTCGTCGCCACCAGGGGCTTGCACGCCGCCGTCGCCGCGAGGCCCTGGCTCAACTCGCTCCTCGCCGCGCTCAACACGGTCAGTGCCGCCTGCCCAGATTTTCGTTTCCTCCACCTGCCATTTCTTCAATGCACCGCCTCCTCTTCTGGTTGGTGCCTGCCTGGACGGCTGGACTGGAGTGCCTTCCGTCTCCTCTTTATTGTTCACCTTAACTGGACACTCGTGTGTTCGTCAGAAATCCGAACTACCATTAGGACATGTACAAGTACAACACCGAGACTATGGACCGGTTTTCCAAGAATGATGCCTTTTTTTTTTGGCACGGTTACAAAACTACACTAGTATTCCAAGTGCTTCCAGCAACCAGCAACCAGCATGTACAATGCCAAGGCACATAGTTTACTGGATTGTATAGCAGTATAAAATACTCCTACAGGTAACCCAGCTTTGTTCTTGTGAACCTTTGGAGCTTCCACACCTTGGCTCTCTAGACTCCTGGCGAGGACAACAAAGCTGGCACTGTCAATGCACCCGGATGTGGCTCTCGCACTTCCCCAGCCAACAATTTAATTGACACCGTATTTCTGTGAAGCCGGCCCTGAGCCACACGTAGTGGTCGTAGATTACACTTGACGCTGACAGATGCACCGCCAAATTTAACCCTCTTTAGTTTTTCCGCGAAATGAACTTGAGGAATATATAAATAGTCGTGGCGTCGAGTGCTCATGCACAGATTTCCTGATAAGATTCTGCATCTCGCCAGCTTCTCCATGGTCCCCGGCTCAGCACAGACTGACGCTGACGCTGACACTGACAGCCACCCCACCCGCTCGTACGCACGCGCAGGTCTTCGTCGCGATGCAGGCGGCGTACATCCTGTGGGCCATCCTCGGCGAGCAGCGGCCGCGCGCCGCCGTCGCCACGCTCATGATGTTCACCTGCCGGGGCGCGCTGGGCTGCGCCACCCAGCTCCCGCTGCCGGAGGAGTTCCTGGGGTCCGGGATGGACTTCCCCGTCGGCAACGTCTCCTTCTTCCTCTTCTTCTCGGGCCACGTCGCGGGCGCGGTCATCGCGGCCGCCGACATGCGCCGCGAGGGCCGGCTGGCGCTGGCGCGCCTCTACGACGCGCTCAACGCGCTCCAGGGGGTCAGGCTGCTGGCGTGCAGGGGACACTACACCATCGACCTGGCCGTCGGTGTCGGAGCGGGGATCCTCTTCGATACGCTCTCCGGATGGTACTTCCACGCCAAGAACGCACCGGAGAAGCACTGCCGCAGCTGCCAGTGCCACAAGGCTCTCCTTTCACGCTAGCTCATAGGTGTGGTGTGTTTGGTAAGTTACTGTAGCGGTGCTGTTTTGTAAGAAATGGTTTTGATTGCCAGTCGTTGTGATAGTTTTCATCGCGGGTTTATAATACGAATCGACTGAGAACTATTTTCGCCAACGATTCGATATACTAACCGTTGTGAAAAATATGTTATAGGTGTATTTATCCTATTTATGGGTTTTGATGAATAGATAGTGATGCATATAATTCTAATAATATTTTGTGATTTTTCAGTGCATGGAAAGGAATCACGAGTCCCGTCCACTCTTATGTTTAGGGGCTCTTTGAACGGCTCGACTCTGCTTTACCGCGAAGCTCTGTCAAATGGATATAAAAAATTTTTCTCGTCCAGAGCCCTTTAAAAAATAGAGTTGTTTTATTGTTGAGAGCTAGAGCACTAAAAATCTGACTTCTATCCTACTATATTTTTCTTATACACTATTCGAAAGAAGCCCATAAGAAATTGTTTTGCCAAACCGAATTGCACAGCTCTAACTCCTTTAGAGAAGCCCAAGGAGCAGGAGCTGGAGCTGCTTGTAGAAGAGTCAGGAACCTTGCCACAAAGGATAAACAAAGTTGTGTCATCACACTTCAAATTAAAAAAAGTTTATTTTTTTATTTTAATTTTTTACTTTACTTTGCTGTATAGGATATCGTACTAAAAAAGGGTTTGGAACCCCATTATTTGCAGGTGCCATATTTGCTAAACGGATCAATCCTATAAATCATTTACACCACTCAAAAGCAACTCAATACTTCTCCTGCCTTAGCCCATCCTATTCCATTTAACCAGAAACACCTGCCCCTTCCACCAGAAAATTCGTTCTCTTGAATTATTTCTGTTGCTTGAAAAGCTCAACCGAGAATTGCTCACTCCCACATTGGAATTCCTAGCCTAGTCGCTATTAACTAGGGTTTGATCTCACAACTACTTGTGCTGACATGTGCACCCACACCAGAATTGAGCTTGTTGGGGGCCTATCACAATTGTGAAATAACAACATCAGAACAACATGATTAATTTATTAGTTTCCCATCCCTTTCCATACTCTAGGACCTGTTCGGCTTGAGGTGGTTTGAGGGAGATTAAATCCCTTGTTAGTGAAATTTGAATAGGAGATGATTTAATATTTCTCGACTGATCCGAATTGTATTTTCAGTTGTATTTTATTCTAGAAAATTGAAACTAGACAATTGGTGATAACAGAAAGGTTGCACATGTGAGTCTAGCACACGGCCACGAATAACATAATAATCCAGAAGAATATGATTTGAAAATAAAGAAAAGAAGAGGCGTATCTAGCGACAAACATTGTGCCGATCAATACAGACCTTTCGATCGATGCAGGAAAAGAAGGAAGAAGTTGAGCGGTAGATGTTGGGTCGATGCAGGAAGAGGAGCAATCTGTGCTTAGGGCTTGGATGACATTTGTGTTGGAGTCGCTTGCTCTCTCAGAATTTGTGTGCGGTAGAACAAAGTGGTGAGTAACCAACTAAACAGTGGTAGAGAGGCTAATCAAGAGCAAATGGCATTTGTTTTGGAGTCGCATGATGAGTTGCCACCGTTCCTGACCATCGCAGACACCACTGGACGAAATTGTGCGGAGGAGAATGCGGAACGGAGGGGAGGACGATGGGACACATAGGACCGATTTTTTTTTTTGCTTTTCAGCACATTTTTTTTAAAAATATATACGTCTGGACCATTGGAGGGCAAAATTGCAGATCTAGACTCTATGCTCGGCGCCATGGATTGTGGCGACGAGCTTATATGGCTCGGCGCCATGGCTTATGGCGCCGACTATGCTGACGCGGTAGCCCCCGTGGCACCTAGCTCGACGCCACAGATCCTAGCACCAAGCTAGCAATTAAACGCGCCGCCTTTCTCCTCCCTCTCCTTTCTCTCACTGTCTCCCAGCGCCGCCCGCCGCTCCCTTTGACTCCCAGCGCCGTCGCTCGCCGTTCCCCGCCGCCGGCCCCTCCCCAGCGCCGCCGGTCCCTCCCGCCCCCTCCACTAGCGCAGCCCCCAGCACCAGCCCCCTCCACTAGCGCAGTGCCGAGCCCACCCCCAACGTCGCGCCGCCCCCTCCCGCCCGAGCCGCCGGCGCCTGCTCCCTCCCTCCCGCCCTGATTCTATATTAAGGTTAGTTTATAATTATTACTTAATTTTTTCTATATTTATTTGATACTATTTAGTTAGTTAGTGTTTAGTTAGTTGGTAGATGTTAGTTATAACTTAGTTGTTAGTTAGTAGTCAGTATTTTTTACTATCTAATTATTACTCAATTTTTTCTGTATTTATTTGATACTAATTAGTTAGTGTTTAGTTAGTTTTTAGATGTTAGTTATAAGTTAGTTGTTAGTTAGTAGTCAGTTTTTTAGTATGGTTTAGGGTTTAGGGTTAGTGAGTAGTAAATGTTAATTAACATGGTTTAGCATTTGCTTAGTTTATTATTTAGTGTTGTGGATTAGCTATTACCTATTACTTAGTTGTTAATTTACAAGGAATGAGTATGTCAGCTATCGTGCTATGGTTTCTTTGCAGGTTATAGAAAACTCACCGTATAGGGGAGGTGCTGCAAATTTTTTTACTGACAATACTAATTTTTTTATATAGGTGTCGGACTCGATCTTCACCGTTAGTTTGACTCATCCGGGATCTCGGGTATACCTTGTTTTCGTACATTATTCGTAGATTATGTATTTATGTTTGTTGTGGTCATTTATATAATTATTAGTTAGTAAGTAGCTATTACTTGTTTATTACTTAGTAAGTATTTAGGCAGAAGTATTTAGTCAGTAGTAAGTACCTAGGCATTATTGAGTTAGTAATCCGTGTTTGCAATAGATGGACACCACCCTAGTGACACTATACCATGGAGGAAGCGTGGAGGAAGATGTTTATGGGAATGTTAGTTTTTATGGTATGAAGAAGGTGACTGTGATGTTCGATGAAAGACCATCTTTTGGCTAGATTTTCGCTCGAGCTTGTGAGGAGATTAGTTACAATTTAAACGACCCTAGAATATCAATTTAGGATAAATAAATTGTACAAACAAATATATAGTGTCATTTTTCTCACTCACTTCCCTTGAGACGATCAACAAGATTATCCAACATCTGTTTCTCGGCTCTAGCCGCCTCCCATTCCCTCGCATCCTGTGCTCTCTTCTCATTTGCCGCCTTCAATCTCCTCTGATGTGCACGCATTGGGCTATCAAAACTCGCCGATTTCGCGTACCTACGCATGTTTGTATGTGATCGTTAATGTACGAATCGACGAGCTGAGATCCACAACGCATCTTCTGTCCAATTAGTCTCTTGGACTTTATTGTGCGCATCACCTCTCCTTTGTCGTCATAACTCTCCCAACCATATTTCCTCGTCTCCTACAAAAAATTGAGTAAATACGGATGCAACATTGCAGCTGGTGTAAACAAGAAAATAAATATCAACCTCATCGTAATCTACCATATGTCCACAAAAATACCCAACACCAAGCTCGGAAGGAAATAATCCATACTTAGCTTCAATACCACATTTGCAGAGTACTGGATCAAACTTCAACTCTTCCGCCCACTCATTTTTTTTCTTTTCCTTTGCCTCTGGCCAATGGGACATAGGACCATACAACCACTCTCTGAAATGACACTTACGCCACCGTATGGATGCAGGAGAATAATTTAGTAAATTTATGCAAAAAATAACAAAAGTTAAGACATTTGTTATGGGCTCACATAATCAATGTTCGGACACACGAAGTGCTTCGCAGTGTCCTCGTCGATGACAGCACGATCTCCGCAATCGCATCGAGGCGACGAGTCCATTCGTCTTTTTGTTGCTACCTCCTTCTCCGCATCCGTCATTGGTGGAGGATTCGGGGGAGGAGGTACCAATTAGCGAAAATAAGATATCGAGGGTCAAATTTATCAGGACCGTCGATCCACTGGAAAAAGAAACACCTCAGGTGCTCCTAAAAAATGGAACGAAGCATTATTACACATCTAGTAAACAATATTAAGTCACAAGTCATAAGCTACGTACGTTAAAACCGCCACAAAGGTAGAAGCAGCGAGCAGCCGTATCTGGATGTTTGGATTGATATACCTAAGCTAGTTTGCCACAATCAAAGTTAGGCACAGGAAGTTCAGGAGGAACAAGATCATCCTTACTAGATACGTCCGGATATAACTCCCGAGGACGACCTCTCTTCTGCCACAACGCCTCCCAGTACATGTCTTTCATCTAAGAAACGATTATAATTAACACATGTACCTAATAGACTTTATAATCGGATTTCACAAACTATCAAATCAAATGTAGTCATCATATGAACTATACTATATATTCTAGGAGCAACAATGGAAACTAATAATCGAAATATTACAACCCAATATACAAAATGAATCAGTGAGATACCATACCTTGGTCTACGAAGTATTCCAACTCGAATCTTTGAATAGAGCAACTTTGAAGAAGTTTTGAATTGAGGAGAAATGAGCTCTTCTTGGCCAGCAGCGGGACTGTTTTATAGGCCTCCCTAGCTCGGTGCCAAGATCTGTGGCACCGAGCTAGGAGGCCGCGTCGGTGCCAAGATCTATAGCGCCAGGCTAGGAGGCCGCGTCGACGCCACACCAGCCCTAGCCGCCAGGAGCTGCCTATGCCACGTCAGAGCTCGGCGCCATAGCCTATGGCGCCGAGCTGTGTTACCTCGGCGCCATAGGCTATAGCGCCGAGTATCGGGTCCAAAACGGGAAATAAGTCTTTCAGGGGTCTAAATATAAATTTTTGTCACAAAAATGGCTAAAAAACAAAAAATTCGGCATAGAGGATAGAGAAAGGTAGGGATGTAATCGAATCGAATACGGACGAATATCACTAAAACTATATTTGTTTTTATATTTTTATTCGGATTCGAATTCAAATACAGATAATTTCGGATACGAATACGAATGTTCTCAGACACAAATACAGATAGCTGTGTGTTGAATACAGAACTAGTCGGACACAGATATTGTCAGTAACGATTTTTTTGTCGGATACAGTGTAAGACATCATTCTACACATATCATGGTTATAATCATGTATCCACTCGTTGAGTATAAACATTTTTAGCATTAAATGTGTACATATGTCACGTTTTTTAAAAAATCATGAATTTTTAGGCTACGTGAAAGGGAAATGTGCCCTTGGGCCATTTCTAAGTATTTTGGTGATTGAGTGCCAACACAAGTGGCCATGTGTTAATCTATGTCAAATGATGGACAAAGTGAAAATCAACATAAAGGTATGTTTTTAAGACTTAGTACTTTGTTTTAAGGACTAATGTATTGTGTCTAAGTACTGGAAACAGGAGAAATCAATTTGGAAAAGAGATGGCTTTGTTCAGCCAAAGACAGTTCAGTCTGGGAGCACCGGACTGTCCGGTGGTGCACCGGACAGTGTCCGGTGCGCCAGGCTGGCTCTGGTGAAAAGGCCGCTCTCGGGATTTCATCGGCGGCGTACGGCTAAAATTCACCAGACTGTCCGGTGTGCACCGGACTGTCCGGTGAGCCAACGGTCGGCCGCGCAATCCGCGCGTGACGCGTGGCCGGGCTAACGGTCTGAAGGGGGCACCGGACTGTCTGGTGTGCACCGGAAAGTGTTCGGTGCGCCAACGGCTCCAAATCGCCAACGGTCGGCTGCGCCAGAACAGGAAAGAAATCCGCACCGGACAGTGTCCGGTGGTGCACCGCACTGTCCGGTGCGCCGGTCGACAGAAGGCAAGAATTGCCTTCCTGGAATGCTCTCAATGGCTCCTAGCTGCCTTGGGGCTATAAAAGGGACCCCTAGGCGCATGGAGGAGGACACCAAGCATTCCTAAGCACCAAGACTCCAGTTCCGCGCATTTGATTCTTTGTGATAGCAACTAGAGCTCCATTTGAGTAGAGAACTCTTCGAGTTGTGTTGTGAGCTCGAGTTGTGACTTGTGTGCGTGTTTGTGCTCTGATTTTGTGTCTTGTGTGCGTTGCTCATCCCATCCTTACTTCCGTGCTTCTTAGTGAACATCAAATTGTAAGGGCGAGAGGCTCCAAGTTATGGAGATTCCTCGCAAGCGGGATATAGTGAAACAAAACAAAACACCATGGTATTCAAGTGGGTCTTTGGACCGCTTGAGAGGGGTTGAGTGCAACCCTCGTCCGTTGGGACGCCACAACGTGGAGTAGGCAAGTGTTGGACTTGGCCGAACCACGGGATAAACCACTGTGCCTATCTGTGTTGATCATCTTGTGGTTATTGTGTTTTGCGAGAACTCCTCTCTAGCCACTTGGCTTTATTGTGCTAACTCCTAATCAAGTTTTGTGGCATTAAGTTTAAAGTTTTTACAGGATCACCTATTCACCCCCCTCTAGGTGCTCTCAATTGGTATCGGAGCCGTCCTCTTCACGTAAGGGATTAATCGCCTGAAGAGATGGATCCTAAGGGAAAGGGGATGGTGATCAATGATAAGGAGAAGGAGTCCTTCATCAATGAGCCGAAAGACGACAAGCCTACCGACTCGGGCTCAAGTCATAAGAAGAAGGACGGGAAGAAGAAGAGGCGCATCAAGAAGATCGTCTACTACGACGACTGCGACGAGTCCTCTTCTTCCCAAAAGGACAACGACGACAACGACTACGAGAAAAAGAAGACGGTTAACTCGAACTTTTCTTTTGATTATTCTCGTATTCCGCAAAGTTCAAATGCTCATTTGCTTTCCATTCCCCTTGGTAAACCTCCTCACTTTGATGGAGAGGACTACGGATTTTGGAGTCACAAAATGCGTAGCCACTTGTTCTCTCTCCATCCAAGTATATGGGAGATAGTGGAGAATGGAATGCAATTTGATAGTACGGATAGTCCCTTGTTTATTAATGAACAAATTCACAAAAATGCACATGCTACTACTGTGTTGTTAGCCTCATTGTGCAGGGATGAATATCATAAAGTGAGCGGCTTGGATAACGCCAAGCAGATTTGGGACACCCTCAAGATCTCACATGAGGGGAACGACGTCACCATGCTCACCAAGATGGAGTTGGTGGAAGGCGAACTAGGAAGGTTCGCGATGATCAGGGGAGAGGAGCCAACCCAAACTTACAACCGGCTCAAGACCCTCGTCAACAAAATAAGGAGCTATGGAAGTACACGATGGACGGACCACGACGTCGCCCGCCTAATGCTAAGGTCTTTTACTGTCCTTGATCCACATCTGGTAAACAATATTCGTGAGAATCCTAGGTACACCAAGATGTCGCCCGAAGAAATACTTGGAAAGTTCGTAAGCGGGCGAATGATGATCAAGGAGGCAAGATACGTTGATGATGCATTAAATGGCCCAATCCATGAGCCTCAAGCCATTGCTCTCAAGGCAACAAGTAGCAGGGAGGTGCTACCTAGCAAGGTGGCACAAATTGAGGCGGCTGGGTTAAATGAAGATGAAATGGCCCTCATCATCAAGCGCTTCAAGACGACGCTCAAAGGTCGCAAGGAGCATCCCAACAAAAGCAAGACGAAGGGAAAGCGCTCCTGCTTCAAGTGTGGTAAGATTGGTCATTTTATCGCTAATTGTCCCGATAATGATAGTGACCAGGAACAAGAGAAGAAGAGGGAAAAGAAGAAGGCTTACAAGAAGGCTAAGGGCGAGGCACACCTTGGCAAGAAGTGGGACTCGGATTGTTCGTCGTCCGACTCCGACAACGAAGGACTCGCCGCCTCAGCCTTCAACAAATCGTCCCTCTTCCCCAATGAGCATCACACCTGCCTCATAGCAAAGGAGAAGAAGGTAAACACTCAAAAGTCTACTTATGCTTCTTCTAGTGATGATGAATCTAGCGATGATGAAATAGACTACACTAGTTTGTTCAAGGGCTTAGAAAGAACTAAAATCAATAAGATCAATGAATTGATTGATGCTTTGAATGATAAGAATAGATTGTTAGAAAAGCAAGAGGATCTTTTGTATGAAGAACATGATAAATTTGTAGAGGCACAAAAATCTCTTGCTTTAGAAGTTAAAAGGAATGAAATGCTTTCTTGTGAACTATCTACTTGCCATGAGACCATTTCTAGTTTAAAAGTGTTAATGATGATTTAAATGATAAACTAGAAGTAGCAAATAGATCTAACTCTTGTGTAGAACATGTTGTGATTTGCAATAGGTGTAAAGATTTTAATGTTGATGCTTGTAGTGAACACCTAGTCTTAATGCCCAACTTAAGACTAGCAAAAATGAATTTGATAAACTAAAATTTGCAAGGGATGCCTACACCATTGGTAGACACCCCTCAATTAAGGATGAGCTTGGCTTCAAGAGGGAAGCCAAGAACTTAACAAGTCATAAGGCTCCCATCTCCGCCAAGGAGAAAGGGAAGGCCCCTATGGCTAATAGTGATCAAAAGAACCATGCTTTCATGTACCATGATAGGAGATATTCTAAGAATGTTCATTATGATAGAAGTTACAATGATGTTGTTTCACATGCCATGATTGCTTCAAGTTCTTCTATTATGCATGATAGAAGTTTGGCTAGGAGAAATGTCATTCATCATATGCCTAGGAGAAATGTTCATGTACCTAGGAAAATAAGTAATGAACCTTCTACAATTTATCATGCTTGCAATGCTTCCTTTGCTATTTGTAGAAAGGACAAGAAAGTGGTTGCTAGAAAATTAGGGGCAAAATGCAAGGGAGATAAAACTTGCATTTGGGTCCCTAAGGCTATTGTTACTAACCTTGTAGGACCCAACATGAGTTGGGTACCTAAGACCCAAGCCTAAATTGCCTTGCAGGTTTATGCATCCGGGGGATCAAGCTAGATTATCGACAGCGGATGCACAAACCACATGACGGGGGAGAAGAAAATGTTCACCTCCTACGTCAAGAACAAAGATTCCCAAGACTCAATCATATTCGGTGACGGGAATCAAGGCAAGGTTAAAGGACTAGGAAAAATAGCTATTTCTTCCGAGCATTCTATCTCTAATGTGTTTTTAGTTGAATCGCTTGGATATAATTTGTTGTCCGTTAGTCAATTATGTAATATGGGATATAATTGCTTATTCACAAATGTAGATGTGTCTGTCTTTAGAAGGAGTGATGGTTCATTAGCTTTTAAGGGTGTATTAGACGACAAACTCTACTTAGTTGATTTTGCAAAAGAGGAGGCCGGTCTAGATTCATGCTTAATTGCTAAGACTAGCATGGGCTGCCTGTGGCATCGCCGTTTAGCACATGTGGGGATGAAGAACCTTCACAAACTTCTAAAGGGAGAACATGTAATAGGTCTAACAAATGTAACCTTCGAAAAGGATAGACCTTGTGCAGCTTGTCAAGCAGGTAAACAGGTGGGAAGCTCTCATCATACCAAAAATGTGATGACCACATCAAGACCTTTGGAGTTGCTTCATATGGATCTCTTCGGACTCGTCACCTATCTAAGCATAGGAGGAAGTAAGTATGGTCTTGTTATCATTGATGACTTTTCCCGCTTCACTTGGGTATTCTTTTTGCAGGATAAAACAGAAACCCAAGGGACCCTCAAGCGCTTCCTAAGGAGAGCTCAAAATGAGTTCAAGCTCAAAGTGAAGAAGATAAGGAGCGACAACGGGTCGGAGTTCAAGAACCTTCAAGTAGAAGAGTACCTTGAGGAGGAAGGAATCAAGCACGAGTTCTCCGCTCCCTACACACCACAGCAAAATGGTGTGGTAGAGAGGAAGAACAGGACGCTCATCGACATGGCGAGGACGATGCTTGGAGAGTTCAAGACTCCCGAGCGGTTTTGGTCGGAAGCTGTGAACACGGCTTGCCATGCCATAAACCGGGTCTACCTTCATCGCCTCCTCAAGAAGACGTCATATGAGCTTCTAACCGGTAACAAACCCAATGTGTCATACTTTCGTGTATTTGGGAGCAAATGTTATATTCTAGTGAAGAAAGGTAGAAATTCTAAGTTTGCTCCCAAAGCTGTAGAAGGGTTTTTGTTAGGTTATGACTCAAATACAAAGGCGTATAGGGTCTTCAACAAATCATCGGTTTTGGTTGAAGTCTCTAGCGACGTTGTATTTGATGAGACTAATGGCTCTCCAAGAGAGCAAGTTATTGATCTTGATGATGTAGATGAAGAAGACGTTCCAACAGCCGCAATACGCACCATGGCGATTGGAGATGTGCGGCCACAGGAACAAAAGGAGCAAGATCAACCTTCTTCCTCAACAATGGTGCATCTCCCAACCCAAGACGATAAACAGGTTCATCAAGAAGAGGCGTGTGATCAAGGGGGAGCACAAGATGATCAAGTTATGGAGGAAGAAGCACCACAAGCCCCTCCAACTCAAGTTCGAGCGACGATTCAAAGGAATCATCCCGTCGACCAGATATTGGGTGATATTAGCAAGGGAGTAACTACTCGCTCTAAATTAGTTAATTTTTGTGAGCATTACTCTTTTGTCTCTTCTATTGAGCCTTTCAGGGTAGAAGAGGTCTTGCTAGATCCGGACTGGGTGTTGGCCATGCAGGAGGAGCTCAACAACTTCAAGAGAAATGAAGTTTGGACACTGGTGCCTCGTCCCAAGCAAAACATTGTGGGAACCAAGTGGGTGTTCTGCAACAAACAAGACGAGCACGGGGTGGTGACAAGGAACAAGGCACGACTTGTGGCAAAAGGTTATGCCCAAGTCGCAGGTTTGGACTTTGAGGAGACTTTTGCTCCTGTGGCTAGGCTAGAGTCAATTCGCATATTGTTAGCCTATGCCGCTCACCATTCTTTCAGGTTGTACCAAATGGATGTGAAGAGCGCTTTCCTCAACGGGCCAATCAAGGAGAGGGTGTACGTAGAGCAACCCCCTGGCTTTGAGGATGAATGGTACCCCGACCACGTGTGTAAGCTCTCTAAGGCGCTCTATGGACTTAAGCAAGCCCCAAGAGCATGGTATGAATGCCTTAGAGACTTTTTAATTGCTAATGCTTTCAAGGTTGGGAAAGCCGATCCAACTCTTTTTACTAAGACTTGTGATGGTGACCTATTTGTGTGCCAAATTTATGTCGATGACATAATATTTGGCTATACTAACCAAAAGTCTTGTGAAGAGTTTAGCAGGGTGATGACTCAAAAATTTGAGATGTCGATGATGGGCGAGTTGAACTACTTCCTTGGGTTCCAAGTGAAGAAACTCAAGGATGGCACCTTCATCTTCCAAACGAAGTAACACAAGACTTGCTAAAGCGGTTTGGGATGAAGGATGCCAAGCCTGCAAAGACTCCAATGGGAACCGACAGACATGTCGACCTCAACAAAGGAGGTAAGTCCGTTGATCAAAAGGCATACCGGTCTATGATAGGGTCTTTACTTTATTTATGTGCTAGTAGACCGGATATTATGCTTAGTGTATGCATGTGTGCTAGATTTCAATCTGATCCAAGGGAGTGTCACTTAGTGGCTGTGAAGCGAATTCTTAGATATTTAGTTGCTACGCCTTGCTTCGGGATCTGGTATCCAAAGGGGTCTACCTTTGACTTAATTGGATACTCAGACTCCGACTATGCTGGATGTAAGGTCGATAGGAAGAGTACATCGGGGATGTGCCAATTCTTAGAAAGGTCCCTGGTGTCGTGGAGGTCTAAGAAACAAACTTCCGTTGCCCTATCCACCGCTGAGGCCGAGTGTGTTGCCGCAGGACAGTGTTGCGCGCAACTACTTTGGATGAGGCAAACTCTCCGGGACTTTGGCTACAATCTGAGCAAAGTCCCACTCCTATGTGATAATGAGAGTGCTATTCGCATGGCGGATAATCCTGTTGAACACATGCCGCACAAAGCACATAGACATCTGGCATCACTTTTTGAGAGACCACCAGCAAAAGGGGGATATCGAAGTGTTTTATGTTAGCACCGAGAACCAGCTAGCCGATATCTTTACCAAGCCTTTAGATGAGAAGACCTTTTGCAGGCTACGTAGTGAGCTAAATGTCTTAGATTCGCGGAACTTGGATTGATCTTTAGCATACATGTGTTTTATGCCTTTGATCATGTTCCTTTATGCATATTGTTGTCTATTTATGGTGTTCAAGTTGTACAAACACTCCCCGGACCTCAAAAGTCCATGTGTGAGTAATGCACATATTTAGGGGGAGATGTGCTACAACTTGACCCTTTGAGACTAACCATGTGCTTGAGTTCTCTTAATTTAGTCTCAAAGGAGGTTTGAAAGGGAAAAGGTGGACTTGGACCATGCAAGACTTCCACTGCACTCCGATGAGAGGGTAACTTATTCCAAGTCCATCTCCATGCTCTTATTGCCTTTTTACTCTTAATTGAAGATTTTAGTGAGGCAATGGGGTTCAAGGGCCAAAAATGATCCCGTTTTGGTGCTTGATGCCAAAGGGGGAGAAATTAAGGGCCAAAGCAATAAATGGATCAGCTACCACTTGAGAACACTTGAGAATTTTGAAAATAGTAGAATAGAGCTTTTGGTTTGTCAAAACTCTCTTATTGTCTCTCTTGTCAAAAATTGGCCTCTTGTGGGGAGAATGGTTGATTATGGGAAAAACGGGGAGTTTTTGAAATCTTTGAACAATTTCTCTTGGAACAACTCTCTTTATGTCTCAACAAGTGTGTTTGACTTAGAGATAGGAAATTGAGATTGATTTGCAAAATCAAAACTAAGTGGTGGCAAAGAATGATCCAAATATGCCAAATTTGATTCAAAACAAATCTGTGTTCTTATTTGCATTGATATTGCACATCTTTGTATTGCTTTTGTTGTGTTGGCATAAATCACCAAAAAGGGGGATATTGAAAGGGAAATGTGCCCTTGGGCCATTTCTAAGTATTTTGGTGATTGAGTGCCAACACAAGTGGTCATGTGTTAATCTATGCCAAATGATGGACAAAGTGAAAATCAACATAAAAGTATGTTTCTAAGACTTAGTACTTTGTTTTAAGGACTAATGTATTGTGTCTAAGTACTAGAAACAGGAGAAATCAATTTGGAAAAGAGATGGCTTTGTTCAGCCAAAGACAATTCAGTCTGGGAGCACCGGACTGTCCGGTGGTGCACTGGACAATGTCTGGTGCGCCAGGCTGGCTCTGGTGAAAAGACCGCTCTCGGGATTTCGTCGGCGGCGTACGGCTAAAATTCACCGGACTGTCCGGTGTGCACCGGACTGTCCGGTGAGCCAACGGTCGGCCGCACAATCCGCGCGTGACGCGTGGCCGGGCCAACGGTCTGAAGGGGGCACCGGACTGTCCGGTGTGCACCGGACATTGTCCGGTGCGCCAACAGCTCCAAATCGCCAACGGTCGGCTGCGCGAGAACAGGAAAGAAATCCGCACCAGACAGTGTCCGGTGGTGCACCGGACTGTTCGGTGCGCCAGTCGACAGAAGGCAAGAATTGCCTTCCTGGAATGCTCTCAACGACTCCTAGCTGCCTTGGGGCTATAAAAGGGACCCCTAGGCGCATGGAGGAGGACACCAAACATTCTCTAAGCATTCCTAAGCACCAAGACTCCAATTCCGCGCATTTGATTCTTTGTGATAGCAACTAGAGCTCCATTTGAGTAGAGAACTCTTCGAGTTGTGTTGTGAGCTCGAGTTGTGACTTGTGTGCGTGTTTGTGCTCTGATTTTGTGTCTTATGTGCGTTGCTCATCCCATCCTTACTTTCGTGCTTCTTAGTGAACATCAAATTGTAAGGGCGAGAGGCTCCAAGTTATGGAGATTCCTCGCAAGCGGGATATAGTGAAACAAAACAAAACACCGTGGTATTCAAGTGGGTCTTTGGACCGCTTGAGAGGGGTTGAGTGAAGTATTGATAACCTCAAGTTTCCACATGAAAATGATAAAGTGAAGTATTGATTATGTTGAAACTTGGATACTTAGAGTGATTTCATGTGTAATTCACGGAACAAGTGAAAGTGAAATTAAAGAAACACCAGCATATTGTGGATTTTATGGTCCAAATATTTTAGAGGATTATATTTGACATATGTTATGCCTGCGTAAAATTTCATAAATTTCTAAGGCTATTTGTGCATTATTATTTTTTTTCTAAAAAAACAACAAAATGCACATAGCTATCCGAATAAGATATTCAGATATCCGAGAAGATTTATCCGAGAAAATATCTGAATATTTGATATCCAACGGATATCAGACATATTGTATTCGAATTCGATATCCGTATTCGTATCCGTTATCCAAAAAATATCTGAATATCCGAAAATTTCATCTGAACCAGCGTTCACCATCTTCAAATCTAGATTCGGACGGATATTTTCTGAACCATATTACATCTCTCGGGAAAGGGAACAAGTGGACGAGGGAGGAGGGGACGGGCACTCTGGATTCGGGAACAGTTGCGCGTGCAGTACGTGTTAACTAAAAAGTGGGTCTCTAGGATTGTAAGATAAAATTTAAACTATATATATATATATATATATATATATATATATATATATGGAGCACTGAGCTCCAATAGTTAAAGGAAGCCCAGGTCGATTATCCCTGCAACGTGGTTCAACCCAGCGCGCCGACTCAAACAGGCTGTCGGGTGCGCCACCCACCCCACGTCTGTGCGCGCAAAAAAGGGTACATGAGTCAAATACGTTCCCTTACATGCGTGTAAATTTTGGAAAGATATGTGTGACAGTTTCTATTTTAAATGATTTATTTTCTTTATAAATTTAGGATCGCTGCAACAGCCATGCAGCTAGACTCGTTAGAACCATTTTATGATATATACTGATACTAAATATGCTACATTGTGTAGATAATTATGCAATTCAGTATACTACATAAAAATATGTAACCAGCTGCATACGCACGAATTTATGATGAAAATAATGTGCAATGAAAGGAAATGAATTGCAAGCATAGAAACAAAAAATCGTATTTAATGTTTTATTTTCTTCATAAATATAGGATCCCTCCAACAGCCAAGCAGCTAAACACATTAGAACTAGTTTATGATATATTATAATACAAATTATACTACACGGTGTAGGTATTTATGTAATTCAGTACACTGCGTAAAAAATCTGGCATGTTGTTCACTGGTGGACGCATCTCCGGGTTGGAGCGTAAAAACCTTAAGTTTTGAGCATAAAATCCCTCAATTATAAGCGTAAACACCGAGCCAATGTAAGAGGTTGATAACTATAGTAGGTTGTTATTACGATCCTATTTTTATGGCAGATCCGAAAAACATGACAGCCGCATGCATGCGGTTTCTATTTTATACAGATCCAAAAATTATGGCAAAATGCATGCATGAGTCAAACACGATCCCTTGCATGCGCGTAAATTTATGAAAGATATGTGTGACAGTTTCTATTTTAAATGCTTTATTTTCTACATAAATTTAGGATCGCTGCAACAACCATACAACTAGACTCGTAATAACCATTTTATGATATATACTGATACTAAGTATGCTACATTGTGTAGATAATTATGCAATTCGGTATGTTGCGTAAAGATCAGTTACCAGCTCCATGTGCACAAATTTATGATGGAAAGAATATGCAATGAAAGGAAATGAATTGCATGCATAGAAACAAAAAATCATATTTAATATTTTATTTCCTTCATAAATATAGGATCCCTTCAACAGCCATGCAGCTAAATGCATTAGAACTAGTTTATGATATATACTGATACAAATTATACTACACGGTGTATGTATTTATGCAATTCGTTACACTGCGTAAAAAATCTGGCATGTTGTTCACTGGTGGACGCATCACCGGGTGGAGCGTTAAAACCTTAAGTTTTGAGCATAAAATCCCTCAATTATAAGCGTAAATACCGAGTCAATGTGAGAGGTTGATAGCTCTAGTAGGTTGTTATTACGATCTTATTTTTATGACAGATCCAAAAAACATGGCAGTCGCATGCATGCAGTTTCTATTTTTATACAGATCCAAAAAATGGCAAAATCGTTGGAGTTTTCATTGCATGCGCGCAAATTACGAACAACATAAATGAAGGAATTGCCTTTCCAATGTGTATGCAAAGCAGTAAACTGATATACGAACTCCATGTTTAAGCATAAAATCGTACAGTTTTTAGCGTAAATAATACATGTGGTAGGCATAAAACACAATAATCGAACAGAAAATACGAATCGAAGGAGGTAGTGGCCGGAGGACGTCGTCGATGACACGAGCACAAATGTAGGTCGTCACTCGGGCCACCCAAACTGCGCCGGATCATAGGATGTCACGCGCGATCATCATTGCGCGCATCTCGTGCCTTCCGTGACGCCGCTCACTCGAACCTCGCGCCTCATGCGTCGCCGTCGCTACTCGCACGTCGACGGGCACTGCTTGCTCGCCGGCCTTGGAAGTGCCGCCTCCTTGGGGCCTCGGGAACGCCACCGCTTGCCCGCACAAGGGCCCGCTGTCGCTCGCCCTCTGGATCGGGGAGCCGCCGCCACCGGCCTGGAAACCGCCGCCACTACTCCGGATCGAGGAACCTCCGCCACCGCGCGTCGAGGTCATGGAGCTGCGGCCACTGGCTGGGGGTCCACCGTCACGCACGCTCTGGGGCAACCGTCGGCGTCGCACGCGGTGTCGCTAATGAAATAGGGTGAAGCGTAAAAAACTGAACCTTAGCACTCCGGGTCCTGTTTTATAGACGTCCGGACCTGGTCCGACTCGACCGGATTGCACCATCCGACCTGGGCTTCCTCTAGTTATTGGAAGCACAGGGCTATTAATATATATATATATATATATATATATACATACATATATACATATCTTCCATGTATATCTTCCATGGAATTTCCTCTAGTTGTTTTTCTACTGTGAAATTATCTTCCATGTAGCTTTGGAGCAGGAAATGTATATCTGCAAAAGGTTAATAGCAATTTATACAACAAAAGAAAATATGTTTTGCCCTCATGTTTCAGGACAATGCTTCCACCAGCGCGGCAGTAGAGGCGGAAGCAAGGGGTTGGGCTTTTGTCAGGTGCTGGATAGCGTGATGCCAAACGTGCCAGCCACTCTTGCTGCCGTCCGCCTCCCTCTTCCACGATAGGTTCGCCCGCACCAAGCCTAGACGCAGATAGCTCTCGACCGTCCGCTACAGCGCTGTCAAAGGTGAATCTTATTCTCTTCTGCTCATAGGTTGCGAGGCTTGGGCTGAGAAGTTAATTTAGCTGCTCTTTTGACGTGATGGTACGGTTCAGAGACGGTAATGGAGGAGGCCTCGCCCGGGACGGTGGAGGAGCCGCTGCTGGTGAACACAATCAGAGGGAAAAAGGTTGAGAGGGCACCAATCTGGCTCATGAGGCAAGCCGAGAGGTACATGAACGCAAGTCCACTTCCATTTTGTGACAGTCTTCTATGTTGGTCTGCTAAGCATTTCTGTAATTAACATTCCAGTGCGTATCTTGAAGCAATGAACTAAATTGTTTATTAGTATTATATAGTAGTAGTCTCCAAAACCGATTGATAAAGTATTTTAGAAATAGAGGAATTAACCAATATTCTTTATAGCAGTGAACATAAATGCTAAATGTTTGTCGAGTGCTGTGATATGTGTCACTTCATGATTTGTTATATAACGTGCTTTCGAACTGGGCCTTATTGCTTAGGAATATGTCCCATATGGTATTCACTACAAGTTTTAATATTAGATTACAGATATCATACTGTACCCAGAAGTTGCCTTCACATGAGATACAAAGTCTGATTTTATTCTTGACCCAAGAAATGCAAACGCCTTGAGACCAAAGAAGGTTGTCATAAGGTCAAGGAACTAGAAACGTTATATGTTTTTGTGACAGTCTGACCTGAGTTGTCTCTCATAGCTACAATAACTTTTAGGATCAGCATCTCTGATGAGTGATAAAATGTGTCAGTTGTTAGTGGTCATTGGTGCTTAATTGAGTTACCGCCTAACATTTTATCTATGTATATGCTTTGTGATAGCATTGGACTTTTTTTCCTTATTGGCACAATCGTTTTTGACTTGTTCTGATTTCTTTTTTTTCTGCCGGCTTGCAGTGCCTCAAGATTCTGAAGGTTTCCGTCAACCTGACATGCACCACGGAATGGAGGTTCGCCTTGGTTTGTCCAAGGGACCTACTGCCCTAGCTTCAGTTGAGGCAGTGAATGTAGTTCTGCGGTTCTGCCGCACGTTGATGCACCTTAGTCCAGTACACTCGGGTCAATAAAAGACCACATTAGGATGGTGAAACGGTGAAAACTGATGGCTTGCATATGTTCAGAGTGTTATGTTGTAATGAACGCATATTGCGAAGCATCGCAGTTGAGCTTCAGGATCTCTGCAGCTGCAGGTGGCTTCTTCCGTACTCGAATTAGAGTTAGCTGTGAATTGCAATCCTTTTGTTATTTTTCTCTAACTTGTACGAGGAAAGCAATCCATAGGAATTTTCAAATATGCAAACAAAATCCATAGGAATATTTGGTGCAAGGCTGATTTTTTCACTAATTATCTAGATCAACTCACTTGTTATTATTGTTGAGTTGATTCTTGATAGCATCACTAAACAATAACATATCCGTGTACAAGTATCCACCGTTGCAACGCACGGGCATATACCTAGTATATATATATATATACACACACACACACACACTAGGTGAGTGCCCGTGCGTTGCAATGGAACCGTATAATAACACAATAACTTATGTACATATGTGTGTTATATTGTTATAGGTATGTTCCCGTGCGTTGCGACGGAAGTAAAACATTTGTATGAAACATTGATACGGAACGACAAACATCACTATAATATGCAAAATCCGTGTGGAAAGTATTATCATTGTCACACAAATTATTTCTAAAAAGTTAATTTAGAATTTTAATTGCAGACAAATGTGTCGACAACCGTACACTAATCAGCTAATCTTTTTTAGCATATCGATAAGTCTTTGTTGTATGTTTGCAGGGATGGTATATCGGCACGAATTGTCCTCATAACTTAACAGATCAATCACAAAGTTCCTTCGAAGAATCTTTGCATCCTACAGACAAAGACATAAGAAAACAAAAAATATTATCTTGTAAAACGAGGTAGCTGGAATGTATGTTTTGAACATAAAACGAACGTACTACACTCACCCCAACAAATTTCATTTGTCTGTCATTCCCCCACATGGTCATAGCTTGTAGAACAAGGTAGCTGGTATTAAACCTATAGAATAATGTTTAGACAACTATGTTTTATACAATGATTATCATAAAAAAAAATTAAACTGCTGAGAAGGTGGTACGAAGAAAATACCCACTTAAGTCAATGGAACATCAGTCTGAATTGTATGTTCCCACTTAAATATATCCTCCGCTCATCCAGAACGTTTCTTGTTGTAAGCAATCTTATATTTCTTTGAGGCCATGATAATCGCTTCCGCAAACCTCTTGTCTGGCATGTGTTTACACCAATCTTGAGTCAGTGTAAAGTCGATAAAAGTCACATGCTTTTTAACATGATCTATTACGAAAAGGGTGTGATATCCGTTGAATTTTCATGGCATAAGAACCTGAAAAATAGCAGTCATTAGGATTGCAAAGAACTGTCCTTTATAAATACATTCGAAATGAACACATACTTACATATCTACAACCCGTGATATAATAATTCATTGATGGCCAACAATCGAGTGTTTTGGCTAACTCTTCTGTTGTAGGATCCTGATGGTACTTTGGAAGTTTACCAAAACCAACCATTCTCTGGACAATATATATACATGTCCACATGAGGATTAGATGTAGATACTATATATTAATACATTAATGATTGGAAACAAACTTACCCAGAAACGCATGTCCATATAATGCTTTCTATTATTTATGATTTCTCCTTTCGGCCCACGTGACTCTTTATTGGCAAGCAGTCGAACAGCCATGTCCTTAGAGTCATATGGAGTGGTAGCATCGCGTTTTCTGTGTGCGCGTGCGTGAAAGTAGTCGTCGTAGCAGCATGCAAACACACGTACACATGTGTTGGTACCCTAAATCAGGGGTACCCTCTCCTACAACATAAAGGCATCGCACCCATGCGACGCCTCCTGGCCGCGTGGAGGACCGCGCCTAACTCCACCGGACGGGCGGGCCAAAGGGCGCCACGTGGCGAGGAAAGGCACCATGCCTCAGTAAGACCGGACCCCCACAGAAGATCACCGGGCCCCTGGATACATACAGGTCCGGAGCCCCGGGGGAGGTCCGAACCCCGGCAGGGTTCCGGACCGAGAAGGACCTTGGGGTATGCAGGGTCCGGTGCTGACACGTGTGCAGGCCTTGTTCTCCGCTCCCCGCGCAGGCGAAGGCCCGCTGCTTGTGGCCCATGACATAAGCCATCGGGCCGAGCCTGACGTAAAGACGTGTAGCCCCTGCATTTATTGAGGAGAGGACGCGCCGCCTGCTACTGCGCTGACAGGCGACGTGCCCTCTCAGCATTTATTGTGTCCTGTCCCATCCGCTGGCAGGCGACGTCAAGGTCATCCGGCAGGCGGCGAGCCTGCTAGGTCTGCTGGCAAACAGTGCGCCCGTGCCAAGCAGCGCACTGTGTTATCCCTTCTACAAGAAGCTTGCCCTGCACGCCGAAGATACATAGATCTTGGACGACAGGACACAAGGGGATTGCCCCGGCAACAAATATTTATAGTTCCAAGTGTTATATTCTCTATGTCCTTGGGCCCACATGTCGGGGCTTAGTGCCTTTGTGCATGCCCCCCTTCAACTATAAAAGGGGAGGCATGTGACGTTACAAGACTCAGACCCAACTCTAGGCAGACACTCTCAAGTTCATACAAGCTCCCAAACAATACATCACACAATGGAGTAGGGTATTACACTCCGGCGGCCCGAACCACTCTAAATCCTCGCGTGCTCTCGTGTGTTGATCCACCAGTCTCGTAGCAAGCAAAACACTTAGGCCCCTCCTCTCTTTAGGATTTAGGGTGGGTGCAATCTGCCACCCGGCCGGGGAGATTTCCTCCCCGACATTTGGCGCGCCAGGTAGGGGACAGGCTTCAAGTTTTCGCTTGTTTTCTCGCTCGGCATGATGGTGCGGATCATCGAGCACCGCTCCGAAACTTCGGAGGATTTCGTGATGGAGCAGGAGGTTGCGTCCTCCGCACCACGAGTGCCCGACAGCCCCGACTCTGGGACTGCACCGTGCACGCCGTGCAGCAGCACACACCAGCGCAGGCGTCCCGAACTCCATCGAGGGTAGCGCCTACGGCGCTGTCTGCAGCCAGAGAGTTGCTACGCCACCCCCTAGCTCTACGGCATCACCGGGGGCCATGAAGCAGTGGCGCGACAACGTCGACCGACTGCTCGGCATGACACATTCTACTTCAACTAGGTCGAGGCCTCGGTCATCCTGGCGCCAACGCGAGGCGACGGCGTCTGTGCGCTCGCCCTTCGTAAGGGGTGCACAGAGCGACGACCTCCGGGCGAGCTCAACCGTAGGCGTACGGGAGAAGACAACTGGGTCTCTTTGGAAAGGGCGCGTGAGCGCCGACAGAACGTCGAGGGTCGCAACCTCGACCAAGATTTCGCTGCGGAGGCACCGTAGACACCAGTGGGCGCCCGGTCCCAAACGGGTGTCCCCTTGACCGACATGGGCTGCGTCACCCTCGCTGACCATCTTTGCACGGCATCATGGCCGCCCAAGTTCCAGCCACACATGCCGGAAAAATATGATGGGACAACGAACCCATCGGAGTTTCTGCAAGTATATGTCACCGCCATCATGGCGGCGGGTGGAAACACCGCCGTAATGGTGACATATTTTCATGTCGCCCTGTCTGGACTAGCCCGGACTTGGCTCATGAACCTCGCCCCAAGATCAATCTACTCCTGGGAAGAGCTCTGTGCGCGGTTCGTGGCAAACTTCGCCAATGCTTATCAACAGCACGATGTAGAGGCCCACCTCCATGCTGTGAGGCAGGAGCCAGGTGAGACCCTCCGGAAGTTCATCTCCCACTTCACCAAGGTGCGAGGTACGATACCTCATATTTCCGATGCCTCCATCATCACGGCCTTCCGACAGGGGGTACGTGATAAGAAAATGTTGGAGAAATCGGCCACACATGATGTGGAGACTGTCCCCACGCTCTTCGCCCTGGCGGACAAGTGTGCCAGAGCTGCTGAAGGCCGAGCATGGCACTCGGCCCCACAAACCGGGACCACCCAGACGGGAGGTTCGGGTGCCATCCCCCGGGACGGTAGAAAGAAAAAGAAGGGCCACGGCTACGAGAAGCCACAGTCTACCGCGCTGGTCGTCGCAGCCGCGACCGGAGGCCGGGGCGACCGCAACAAATGCCCACGACCACAAAGGAGTAACGACGGCTCGTGCCCTATACATCCCAACGGTCGCCACAACGCCGTGGAGTGTTGCCGCCAGCGAGCGACATGAGCAGTCTTCCAGAGACGGCTCCCCACCTCGCCGCCGTCCTGGCAAAGAAAAGGTCGACGACAGCGAGGTGGCTGCGGCTAAACAGGACCTCGGATATCAGTCACCCAAAGGAGACCTGAAGGACATCTTCGCAAAAGACTCCCACTCCGACGGCGACGACTAGGCGGACCACCGGCGGGATCCCATGTACCCCGGCCTACGGAGCTGAAGCCTGCCTTCCTCTGGAAACCCATCTGGATTCCCCACGGGTCTAGCTTTCTGACAGGTTCATCCAGGAATGACCACAGCCAAAGGCGGGGCCTCCTTCATCAAATGCAGATGGGAACCCAGGGTCGGGACCTAATCCTACAAAGGTACCAGACCAAATCAGGGCTCCGTAACACTCCCCCAGCTGGGAAGGACCCTTCATGGTAATGGGGGTACCCCGACCGAAGGGCAACTGTCTAGCTATGACCGAAGGAATGCCTCCCCCAGTGTTGAAATATCTCTGTAAGTTTTATCTATAGAGCAAGTCTGAGGGGTCGAAGTTTTTCCTTTTTGTAACTAGGTAGTGCACACGGGTATGCCAACCCGGTAGGGTCTGCCCCCATAAACCCGGCCTGTTGGCCCGCACCCATACATGATTAGCTATGAAGGAAAACTACCCTCTCAAGATATGCCTCTATGATAGCAATTTCCTGCTGCTCCACGGTCTCACCCTACAGTTTCTGATCGTGTTTTATCTAACCCACCTGCCCAGCTCCCATCCCACTAGGCATAATGACATCTAGATTGAACATCCAGGGTTGCAGTTTAGGACCTCTATGCGAAAGCAGGGGCACCCGACAGCCTAGGGGCCGGCTCTAAGGAACGAGTGCTCGTGTCATGGGGTGGTCTGGAGCCTGTGCAGTCGGTTAGCCTGGTTCCGTACCCAAAACCCTGCACACTCCACCACTCCGTGACGAGCACCCTAGTACTTAGAGCTATAAGTCCTGTGGGTCCGATAACTTGGGGTCTGGAACTAGAGAAGAGACGCTTGACTCCTGGGGTGGTCCAGAACCATGTAGCCGCTCAGCCTGGTCCCGTACCATGGGCCTGCATATTCCACCACTCTGTGACAGGCGTCCTAGTATCTAGAACCACCATCCAAGGGGTCCGGACCCACAACTTGCTTCCCCTAGCCAAAACACTGCAAATCCCGAGCATGTATCAAAGGATGAAAAATGCCAGATGACGAGGTCTATGGGTGTATCACTAACGCTCTTTAGCTAAAGCTGTGTACAGATCCAGGTCTCAGTGAGACTGCCTCCCGAAGGCCGTTGACAACTCTTTTATACGCGCTGGTGTCCAGCCTCGACACATCGAGCCTGCACCCCAGGCGGGGGGCCAGGTACCAAGGGAAGTTAACAACAGGATCGGGCAACACACAGATAATTGTTAAATACTGCTTAATAGATAATATCTATTACTTTACAAAACAGGGGAAGGCCTGGGGACCGGTTCTAAAGAACGGATGCCCGTTCCATAGGGTGGTCCGGAGCCTGTGTGGCCGGTTAGCCTGGTTTCGTACCCAAAACTTTGCACACTCCACCACTCCATGACGGGTGTCCTAGTATTTAAAACTATAGTCCTGTGCGTCCAACGAACTGGAGGTCCGGTTTTGAAGAGTAGGCACTTGTCTCCTGGGGTGGTCCGAAAGCCATGTAGCCGCTCAGCCTGGTCCCGTGCCGTGAGCCTGCATACTCCACCGCCCTGCGGCAGGTGTCTTAGTACTTGAAGCCTCCATCTAGGGGGTTCGGACGCACAACTTGGTTTCCCAGGCTAAAACCCTGCATACATATGTCATTACATTTTGCTCTCAACCAGATGTCATTACACTCCCTTACAAGCGGGACCCAACTTCATTTGTGCAGGAATGAACTACCTCCACACCAGCAAGGGCCACGGGATAACAAACCCCGAGCGGCTCACCGGTAGAGGCAACCGCACCAGCACGGATGGCGACGGTCGCCTTTGCACCAACGACTCGGCAGCAGCGGCAATCATCCCAGCATGTGCGCCGCTGCAGATAAGTCCTCGCACCTGTCCTCCTACAGGGGGTGACAACGAGGCCACTAAAGCCAAGGAGTAGGGGACTCAGCGATAGATGGCTCTGATGCCCTCACCAGCGGAGGCAACCGCTCCTGCAAGAGGCAGCCTCACCGGCGACGGCGACCACCTCAGCACGCACGAAGGGGTCCTCACCCCTGTTTCGACCAACAGGAGTGAGGACAAGACCATCCAAGAACGCCACAGCCACTGCCACGGTGTACAACGTCTTGTAAAGCCTCCCAGTGCAGCCGGAGGAGTGGGAGAAGCCGTGGATGTGGCCGACCCGCGCACAGCGCCACCATCGCTCGTGCGGTGGACGGGCAGCCACGCTCCGTCCCAGCGGCAGGATGCAGCGCTGGAGGCGGTGCCAGTGCCAGCCAGGCCGAGAAGCCAGGCACGCGGCAGCTGAAAGCGCCACAGACGGCGAACGCCCTTCTCCCCCGGACACTGAGGGAAGAATCAGGTCGCTACCCACGCGGAGGTGGAGCCTCAACTCGGCACACCCCCCTCCCCAGCACGGATGATGAACATCCTTGAAGCTGAGGGCAGGAGGGAGGCAGCAGCCTGGTTTGCTTCTCCCCACCACAAGGCTGGTAGTCATCCTTTTGGATGACCACCGGCAGGGGACTGCAGCCGGGCTGCATGATGAAAATCCTTAAAGCCGAAGGGCGGTGAAAGGATGCCAACCCCCATGGGGTTGCACTCCTCCAATGGCGGCAGGAAGAAGACAATATCGACGACACCACCATGGGTGCCCGCCCTCCGACGGTAAAGTCGCCGGAAGAGACGACCTTGACGCGGACCCCTCCGGAGAACACCGGCGCACCCCATCTGGAGGCCCGGAAGGCGAAAGGACGCGGTGGTCGCAAGAGGAGCGAGGCATGCCTACTGCCCGGGGGATCAACCCCTTTTTAAAGGCAGATCCCCCCACTCGCGCCCCTAAAGCGTCACGAGTGAAGTTTTCCCTCGACATGCACCAGGGATCTCACCTTACGACATGGGGGCCAGGCCCCGCATGTCATAAAAACTAACCCAAAGGAGGAGCGTGCGACTGCCTCACGGTTACGTGCCCCTCCATTTCCGGGGCAACCAGCGGTCAGGAAGGCGAACTGCCGCGCAAGGGGCATGCAACCGCCCCACGATCAAGCGCCCCTTCACCTTTGCCGTAACCAGCGGTCAAAGAGGCGAACCGCAGCGCGTGAAGCGTGCAAACGCCCCACGGCTGAGCAACCCCTCAGCTCCGCCACAACTGGCGGTCCAACTCAGGGGCCCAGGCCCACACGTCATGTAACCGGAGCGCCGGTTACCGTGTGCAAAGAAGCCGCACCGCCGCCTACGCCAATGCCTTGTCTTCTCGGGACTGTCACGGATTCTGAAAAGGTAAAATTTTTCAAAACCAGTGCAGCGACTCGAGGCAGCCCCGCGCATGGCCAAGCAATGCCGTTAAGTACGACGGTCACGGGTCAGCCAGCCGTAAGAATAGGCACGACAGTTGGCGTGGTCATAAGCAGGCCGACAGTAATTGCAGCAACAGGCGCGCGGAAGCAGCGGTCCAGCCACCAAACAGACTCTGGTCCCACCTGCAGGCTCGCATCCTCCCCTGAGGCGGGATCGGGGGCCACTGTCGGTATCCTAAATCAGGGGTACCCTCTCCTACAGCATAAAGGCATCGCACCCATGCGACGCCTCCTGGCCGCGTGGAGGACCGCGCCTAACTCCACCGGACGGGCGGGCCAAAGGGCGCCACGTGGCGAGGAAAGGCACCATGCCTCAGTAAGATCGGACCCCCATAGAAGATCACCGGGCCCCTGGATACATACAGGTCCAGAGCCCCGGGGGAGGTCCGAACCCCGGCAGGCTTCCGGATCGAGAAGGACATTGGGGTATGCAGAGGTCCGGTGCTGACACGTGTGCAGGCCTTATTCTCCGCTCCCCGCGCAGGCGAAGGCCCGCTGCTTGTGGTCCATGACATAAGCCATCGGGCCGAGCCTGACGTAAAGCCGTGTAGCCCCTGCATTTATTGAGGAGAGGACACGCCGCCTGCCACTGCGCTGACAGGCGACGTGCCCTCTCAGCATTTAATGTGTCCTGTCCCATCCACTGGCAGGCGGCGTCAAGGTCATCCTGCAGGTGGCGCGCCTGCTAGGTTTGCTGGCGAACAGTGCGCCCGTGCCAAGCATCGCACTTTGTTATCCCTTCTACAAGAAGCTTGCCCTGCACGCCGAAGATACACAGATCTTGGACGACAGGACACAAGGGGATTGCCCCGGCAGCAAATATTTATAGTTCCAAGTGTTATATTCTCTATGTCCCTGGGCCCACAAGTCGGGGCTCAGTGCCTTTGTGCATGCCCCCCTTCAGCTATAAAAGGGGAGGCATGCGACGTTACAAGACTCAGACCCAACTCTAGGCAGACACTCTCAAGTTCATACAAGCTCCCAAACAATACATCACACAGTAGAGTAGGGTATTACGCTCCGGCGGCCCGAACCACTCTAAATCCTCGCGTGCTCTCGTGTGTTGATCCACCAGTCCCGTAGCAAGCAAAACGCTTAGGCCCCTCCTCTCTTTAGGATTTAGGGCGGGTGCAATCCGCCACCCGGACGGGGAGATTTCCTCCCCGACAACATGGTAATGGGAGTCGGTGCACTGATCCCCATTAGCTTGGTAAAGCTCCACAGAACAGCCTCGCGGGTTCCTCTCCACGCATATACATGCAGCCTGGTTCGAGGCCGTTTCCAAGTTCACGCAATTCAGTAATCCACCATACATTTCTATATGTTCAATTGTACTGCTATTGCCACTCCACGTGTAATCACCAGCCTAAAAGCTTGTTTACAACTGATGCTGATTTGTTTGTATTGATTTCTTTGCTTCAAAAATTAATATTCTGGTAACTAATTTTTGGCTCGTCCATGGTGAGAAAACATGCAATTTGAGTATGTGCTATACTCTCTTCTGATAGTTTTTGCTAAATATAGTAGCATAACTTGCTCTCTTGGTAAAAACAAGACACGGAGACAAAAGCTAAAATCACGCCCTCGCTAAATATACTGTATTGTATATGTCTCCACGCATATACAGGCAGCCTGGTTCGAGGCCGTTTCCAAGTTCACGCATTTCAGTTATCCACCAAATGATTCAGTGCCATACAGTATGTTGTTATTACTCAAGCAGACAGATAGTAACAACACTAACATAAATCGGTACGAAGAATAAGAACAAAGCCAAGTTTGTGACTGAACTTCACTCAGTTTTATCCTACCATTCTAGTGATCCAAACAGTTTAACGACAGAGCCAGACTCCATGCAGGGAGAGAGAGAGAGTAAGAAGGAAAGAGATAGATCTGCGGTGCCGCTGCTGTTGCCAGCCTCTGTCCGGCGTTGGTGTTGGCGTAAGGAAGAAGAGAACCAACACATGCACTCTGCAATGCGATCTTAATTTTTTGTGATAGGTGACAAATTCTAGAGGCGCGAAAAGAGGGAGAGCAGATAGAAACTGGGGTATGTGGCTACATTTATAGCTGATGAGGACACTGCTGATTTCCACCTTCCATAGTTCCATCAATAGAGAAAGTTGGAAAGGAAAGAGATCCACACATTCAAGGAAACAGAGCAGAGAAAAATATAGGAAGGGATCCACCTCAGCTAAAATTACGGAGGTAAATATGACATTCACACTACAGACATAAGGCAGGAGTATCTTCTAAATGGAGCAAAATCATAAACCCAAAATAGCAGTTAAATCTGTTCAAACAAAACTTCCTAACAATATCCTACTTTTTGGTCCCATAGAAGGGCACGTGTGATTCTATTGACATTTTTTAAAGTCAGTGTCGTAATTTTCATAGTCATAGGTGAGTGCCCGTGTGTTGCAACGGGAACATATAATAACATAATAACTTATATACAAAATATGTCTTATATTGTTATAAGAAAATGTTTCATAATCCATTTGTAATCCTAGCCATACATAAATTTTGTTATTTTAATTTAGCTGTTTCACTACTACATTACAACCATCAGTATCATGCAGACTTCGATATATGCCACGATTTGCATGGTATCATCATTGAAGAGCACGTGCCACACCTGCCGGTAGAAGTTCTCTCGTACATTGTCAGTCATCAGGTACGCACCACCATACACGCTTGCTTAAACAAAAAAAGCAAGTGTATGTGTTTGCGAAGAGAATTAAAGGCAGACCGGCACAAAAGCTACCCCGACGATGGCGAGTGGTCATTGCTGTCGGTCCTCCTCTACGTCACCTCTGGCGCCAAGATGACGCCATAGTCCTTCATATAGTAGTCGTCGAACGCGCACGACATGGCGAGTACCGATGACTCTTGCTTGGGCTGTCAAACGAAGTGCACCCCGGGCTCATCAGCGAGGTAATACACCTAGCCGTTGCACCACCGGATGTGCCACTCCTCTACATACATCTTGTTCGAGGATACTCACACAATGTCAGCAACAGCCGTCATCCTAGCGCACAAGAATTCATGGCCGGTCAGTAGTGACTTATGTGGCAGGTTGAGCTTCAAGTGATGATGAGCTGGACGGTGTGACGGCGCCGTTATCGGATGTGGTGCCCAGAACAACCCAAGAGTCGCCGGCGTTAGTGACGACCATGAGGTCCCCCTGTTTGAGATGGATAGCGCGGTGCAGCCGCTCTGGACCGCGTCCAAGCGACGGCTGCGGCGGAGCTTGCCAAACACAGCGACGCATGCGACCACGTAGTACTGCTTCCAGAGGTCGAACTGGCAGTCGCCAAGCTTCTTCTCGTCGTCGATGAGCGACGCCAATGCGAGCGCCTCCTGCCAGTGGTCTTTGTTCGGGGTTTCCAAGTAAGAAACATGGATTCATCTTTAGCGTTGGTTTATGAAAATGACTCACAAGTCAGATCCATGGAAAAAATATTACGGAGAATAAATGTCACACATATAAAAAAGAATTTAAGTTGAAAACATTATTCAAACAAAAAGAAATTGCATGCAAGGCTCTTCTTTAAATACTACTCCCTCCATCCAAAAATATAATTCAGGAATCTCGTTGATAATTATCTACTACTACACATTGTGCAAAAGTAGCAGGTAGGCTTTGGGAGAGATGTAATAGATATTTTTACTGTAACAGATATTGACATAAACACATATGTGGTGTAGTGGTAGCTACGAGCACATTTGCTTGAGATGTTGCAGGTTCGAATTCCATTGTGGCCACATTTGTGTTTTTTTAATTTAATTTTAGCTAGGCGTGGGATGTACGTGGGAATGAGAATGAGATTTGCGGGGAGGGGGGAATGAGAAAGACAGTGGCAGACGAGAATGGGAATAAGTTTTGCGGGGAGGGAGGAATGAGAATGACAGAACTGGCAGAACATGGAATGACAGCCGGGAATGGGAATGTGCTTTGCGGGGAGGGGGGAATGGGAATGGTAGCCTACCCCTTACCGTCTTAATAAGAGCATCTCCAACAAATTAGGTAAAAATCCTATCTAAATTTAAAATATTGAGAGCCGTAAAAAGATACAATAGTTACTAATGGGTGGGTGTAGCCAATAGACTCACTAAATTTAGATAATGATCTGTAAATCTCAACTAAACGAACGCATGTCATTCTTTTTTTGCGGGCACATGAATCTTCATAACGGATTCTGACGGAACAGGGAACGGAGTCTGTAATTTCCCGAACGCGCAGAAGAACAGACATGTCGCAAGTGAATGGTCAGAAGATACAGACCGTGGGACTTGTCTAATTGTTTTCTTGGCCCGATTGTAATTCCCAGCTGACTAAACAAAGATAGAAACAAAGAAATAAACATGGCGCCCTAGAATCTGCAGATTAATAAGCAAAGAAAAACATATTTTCCTTGTGTTCATGGTCAACGTCCTTGCAAGAGCAGCATTTCCAAATGCTCATCACAACTCAAGCAAGGGCAATTCGATTGCCATCGGGCTGATCCACTAGCATCTAACCTTCAAAGCTTATTGGAGGAAGCACATGCCGGAGCATCAAACTGACAGTGGATTGCCCCAGATCTCCATGCGTGCGATGTGCCTCCGAATCCATCACGCGAACGGATGAATGTGGTGGCGCGTGCTTCACTTGGTGTGCGAGGCGGAGGTCAAGGGGGCGGACGACGTGGCCTAGTAGCGAGAGCGGGAGGGTGCGGCGTACTCGCGGTGTCGACACGGCCTAGTGGCGGGGTGGACGACGCGGGAGCAGAAGTGCGCACAGGAGAGTGAATTCACCGCGACGGCGGACAGTTGGGCACGACGAGAGATATGGCGAGCCATACGCCTAATCAAAGATGCCTAGCGGAGGAGACCATATGACGAGTCCGATGGAGAAGATAAGAGTAAAGCGAGCCTATTGGATACAATTTTAATTGGTTTTTTTTTATTTTTTACTGAATCTTATATGTTTAGTGAGGCTGTTGGAGTTGCTCTAAGTAGTAGATATAGATATAGATATAGTCATATAGATATATATATATATATATATATATATATATATATATATATATATATATATATATATTCGTTTTTTGGACGGAGGGAGCATTATTGAGCGTATATTAGACTCGAGAAGCGATGCAGCGGCAAGCGGGTGGTAGAGGTTGTTTTGGAAGGGAAAGAGAGGAGACAGGGTCCAAACGAGCCGAGACGGACCTGTATAGGCACAGCCGCACAGGCACAGACGAGGCTGCGGGGAGAGAAATGGACGACGAGCGGCGGAGGAGGACGAAGCGGGAGGAGGCGGACGGCGAGTGGCGGCGCTGGGCGGTGCTGGTGGCGTCGGTGTGGATCCAGGCGCTGACGGGCACCAACTTCGACTTCTCGGCCTACTCGTCGGCGCTCAAGTCGGCGCTGGGCGTGTCGCAGGAGGCGCTCAACTACCTGGCGACGGCGTCGGACCTGGGCAAGGCGCTGGGCTGGTCCTCGGGGCTGGCGCTGCTGCACATGCCGCTGCACGCCGTGCTGCTGGCGTCGGCCGCGCTGGGGCTCGCCGCCTACGCCGCGCAGTACTACTGCCTCGTGTTCGTCAGCCCGGCCGCCCTCGCCGCCGTCCCATACCCTCTGGTACGTGCACGTACGTACGAACGTATATATATGTTTTTTACCTGTCCCATCCCATTGCTCGCGCTCTTCGTTCTGTTGTTCTTGCTCCTGCCAAATCGAGCAGGTTAATTAGCGTTAATTGGTTGGGGTTCATGCGTACGTGAATTGATTCGAGCTCCAAATTAACACAAGCTCCTATAGTATATAGCTAGCAGCTCGCAAGCTAATATCCTTTTGTCTAGAGACTCTAGATTGTAGAGCAAACGTGTGCGCTTGCCGTTCGTGTGTGAGCTGTGGTAGCGCGGTCGCCGGCCAGGGGACGAAATAAAGTCAAAACGACTAATAATAAAGAAGATGATGATGTGTAGCATGATTAATACTACTAGCAATATGGGTAGCAAATTAATTAATACGATGGCGACGGCTGGATGGCTGATGACGATAGCATGGAATGGACATACTACATGCAAAGTGTAGATAGGTGGTATCTGCATCCACGACGACGCTAATTACGTTTAGATGAGATCGACTGACAGGGCGGATCATGCGTGATGGAGGCGTGGAGCTAGAGAGAAGTAGGTGTACCGTGTATGGTGGTGGACCGGAGCAGAGCAGAGGCAATGGCAGGCCGAGGAGCAAGCCGGGCCGCCCGCCGGGGAGCTAAATTTTGTGTGGTGCGGCGACCAGCACGGCCGCCGCAGTGGTAAAGACGAAGACAGGGCAGGATAGATAGCTACTTCACTTCCGCATGCAGTGATGTATGTGAACAACAGCTAGCTCTGGTCCGGCCGGTTGGATCTCCCCTCCCCTCCCGATCCAACTCATTCAGTTCCTCATGTTTCTTATCTCTGTCCTTTTTTTCCTATTTATTTATCTGACACACACGCACACGAGATGATGGGATAGAAGGGAGCCGAGTCACACGCCTCACGCGTGGGGGGCCGGGATGGACCATATAAGAACCTGTCTAATATAATAAATAATAAATAAATAGGTCAGCCAGCCATCAGATCATCACATGTGCACGCATTACAGTTACAGACAGTCAAACACTAGAGCATTGATATACAGTACCAGTATTTCAGGCAATCAGAATCAGCCACGGCGTAGTAGATAGAGTATTCTCGGCTCTCTTAGCCTTGTCAGTACTATCCAGCAGCGAGCAATCACATGTCATTCAGTACCAGTATCCAGCAGCAGTACTACCACTGTAGCATACACGACGACACGTGCGACCTGTTTTGTTCAGTTTTTTTATTAACAGTGTGAGAAAAATCTAAGTATCATGATGATTACGTGCGAAGAAAGATGAAGTGGTCTAAAGGCTTTAGGATCAAAAAAACGATGGATTTTTAGGCCCCGTTTGGCACAGCTCCAGCTCCTGATTCTAAGCGAGGATCTAGAGGAGCCGTGCCAAACGGGTATTTTTTAAACTGATTCTCGTGTGGAGCCGAAAGATTGGGAGTTGTTTTTGTGAAGAAAGGTGGGATCTAAAAAAACCTGCTCCACCCTCCCTTAAAACAGCTCCTCAACCAACCAAATATGGACCTCTCCTTAAAGTTTGATCGAAAATACCCGCAATTGCCATTGGACAAAAATATAACGAGCCAATTTATGGATTAAACATTTAAGACCATTTTATGCACTACTATGATGGGAATATTTTATATGTTATTGTTTCATAATTTTTTTCCGTGTATGCATCCTACTTATTGGTTTGTAACAAAGTTGAACTACAAAGGGTAAAACAGACAATCGCCACAGACCACCAACTCTCAGCAGACAAGAATCAGTTTACTTGCCAAACGGTTTTAAAAATGACTCTGATTCTCTAGGAGAATCAGGAGGATCAACTCCTCACGAGGATCAGTATCTGGTGCTAAAGAAGCAGGAGCTGGAGCTTTGCCAAACGGACCCTTAGTATCGTGACGATTCGATCGATTCTGTGTTCATGTTAATTTTGAACGGTTTTTACCAAAACGATTTTTATAAAAAACAAGCTAAAAACTAATATATTTGACAGTCAGTAGCAGCTTTTAGTGACCAGAAGCTAGAAAAAGCCCAAAGTCTGTGGCATCTCCGCTCCCACCCGGCCCTAGCTAGCTAACTTAGCTCTAGCCTCCTTCCATTGTTTCCAACTACCACAAATTCTCAACTCTGCTTGATCAAATCAATCCCCCTCCTATCAGTGATGGATATCCTGATTCTGCTCTGCTCAATTAATTTGACTGGTAGGTGAGCGAAGTCCTACCTACACGCACACTTCTTCCTCCCAACTAACCACTACAATGAAAACAAAAACGATTTCCTGATACGAAACTAGCGGCCGGCCAGCACAGCAGCAGTAGATATCTCACACACAGGCGCAGTGCAGTAGATTCACGACGACGGGCAAGGCCACCAGCAAAGCGACAAAAGCAAAAACAAAACTTCACCATCACATCAGCTAGATACCATCCCATCTCACGAAGGTCCCCGCGGCATCAGACAGGTGGCACGACGCCTGCGGCCGCGTTCCCCACAACCGCATGCATGATTCACTATGCAGCGCAACTCCACACCTTTCCTCCAAGTATTATTCAGCAGCAAACATGCCACACATCGCCACCGCCACGGCGCTATTACAAGGTGGTCTCCGGTGCCACGGTGGCGATGCGGACTCTTGCAATTCCCAAGCTAGCTCCAGGTGCAGAACTAGCTAGAGGACAACCGTTGGATGGCAGTGCTCACGTCCCTGCCCCATCCATATCTTGTTTGAGCCTGGTCACTCCAGAATATAAAAACAAATAAAAATAAAAGAATGCATAAATTCCTTGATTCATCGATTCCACGTACAAGACCGACACGAATCTATATGATTCATCGATCTCAAACATTACTTTTCTGGAAGAAAACTATGGTGCCTGAAATTTATTTCATGACAAATTCCCAATCAATTCTCTTGAGGGGCGGTTTGGATCCATTCATTTTAGAGAATTTAAATTTTTTTAATAAAATAATCTATTTAGCTTGGAATTTGATATACCACCACTTTCCAATATTAAGATATAATCCTATCTCAAATTAATGAAGTGGAGGATGAGAAATAATTTTATGTATTAATAGAATATGTTTCTATTTTGTAGCTTATAGGATGTTCTTTGGTTTGTTCCTCGATAGTAAAAATGTAGCATATAAATATCTTGACGTCTTGCTAATAATAATATACAAAATATTTTACATAAAACTATATTAGCTTAATTGATAGGTGCATAAATTACTATTATTAGAATGAAATTCAATTCTAAGAATCCAAATAGGGCGTGAATGTATTCAAGCTAAAGATGTAGAGACAACAGAGGTTCAATTGTGAAGACATGCCACAACATGCAGGCTACAATGAAATCAATAAACTGATCCATACCATACGTTGCAATTGCAATGCAGGTGTTCCTGGTCTGCCTGGTGGCGGGGTGCAGCATCTGCTGGTTCAACACGGTGTGCTTCGTCCTCTGCATCCGCAGCTTCTCCACGAGCAACCGCTCCCTGGCCCTCTCCCTCTCGATAAGCTTCAACGGTCTCAGCGCCGCCTTCTACGCGCTCTTCGCAAACGCCATCTCACCCTTCACCCCAACCATCTACCTCCTCCTCAACGCGGTCCTCCCTCTCGCCGTCTCCGTCCTCGCGCTCCCAGCGATCCTCCTCTGCCACACAGGCGACAGCAACAACCACCTCCGCAGCGCGCCCAGGCCGCAGGACAGGCGCGTCTTCCTCGGCCTCTACATCCTCGCGGTCATCACCGGCGTGTATCTCGTGATCTTTGGGTCTTTCACCACGACCGGCCCCGCCGCGTGGGTCATCCTCACGGGCGCCATGGTCCTCCTCGCTCTCCCTCTCATCATCCCCGCCTGCTCCAGCTGCTCCTATTTCGATACACAACATGGCACAGGCACCACTGACCCTGCATCGCAACTGAACCAGCATGATGACCCAAACAAACCACTCCTTGTCAGTGACAGCCATCAGATCGAGCCTGATGGCGTGACGCAGAAAGAACCGGAGCACCAGCTGCAGGGCGGTTGTTGTGGAACCATACTGTACAAGGGCTGCCTGGCGGTTCTTGGTGAGGAGCATAGCGCAAAGAAACTCATCTGGAGTGTGGACTTCTGGCTCTACTACACAGCCTACTTCTGTGGAGCCACTGTTGGTCTCGTATACAGCAACAACCTGGGCCAGATCGCGCAGTCACTGCACCAGCAATCGCAGCTCACCATGTTACTCGCTGTGTACTCATCCTGCTCCTTCTTCGGCCGACTTCTCTCTGCGCTCCCCAACTTGCCTCACAGGTATATATCTGTTTCGCTGTATGTACATACATACTCAACCATCATCGCATGGCCTCTCCTACCTAACTAATCCTATGTACAATCTGTATATATACAGGATGGTATCACTTGCTCGGACAGGGTGGCTCGCTGCTGCATTGGTGCCCATGCCAATGGCATTCTTCCTGATGTGGAAACAACAGGACGTAGGCGCTCTGGTAGCAGGAACAGCGATGGTTGGCCTGAGCTCAGGATTCATCTTCGCCGCAGCAGTGTCAGTGACATCCGAGCTCTTTGGACCAAACAGCATCGGTGTGAACCACAACATCCTGATCACCAACATCCCGCTGGGGTCACTCCTCTATGGGCAGATCGCCGCCATGGTGTACGACGCGAATGGACAAAGGATGACACTGATGGATAATCGCACTGGCATCATTGACACCATGATTGTGTGCATGGGGGTGAAGTGCTACTCGACCACCTTCCTCGTGTGGGGTTGCATCACATTGCTGGGGTTAGTGTCGAGCGTAGTTCTGTTCATAAGAACAAAACCGGCTTATGCTGCTGCTGGTCGGTCGAGTTGTAAGCACCTTCACCAAGTTTCCAGTTAACGGGGGGAACTTCTTGGTCATACCCTTATTGCCTTACTTTTGACATCAGTTAGCTTGTACAAAATTCAGTTTAGTTCTAGCTGAAATGTGTTAGATACAAAACATGAAACGAATAGCATCACAAGGAAGAGACACCAAGAGGATAGGAAATTGTCAGCTTAGTACTAGCTGGCATGCGAAGTACAGAACGGGTATTCCATTTACTGGACATTAATAACAAGCTGCCCCAATGTTGCATTAAAGCATTTTGGAATTTTTTAATGCTGGTTAAATTGACCTATGTGCAAAGTCCTCCATATCTACCGTTGTTATGGAGTAGTAGTACTACTACTGTAATGTAATGGAGTATTTGGTTTGAGGAATGATATAGTCTATCATCTTCTCACTCTTCAATTTTTTGCTTGGTTTGTGGAATGGAGTGAGTTAATCCATCACCACATTATTCCTCATAGTTAGTTGTTTAGTACTAATATGTGGAATTGAGTCATCCCACCAAATTTGAGGAATAGACTCAAGATGCACCACTTCATTTTGGATAGAGTGATTCATCAAACCAAACACCTAATTAACTACTCAGCTTATGCTAGAGTTCAGAGCAAATAGTTTTTTTTTTAAAAAAAATCCATGTCAGGGTGATACTTTTACAGTAATGAGGACGGCAATGATTTCTCTGTATAGGCATATTGCATAGAATGACAAAGTTTTCAAGATTTGGAAGGATGGCCTAAATGGACTACTCCATTGAGCTGCAATTGGAAAATAACTATACTTGAGCGAGGTCAGTGGAACTAAAACCGAATATGTAAGACGTGACTTCGACACCAGTACATATGAGCAAGAAGATGTTAGTTTGGAAGATCAATTAATGTTCAAGAACAATACCTTTACTGTATTTAGGATTAATGCTACATAAAGATATTTCACCATGAATTTAAATCAAAAAGTTTTTAATGATTTCATGTGGAGAGTAAACTTTAACGAAACTTTATCAATCTTATGTCACAAGCTCCACGTAACATTAATAAGAGGTGCAAAGTAACACTTGTTTATTTACGTTATCGGTACCATTAAAGTGCCTGGACAGCTTGATATGATACTACTGGCATACTGGTGCTGCTCCATATTAGACCTCCTCGATGGTCACCAAATATTAAAGCCACGGGGAATGTACGAAGCAGAAACATGGCTTAGTACCCAGCAGAAAGAATGCCAAAAGCCTAGGGCAAATTTAGGGCGGCAATCACTAGAGCCCCGGCCAGGATGTCTCTGTTCTTAGAACGCCCTCTCAACGGCCTGATTCCCGTTCTGGCGCTGCATCAGATTGACATCCACAGCACGGGATGCAGTGGCACCATGCATGGGATGTGAGCAAAGCGTGTAACCAAGGCAAGACAACCAGAACACCATTGTCCGGCATCCTCATCAAAGAACAAAGAGCTAGCTAGCGAGCAGCGAGGCATCACAGTGCAATACAGATGGACATCTAAATCGGCCACGTTGCATGCATGATTCGGACGACGGGGAGACGAGAAGCACTATTTAGAACAGAGACAGACACCATAGCTTCTAGCTCTGTATCGCTTGGGAGCTTGCATGGGGCATGCATGCATGTTTGGCGGTTTGTTGCTTATGAAAACCGTCATCCATGGTCGGGCTTGTTCTTGAGCCTGCGTGCTAGCTCTTGCCGGTACGCTAGGCTAACTAATCTCAGCAGAACATGGACGACGATCGACGAAAGGTAGACCCCCTACCCTGCCTGTCCCTGCCTGTGCCTATATATATGAACTAACTAGCTCTTGCTTCCACCATCGGCAGCTGCTTGATCTCTCGCCTCTCGCTCTCGTCCAACTGCAATACTGTTGGTTGATCGTCTCGCCCGTTGTGTTGGAGAGGTCTTCTCCACGTTCAGTCCATCTCTGCAGGTGTGAGCACCATATGTATCTATGGATCTAGCTATATAGCAGTATATGTAGCTATAGCAGGTGAGCCGGCGACTCAAAGTTGGGATGATGATGTGGTTAGTAATGGCATAAACTTATGTTATGATTTAAATGATGTGCCGCGTAGGAAAAAAGTGAACAGGGCCAGATCTATTGGGAAGGTTACTCGCCGTCCTAAAAAACCGATCACCCCTTCGAATACCAATTTATTATGAAAGGGATTTTTTGGAACAGCAGAGGTCTGGGAGACTTGGCTAAACACAATTTTTTGTCAATTTTTCTATAGAACAACGTCTCAACTTCATTGCTATTATGGAAACGGGTAGAAGTGGCTTCTCGGATTCAACTTTGAGACACTTGAGTGGTGGAGTTGATTTCTTATGGCACTCTATGCCACCAAGGGGGAGATCAGGAGGTATGCTCTTAGGTGTAAATCCTAGCGTATTTGATATTGGAGCTATAGACGAGGGAGACTTTTACTGTATATTCCGCCTTAGAAATAAAACTGATGGCTTCATTTGGGCCCTTTTTGCGGCATACGACCCAGCATAGGATGATCTTAAGAGCATGTTCCTAACTGAAATGGCAAGAGCGTGTGGTACGGAGCCTCACCCTTTTATCATAGGAGGTGATTTCAACATTATGAGACGACCAGAAGACAAAAATAATAACAACTTTAATTACCGATGGCCTAATTTATTCAATGCGGTCATAGAGAGTCTAGAGCTAAGGGAAATAGAAATGGCGGGTCGACAGTACACCTGGTCAAATGACTTAGACCCACCAACGTTTGAGAAGTTGGATAGGGTGTTGATGAGTCCAGAATGGGATATTAAATTTCCAAATGTTACTGTAGAGGCCCTTGATCGAACCCGGTCGGATCACATGCCACTTTTACTAAATGGCAAAGTAGCTGCTTCGACGGGTAACCACACCTTGTTTAAATTTGAGCAAGGCTGGTTAATTAGAGATGATTTTCATGATATGGTTTCCTCTATCTGGGATCAGGAAACGACAGGATGCACTGCCATGGAAAAATGGCAGAACAAAATACGGGCTGTACGCCAGCACCTCAGAGGGTGGGCAAAAAACACAGCTGGAACAATGAAGAAGGAGAAAATTAAACTTACTAATTTAATTGAAGATCTGGATAAAAAGGCGGAGGTTATTCGCCTATCGCCTAATAAACTAGCTTTGAAAGCTTATATTCATGAACGACTGGCTTGCATTCTAAGAGAGGAGGAAATTCGTTTATTCCAAAGAGCCAAGGTTAAGCACCTGCTTGAAGGTGATGATAATACGAAATACTTCCAGTTAGTGGCGAATGACAAACATCGGAAACATAAGATATATAGTCTAGAAGATGATTCCGGTACAAGTATAGTAGATGAGGAGGAGCTCAAAAGACACATTACTAGCTATTATAAAGGTTTATTTGGTAAACCGGAATTTACTTCTATTGAATTGGAGGAATCGATTACTAATGATATCACTCAAGTTTCAGATGAGGAGAATAAAATTTTAACTGCCCCATTTTCCATGGAGGAAGTCCGGAAGGCGGTTTTCCAAATGGAGCATAATTAATAAGGCTCTGGGACCGGATGGTTTCCCAGTAGAATTCTTTCAAGTTTTCTGGGAAGTTATTAAAAGTGATTTAATGACTCTGTTTGAGGACTTCTATAATAATTCTTTGCCGGTATATAGACTAAACTTTGGAGTTATTACGTTAATTCCTAAGAAAGAGATTGCTTTGAAAATCCAGGAATATAGACCTATCTGTTTGCTAAATGTGAGTTTTAAAATTATCACTAAAGTACTCACAAACAGAATAGGTATGGTGGCAGATCGAATTATTAAACCCTCTCAGACTACGTTTATGTCTGGCCGTAACATTCTTGAAGGGGTGATTGTTTTGCATGAGTCTATACATGAGCTACACAGGAAAAATCTAGATGGAATTATTCTCAAGTTAGACTTCGAGAAAGCATATGATAAGGTGAAGTGGAAGTTCCTTCAGCAAGCTATGTGCATGAAGGGTTTCTCGCCGAAATGGTGTACATGGATCCAAAGTATCATCTCCAAAGGGCATGTGGGGGTTAGAGTTAATGACAACATAGGCCCCTTTTTCTCAACACACAAGGGACTACGTCAAGGGGATCCTTTATCACCAATTCTATTTAACATTGTAGCCGATATGTTGGCAGTGCTTTTCGCTAGAGCGAATGAGGAACATCAATTCAATGGAATTGTACCGCACTTGATTGACGGAGGTTTATCTATCCTTCAATATGCAGATGATACGGTGGTGTTTCTGGATCATAACATCGAACAGGCCAAGAATGTAAAACTGCTTCTAATTGCGTTTGAACAAATGTCTGGCCTTAAGATAAACTTTCACAAAAGTGAACTTTTCTGTTATGGGACGGCTAAGGATTGTGAGCCCCAGTACTCACAACTCTTTGGTTGCGGCGTAGGCACAATGCCTTTAAAGTACCTTGGGATTCCTATGACCCACCGAAGATTGAGAAATAGTGAGTGGCATTGTGTCGTTGACCGGTTTGAGTCGAGACTTAGTAATTGGAAAGCCAAATTCCTGTCTTCAGGGGGGCGGTTTGTTTTGATTAATTCTGTCTTAAGTAGCCTACCCATTTTCATGATGTCTTTCTTTGAAATCCCGACTGGTGTGCTACAGAAGCTAGATGCTATTCGGTCTAGATTCTTTTGGCAAGGAGGACATCATAAAAAGAAATATAGACTAGCCAAATGGGAAATCATTTGTCAACCTAAAGAGCTAGGTGGGCTGGGAGTCGTCAATCTTGACATAAAGAACATTTGTTTACTCAGCAAATGGCTTTTTAAATTACTCAATGGAGATGGTGTGTGGCAACGGCTATTAAGAAACAAATACTTGAGAGACAAATCCCTAACACAAGCTGTCAGAAAACCGGGTGATTCTCATTTCTGGGCCGGTCTAATGAACGTCAAGGACAAATTCCTCAAGTGGGGATATTTTAAGGTGGGGAACGGACAAGCAACAAGATTCTGGAAAGATAAATGGCTTAATAATTCTCCTCTTAGTGAGCAATTCCCAAACCTTTTTAATATAGTACGCAATAAGACCTCGCTGGTTGCAGAAGTGTTGTCACATGAAAATCTAAATCTTTCTTTCCGGAGATCCATTGTTGGAATTAAGCTTGTAGAATGGCAGACCATGATACACTTACTGGATACGGTTAATCTGACTCCGGTGAGGGACACTTTTGTGTGGAGAGCTCATAGGAATGGGACTTTCTCAACCCGATCCATGTATTATAATTTAATTAGTATCCCCAATTATAATCGAGGATGTTTGCTTTGGAAGTTGAAATTACCCTTTAAGATCCTGACCAAAGACAACTTAGCCAAACGTAGATGGCGAGAAAGTCTGAAGTGCAGTTTTTGTAATCAGAACGAGAACATACAACATCTTTTCTTTGATTGCTACATAGCTAAAACTGTTTGGAGAATTATTTATTTTACTTTAAAAATAGACCCACCCGTTAATATTAATCATATTATAGGGGATTAGGAATCCAACAAAGGTTGTATGCATAAAAAGCTACTTCTTTCTGGCGTTGCAGCTTTGTTTTGGTCGATTTGGCTTTGCCGTAATGATGTGGTGTTTAATCATAACCATATACCGTCAATTATACAGGTGATTTTCAGAGGTACACATTGATTCAGATTTTGGAGACTCCTACAGAAGGAAGAAACACAACAGCAAATCCTTGTCGTGTGTCAGTCTTTGGAAGTGGTGGCCATGGAGGTCTTCGTGAGCCACGGGTGGCGGCCTAATACAAGGATTGACGTGGTTTAGTGTTTGTGATCTTATATTCCATATCATGTTTTAAGTTGAAGTTTGTTTGATTCACAAATTGTTGGGATGATGTATTATTTGAGTTGTATGGCTGTATGCATGAAAATGCAAAAGGCCGGAATGATATTTCCATTTCCAAAAAAAAAAGCAGGTGAGCCGGCGGCGCGCCGATGCCCCATCGCCTGCTCCGGTGGACGGCAGCGCAGCGGTGACCGGGCGGCTTCAGTTTTATGCCGGCCGGCTCCGCCAGTGTCTAGCATGCGGTAGCTAATTTGATTATATATATGCCAATCCTATTTCTCTAAAATATAACAATACTGTGAATAATGAAATATATACATATCCGCTGCAGGCAGCCAAGCAAAGCACATACCTCTACGCGGCTCTCTTCCTCTATTGCATTTGCATTAGCTAGAATTTTCGGAACAGGCTGGCTCCGGCATTACCTTAGGGCTCGTTCGGTACAATTTGTTTCGGTTCCCGCATGAACGATTCCAAGGCAAGGATTCAGTGAATCCGGTTGGTTCACTCAAACCTGATGACCATCCGGTTGGTTTCAGTCCTGGTTGGTTTCAGTCCTGTTCGTTTCAAGCAGGAAACAGATCCAGTATGGCAATTCATATGAATCTTCTTGTAGTAGTACACAGTATGGCAATCTCGGACTTCAATCACACTTGCTTGAACCAACGGGCAAGCAAGGAAACAAAACAAAAAGTTTGCCAGTAGAACTAGAACCAGCACACGGACATCCTCCACTCAAGAAGACGATGGCTCTTCTGATGAACGACAACAAGAAGACAACGCAGGCGGTGGTCCTGGCCATGGCCATGGCGTTGCTGTTGGCGTCCGCGTTGGCGATGACCTGCGGGCAGGTGGGGTCGGCGCTGGCGCCGTGCATCCTGTACGCGACGGGGAGGGCCAGCGGGCTCCCATCCAAGTGCTGCAGCGGCGTGCGTAGCCTCAACATGGCCACCATCATCGATCGCCGACATCCGTGCCAAGTGCGTCAAGAGCCTCGTCAAGAGCGTCAACATGCCCCCGTCAGCAGCGCTGCGCCCGTCGTTGCCAAGATCCAATCCGGAGGATAGTTGGCCGGGATTTATACCGGACCATAAAACATGGGGAAAACTCTAAACCAGGCTACTTCCGTTTTTGATTTGGTTCCAAACGAACAGCTAATTATGAAATGACTAGATTCTAATCTGGGTTGTTTCTTTCCAACCGGAACGAGCCAGAAACGGGCCGAAACGCCGGAAACGAACGAGGCCTTACCAAGATCTTTAGGATAGGTGACCACTTGCACAGGGGTAAATCCCAGACGACGACCACATCTGATGAGATATACACAACGTCGTCATCTTTGTCATCATTCTACCATACAGTTGAGAAGACGATGATCACATCTGTCGGGGACCATAATTAGGGGTACCCTCAAGACGCCTAATTCTCAGCTGGTAACCCCCATCAGCATAAAGCTGCAAAGGCCTGATGGGCACGATTAAGTCAGGGATCAGTCCACACGAGTGACTCGATCACGCTTCACCCGAGCCTAGCCTCGGCCAAAGGCAGCCGACCTCGAGAGACTTCCGTCTCGCCCGAGGCCCCCCTTTTTATGGCGGACACATCACCGGCTTGCCCAAGGCCTTGGCTTCGCTCAGAAGCAACCTTGACTAAATCACCACACCGACTGACCAAATTGCAGGGGCATTTAACGCAAAGGTGGCCTGACACCTCTATCCTGACACGCGCCCCCGGCAGAGCCGAGGTGACCGCCGTCACTCCACCGCTCCACTGGCCAGTCTGACAGAAGGACAGCGCCACCTGCGTCACTCCGACTGCAGTGCCACTCGACAGAGTAAGTCTGACAGGCAATCAGGCCTTGCCAAGGGCGCCACGACGAACTCCGCTCCGCCCGACCCCAGGGCTCGGACTCGGGCTAAGACCCGGAAGACGGCGAACTCCGCTCCGCCCGACCCCAGGGCTCGGACTCGGGCTAAGACCCGGAAGACGGCGAACTCCGCTCCGCCCGACCCCAGGGCTCGGACTCGGGCTAAGACCCGGAAGACGGCGAACTCCGCTCCGCCCGACCCCAGGGCTCGGACTCGGGCTAAGACCCGGAAGACGGCGAACTCCGCTCCGCCCGACCCCAGGGCTCGGACTCGGGCTAAGACCCGGAAGACGGCGAACTCCGCTCCGCCCGACCCCAGGGCTCGGACTCGGGCTAAGACCCGGAAGACGGCGAACCCCGCTCCGCCCGACCCCAGGGCTCGGACTCCGCCCTGGCCTCGGCCGAACGACCTCCGCCTCGCCCGACCCCTTGGCTCGGGCTCGGCCACGGCAACTGAAGGCAAGACTCAACCTCGGCTTCGGAGGAAACCCCACGTCGCCCTGCCTAGAGCACAGACCGCCACGTCAACAGGAAACGTCATCATCATCCTACCCCGAATCGACTCGGGTCACGGAGAACAAGACCGGCGTCTCGTCCAGCCAGCTCCGCCAGAGGGGCAATGATGGCGCTCCACGAGCTCTATGACGACGGCGGCCCCCAGCTCTCTTACGGCAGCAGGACAACGTCAGCAGGGACTCGACCGCTCCAACAGCTGTCCCTCCATCAGGCTCTGCCGCACCTCCGATAGCCACGACATCACGCCAGCAGGATGCCCAGATCTCTCCGGCTGCCACATCGGCATGTACCTAGGGCACTAGCTCTCCCTCCGCTAGACACGTAGCACTCTGCTACATCCCCATTGTACACCTGGGTCCTCTCCTTACGACTATAAAAGGAAGGACCAGGGCCTTCTCAGAGAAGGTTGGCCGCGCGGGACCGAGGACGGGACAGGCGCTCTCTTGGGGCCGCTCGCTTCCCTCACCCGCGTGGACGCTTGTAACCCCCCTACTGCAAGCGCATCTGACCTGGGCGCGGGACGAACACGAAGGCCGCGGGACTTCCACCTCTCTCACGCTCGGCTCCGGCCGCCTCGCCTCTCCCCCCTCCGCGCTCGCCCACGCGCTCGACCCATCTGGGCTGGGGCACGCAGCACACTCACTCGTCGGCTTAGGGACCCCCCTGTCTCGAAACGCCGACAGTTGGCGCGCCAGGTAGGGGCCTGCTGCGTGCTGACGAATAGCTCCCCGTCAAGCTCCAGATGGGCAGTCTCCAGCAACCTCTCCGGCCCGGGACGGTGCTTCGTTTCGGGGCTCTCGAGTTCATGTCCTTCGACGACAGCTACGACATGATACTTCTTCCACCGCCGTGCGACCACGACAATGGCGGCCGACAACCCGCCCGCCGGCGGCGGAATCGACGATGTCTTCCCCGCGTGGTGGAAGAGCTATATTCGGGCTCGCTCCGTTCTCTCCCCCGCCAACGGAGGGGAAGGCGGAGCCGTCAAGGCCAGACGGGAGGCCACGCTTCGTCAGCCGTCGAGCGAATCGACGCCCCCGACGCCCCGACGGAAGGCACGCCGGACGTCGACCTCGTGTTCGAGACGGAGGCGAGCGCCGTCCCCCCGCGGCACGCTGACCCTGAGCAAGAAGACGACGCCGGCGCGCTCGCGGAAAGCTTGCAGGACGTCGCCCTCGAACCAGAGATGACGGCGCAACCAGTCCCCGATGTGACTACGTCGCTCCTCGTCGACCAAAAGGTAACGACTAACTCCCATCTTGCGTCATTTCGACTCGGCCTCCACCCGCCAAACGACCTCGATTTGGCGGGCGCTCTCATTGAGGCGAGTGCAACCCCACTGAGGTTCTGTATGCGGTCGCCTTGGGACCGACTGACGGACGTCTCGACCTACGGGCCCTCTGGGTCCGAGGAAGATGACGACCCCAGCATCGGTTGGGATTTCTCCGGACTTGGCAACCCCAGTGCCGTGCGGAACTTCATGACCGCATGTGACTACTGTCTGTCCGACTGTTCCGATGGAAGCCGCAGCCTTGGTGACGAGAGCTGCGGCCCAAGCCGCGAATGTTTCCACATCGAGCTAGGGAATCCCACCGAAGGCAACCATCTTGGCATGCCGGAGGATGGTGATCTCCCTAGGCCGGTGCCTCGCGCCGACATCCCACGGGAGCTAGCTGTGGTCCCCGCTCCGGCGGGGGGTTACGACCCACAACTCGAGCAAGTCCGCGAGGCGCAGGCCAGGCTCGACGAGGGAACGGGAGCGCTTGAGCCGATCCGTCGGGACGTCGGACAGGCATGGGTGGGCCAACCCCTGGCCGGAGAAATACGTCATCTGCCCCAAGGTCTCCAGCACCGCGTCGCCAACGACGTCAGGATCAGGCCGCCGCCCGCATCCAGCGGGGTCGGTCAGAACCTGGCAACCGCAGCAATGCTCATCCGCGCGATGCCGGAGCCGTCAACCACCGAGGGTCGGCGGATCCAGGGAGAACTCAAGAATCTCCTGGAAGGCGCCGCGGCCCGGCGGGCCGAGAGCACTGCATCCCGAAGGCAAGGATATCCCTCGGAACCTCATGCCGCGACTTCCCGATTCATGCGGGAAGCCTCGGTCTACACCGGACGCACGCGCAACACCGCGCCTGCGGCCCCGGGCCACCTCGGCAACGAGCACCATCGACGCGACCGTCGGGCTCACCTCGACGAAAGGGTGCGCCGAGGCTATCACCCCAGGCGTGGGGGACGTTACGTCAGCGGGGAGGATCGGAGTCCTTCGCCCGAACCACCCGGTCCGCAGGCTTTCAGTCGGGCCATCCGACGGGCGCCATTCCCGACCCGGTTCCGACCCCCGACTACTATCGTAAAGTACTCGGGGGAAACGAGACCGGAGCTGTGGCTCGCGGACTACCGCCTTGCCTGCCAACTGGGTGGAACGGACGACGACAACCTCATCATCCGCAACCTCCCCCTATTCCTCTCCGACACTGCTCGTGCCTGGTTGGAGCACCTGCCTCCGGGGCAGATTTCCAACTGGGACGACTTGGTCCAAGCCTTCGCTGGCAATTTCCAGGGCACATACGTGCGCCCCGGGAATTCCTGGGACCTTCGAAGCTGCCGGCAACAGCCGGGGGAGTCGCTCCGGGACTACATCCGGCGATTCTCGAAGCAGCGCACCGAGCTGCCCAACATCACCGACTCGGATGTCATCGGCGCGTTCCTCGCCGGCACCACTTGCCGCGACCTGGTGAGCAAGCTGGGTCGCAAAACCCCCACCAGGGCGAGCGAGCTGATGGACATCGCCACCAAGTTCGCCTCTGGCCAGGAGGCAGTCGAGGCTATCTTCCGAAAGGACAAGCAGCCCCAGGGCCGCCCATCGGAAGAAGCCCCCGAGGCGTCTGCTCCGCGCGGCGCCAAGAAGAAAGGCAAGAAGAAGCCGCAATCGAAACGCGACGCCGCCGACGCGGACCTTGTCGCCGCCGCCGAGTATAAGAACCCTCGGAAGCCCCCCGAAGGTGCAAACCTCTTCGACAAGATGCTCAAGGAGCCGTGCCCCTACCATCAGGGGCCCGTCAAGCACACCCTCGAGGAGTGCGTTATGCTTCGGCGTCATTTCCACAGGGCCGGGCCACCCGCCGAGGGTGGCAGGGCCCACGACGACGACAAGAACGAAGATCACCCAGCAGGGGGGTTCCCCGAGGTCCGCGACTGCTACATGATCTATGGAGGGCATGCGGCGAGTACCTCGGCTCGGCACCGCAAGCAAGAGCGCCGGGAGGTCTGCTCGGTGAAGGTGGCGGCGCCAGTCTACCTAGACTGGTCCGACAAGCCCATCACTTTCGACCGGGCCGACCACCCCGACCATGTGCCAAGCCCGGGGAAATACCCGCTCGTCGTCGACCCCGTTGTCGGCGATGTCAGGCTCACCAAGGTCCTGATGGACGGGGGCAGCTGCCTCAACATCATCTACGCCGAGACCCTCAAGCTCCTGCGCGTCGATCCGTCCTCCGTCCGAGCAGGCGCTGCGCCCTTCCACGGGATCATCCCTGGGAAGCGCGTCCAGCCCCTCGGGCGACTCGACCTCCCAGTCTGCTTCGGGACACCCTCCAACTTCCGAAGGGAGACCCTGACGTTCGAAGTGGTCGGGTTCCGAGGAACCTACCACGCCGTGCTAGGGAGGCCATGCTACGCGAAGTTCATGGCCGTCCCCAACTACACCTACCTGAAGCTCAAGATGCCGGGCCCCAACGGGGTCATCACTGTCGGCCCCACGTACAAACACGCGTTCGAATGCGACGTGGAGTGCGTGGAGTACGCCGAGGCCCTCGCCGAGTCCGAGGCCCTCATCGCCGACCTGGAGAACCTCTCCAAGGAGGTCCCAGACGTGAAGCGCCATGCCGGCAACTTCGAGCCAGCGGAGACGGTCAAGGCCGTCCCCCTCGACCCCAGTGGCGACACCACCAAGCAGATCCGGATCGGCTCCGGGCTCGACCCCAAATAGGAAGCAGTGCTCGTCGACTTTCTCCGCGCGAACGCCGACGTCTTTGCGTGGAGTCCCTCGGACATGCCCGGCATACCGAGGGATGTCGCCGAGCACTCGCTGGATATTCGGGCCGGAGCCCGACCCGTCAGACAGCCTCTGCACCGATTCGACGAGGAGAAGCGCAGAGCGATTGGCGAAGAGATCCACAAGCTAATGGCGGCAGGGTTCATCAAAGAGGTGCGACGTACCAGCGGTGCATGAACCATGTGTTCGGCGAACACATCGGTCGCACGGTCGAGGCCTACGTCGATGACATCGTAGTCAAGACTCGGAAGGCTTCCGACCTCCTCTCCGACCTTGAGGTGACATTCCGGTGTCTCAAGGCGAAAGGAGTCAAGCTTAATCCTGAGAAGTGTGTCTTCGGGGTGCCCCGAGGCATGCTCCTAGGTTTCATCGTCTCCGAGCGAGGCATCGAGGCCAACCCGGAGAAGATCGCGGCCATCACCAGCATGGGACCCATCAAGGACTTAAAAGGGGTACAGAGGGTCATGGGATGCCTCGCGGCCCTGAGCCGCTTCATCTCACGCCTCGGCGAAAGAGGTCTGCCTCTGTACCGCCTCTTAAGGAAGGCCGAATGTTTCGCTTGGACCCCTGAGGCCGAGGAAGCCCTCGACAACCTGAAGGCACTCCTTACAAAGGCGCCGGTCTTGGTACCGCCGGCGGACGGAGAAGTCCTCTTGGTCTACGTTGCCGCGACCATTCAGGTGGTTAGCGCCGCGATTGTGGTCGAGAGGCAGGAGGAAGGGCATACATTGCCCGTTCAGAGGCCGGTCTACTTCATTAGCGAAGTGCTGTCCGAGACCAAGATCCGCTACCCACAAGTTCAAAAGCTGCTGTACGCTGTGATCCTGACAAGGCGGAAGCTACGACACTACTTCGAGTCCCATCCGGTGACTGTGGTGTCATCCTTCCCCCTGGGGGAGATCATCCAGTGCCGAGAGGCCTCGGGCAGAATCGCAAAGTGGGCGGTGGAGATCATGGGCGAAACGATCTCGTTCGCCCCTCGGAAGGCCATCAAGTCCCAAGTGTTGGCGGATTTCATGGCCGAATGGGCCGATACCCAACTACCAACGACTCCGATCCAACCGGAGCTCTGGACCATGTTTTTCGACGGGTCGCTGATAAAGACGGGGGCCGGTGCGGGCCTGCTCTTCATCTCGCCCCTCGGAAAGCACTTGCGCTACGTGCTGCGCCTCCACTTCCCGGCGTCCAACAATGTGGCCGAGTACGAAGCTCTGGTCAACGGATTGCGGATCGCCATCGAGCTAGGGGTCAGACGCCTCGACGCCCGCGGTGATTCGCAGCTCGTCATCGACCAAGTCATGAAGAACTCCCACTGCCGTGACCCGAAGATGGAGGCCTACTGCGACGAGGTTCGGCGCCTGGAAGACAAGTTCTTCGGGCTCGAGCTCAACCACATCGCTCGGCGCTACAACGAAACCGCAGACGAGCTGGCGAAGATAGCCTCGGGGCGAACGACAGTCCCCCCGGACGTCTTCTCCCGGGACCTGCATCAACCCTCCGTCAAGCTCGACGACGCGCCCGAGCCCAAGGTACCCTCGGCTCAGCCCGAGATACCCTCGGCTCGGCCCGAGGTACCCTCGGCTCAGCCCGAGGTACCCTCGGCTCAGCCCGAGGTAACCTCGGGCCGGCCCGAGGTACCCTCGGCCCCCGAGGGCGGGGCATTGAACATCGAGGAAGGGCAGAGCGGGGCCACGCCAGACCAAGATTGGCAGGCCCCGTACCTGCAATATCTCCGTCAAGGAGAGCTACCCCTCGACCAAGTCGAGGCTCGGCGGGTAGCGCGACGCGCCAAGTCATTCGTCTTGCTGGGCGACAAAGAGGAGCTCCACCATCGCAGCCCCTCGGGCATCCTCTAGCGATGCATCTCCATCGCCGAAGGTCGGGAACTGCTGCAAGAAGTACACTCGGGGGCTTGCGGCCACCACGCAGCACCCCGAGCCCTTGTTGGAAATGCTTTCCGGCAAGGCTTCTACTGGCCAACGGCGGTGGCTGACGCCACTAGAATTGTCCGCACCTGCGAAGGGTGCCAATTCTATGCGAAGCGGACACACCTGCCCGCTCAAGCTCTGCAGACAATACCCATCACCTGGCCCTTCGCTATATGGGGTCTGGACCTCGTCGGCCCCTTGCAGAAGGCGCCCGGGGGCTACACGCACCTGCTGGTCGCCATCGACAAATTCTCCAAGTGGATCGAGGTCCGACCTCTGAACAGCATCAGGTCCGAGCAGGCGGTGGCATTCTTCGCCAACATCATCCATCGCTTCGGGGTCCCAAACTCCATCATCACCGACAATGGCACCCAGTTCACCGGCAAAAATTCTTGGATTTTTGCGAGGATCACCATATCCGGGTGGACTGGGCCGCCGTGGCTCATCCCATGTCGAATGGGCAAGTAGAGCGTGCCAACGGCATGATTCTACAAGGGCTCAAGCCTCGGATCTACAACGACCTCAACAAGTTCGGTAGGCGATGGATGAAGGAACTCCCCTCGGTGGTCTGGAGCCTAAGGACGACGCCGAGTCGTGCCACGGGCTTCACGCCGTTTTTCCTGGTCTACGGGGCTGAAGCTATCTTGCCCACTGACCTGGAATACGGCTCCCCGAGGACGAGGGACTACGACGATCAAAGCAACCAAGCTAGCCGAGAAGACTCGCTGGACCAGCTGGAGGAGGCTCGGGACAGGGCCTTACTACACTCGGCGCGGTACCAGCAGTCCCTGCGACGCTACCACGCCCGAGGGGTCCGGTCCCGAGAACTCCAGGTGGGCGACCTGGTGCTTCGGCTGCGACAAGATGCCCGAGGGAGGCACAAGCTCACGCCCCCCTGGGAAGGGCCATTCATCATCGCCAAAGTTCTGAAGCCCGGAACATACAAGCTGGCCAACAATCAAGGCGAGATCTACGGCAACGCCTGGAACATCAAACAGCTACGTCGCTTTTACCCTTAAGATGTTTTCAAGTTGTCCATATACCTCGCACCTACGCAAAGTTTAGTTGTCAAGGAAGGGTCGGCCTAGCCCCGGCAAAGCCCGACCCTCCCTCGGGGGCTAAAAGGGGGGAGACCCCCTCTGCGTCGAATTTTTCCTCGAAAAAGGATCTCTTTTTAGCAGGGTTTCTTCCGTGCCTCTTGACTACTTCGGAAAGCGGATCCTGGAAACGACGAGGTACACATAAGCAGCCAAGGCTGACCGAGCCGAGGGACTCCTACACCTCCGGGATACGGATACCTCACTCGTCCCTTTCTGCGATAAGTAACTTGCGCTCGGGTAAAGCGACTCCGTGGACCGAACGAGTCATCACGTTCGGAAGCTCTCCTGCCGAAGCAGTCCTTCAAGCTCTCCCGACTAAGTCGGGGACAGGGCCTCATGGACGGGTGAAAGTACACAGTCCAGATGCTCGAAGCAGGAGGAAAAAAGACGCAGCTTCGCAAGTGCGGCGAGGGCGTGATCTTCTGGCCTCGGCGGCCGCAGAAAGCGCACGCTACAAGATGATCTGATCCTGCAGGCTCGGGTCTTCACGCCGAAGGGAGCCGTAGGGTCTTCACGCCGAAGGGAGCCGTAGCACCCTCGGCATCGACGACGTCTACAGCAAAGCCCGACCCAGCCTCGGGCGGCGCCGAGGTCCAGGGGCTCCTCCAGGAATCCGGCCCGAGCAGGCGGCTCAACCGGTTACCCCTGAGGCCTCGGGCAACCGGCTTCCAAGGGCGCTAGCCCGATCCGAGGCCTCGACTGACCGACTTTGGCGTCGGCCCCACTGACGGACGACACGGCTAGGCTCCGGCCAACCAGGTTCCCCATTCTCGAGCCAACTCCGCCTCTGTTCATACTGATATCGCTACCCCCAGCCTCGGTCCACCGAAGGTCGGCCGAGGGGTCTCTTCAACTAAGCTAGAGGAACCCCAGACAACAAGGCCGAACGGGCCGAGGGATTCCTACGCCTCCGGGATACGGATACCTCACCCGTCACCTTGACATGGGGCAACTCATGCTTGGTGAAGCGGTTCAGACAATCAAACAGGCGAGACTTAGTGCTCGAAAATGAGGAAAAAACACGGCTCCGTGCCAAAATTACATACACGTTCAGGCCTCGACAGCCACAATGAACGAACACACTGGCATACGAGATGCCACTACCAACGGAACTCCGGTTCCCCCTCCGCAGGTGCGAACAACCCCACTCCGAAGGGGAAGGCCTGCGGAGTAACTGAAGAACGATGGACGGCTCGCTGCCGCCCGTTTCAACTGCGACGACCACCACCCCTGCCCCAGACAGCGAAGCAGCTTGAGCAGCGGCTTTGGGGGGAGGTGTCACAGCAGAAGGGCTCCCCCCCGCTGAGGACGAGAACCAGCCATTCAGGCAGGGAGACGGGGACCCAGGGCCCCTAGCGCCCCGCGTATCCTGGCATGGCTGGAGGAAGTCTCCGTGGGGCTTAAGGACGCCCTTCACCCCCGGGCGCAGGGGGAAGAAAGGGGCAGCCGACCCGCGCGGAGGCGGCCCCCCGACTTGCCTCATCTTCCATCTTGGCCTGGATGACGAAAATCCTTGAGGCCAAGGGAGGAGTAGAGGCCGCGGCCTGGCCCGTTTTCCCCACCGTCGAACTGGAGGTCACCATCTTGGGTGACCACCGGTGGCGGAGTGTGGCCAGGCTGCGTGATGAAAATCCTTGAAGCCGAACGATGGCTGAGAGGTACCAACTCCCATGGAGTTGCGTTCCTCCAACGAGGAGGCGGAAAGGCGGCGGATATCCCCCATCCGGGGGCTTGGAAGACGGGAAGACCCGGCGCTTAAGGGAGGAAGAAGACATGGTTGCCTTACGAAAGGAGCCTCCCTCCTTTTAAAGGCAACTCCCCCTACGTGCGCCCCCAGGCGCCGCGGGCCGAGTCTTCTCCAACACGCTCCAAGGCCCTCCCCTGCGACTCGGGGGCTGGGTCCCGCATGTCATGCAAGCCGGCTCAGGGCAGGAGAAGCCAAACCGCCGCGCATGGTGCACACGACCGTCCAGCGGTTACAGGCGACCCCCCATTTTCGCCCAGACCAACAGGCAGAAGGGGCGGGCAGCCATGCAGGCGGCATGCAACCGCGCCAGATGGACGCGCTTCTCCGACTTCTGACACGCCAGCTTGGAACCCAGGCCCACGCGTCGAGCAACCGGCACGCCAGTTGCTGCATGCAAGCAACCGCACCGCCACTTGTGCCACCATCGCGCCTCTTCGGTTGCGAAGCCTATGCCACGACTCGAGGCGACCCAACAGCGCCAGACTGGCGCGTCGGTCAAAGCGACCGAAAGTGGGCCGGCAGTAATAGCGGTGGCAGGCGGGCGGGCGCAGCGGTCACGTCGTCAGCCAGGCTCACGTCCCATCCTGAGACAGCAAGAGAGCCTCCTCTCACGGCGTGAAGACGGTGCACCCGTGACCCGTTCCTCGAACGGATCACCCGCGCGCAACGGCCGCCCCGCCAACCACTCGCCCCGTCGCATTAGCTCCGCGGCGGGACACGCGGCGCCTCTGGTAGGAGGAGCGCGCGACGCTTCACCTTCGCCGTAATAACCGCTTCAGAAAAGGTACGCCACGTCGTCCGATTTCGTATCCTTTTCCGTTTTCCTCTTTCTCTATCTCTTGCAACAGGGACCGGAGAAGGGGGATACCCCGAAAGGGATCCTTCTCCGCGAAGGAACCGGGCTCCGAGCCCCCCATTACTGATCAGGGGTTCGAAGGCTGGCCCCCCGAGGGTTCAACAGCCGCCTCAGATCGCGTGGGCCCGACACCCACTACTGGTCAGGGGTTCGAAGGCCAGCCCCCCGAAGGGCTCCATGGCCGCCTCAGGCTACTCGGGCTCCGCGCCCATTACTGATCAGGGGTTCGAAGGCTGGCCCCCGAAGGGTTCACAGTCGCCTCAGACACCGAGCGAGGGATGACCAGGGGTACGTTCGATACATAACCGAGACCAGCGGGAACGATCTTGTAACGGAATCCCATCGGAGGGAGGCATCGAGCCCTCGGACCCCGTCGCCAGGGGACCGGGTCCGGCAAATCACCCGCAGGTACTTTTGGGCGTGCCTCTGGGCCCCTAGCCGACCCCCAACGAACGGGGCACGGACGTCCACTCAGATTACCCGCTTGCAGCTCACCGGAGACACCATGTTCGGTGCCCATCGAGGGTAACATGGCGCACTCCCCCCCTCCTCCTTGCGGAAAGGCGACGAAGGGGCGTATGTAAAAAGCCGAGTCTGTCCCTGATCGTCCTCTCGCCCTGTGCAGAGGCTCGGGGGCTGCTCTCGCAAAAACCGGCTCCGGCCAAATCGTTGACAGCGTCAACATACCAGCCCGAGAGCTTGGGCCCCGACCGTGCACCCGGGCTACGGCCAGTTCGCATGAGGGAACGACCAGACCAGCCGAAGCGTTAAGCGAAGTATTAAGACCTCGAAGGAGTGTAACCACTCCTCCGAGGCCTCGGGGGCTACACCCGGCGGGTGCGCTCGCGCGCACCCACCGGAACGAAATGCAACCGAGAAAGGCTGGTCCCCTTGCAAAAAAGTGCGACAAAAGCCTCCAAGCGAGTGCTAACACTCCCTTCGAGGCTCGGGGGCTACTGTCGGGGACCATAATTAGGGGTACCCTCAAGACGCCTAATTCTCAGCTGGTAACCCCCATCAGCATAAAGCTGCAAAGGCCTGATGGGCACGATTAAGTCAGGGATCAGTCCACACGAGTGACTCGATCACGCTTCACCCGAGCCTAGCCTCGGCCGAAGGCAGCCGACCTCGAGAGACTTCCGTCTCGCCCGAGGCCCCCCTTTTTATGGCGGACACATCACCGGCTTGCCCAAGGCCTTGGCTTCGCTCAGAAGCAACCTTGACTAAATCACCACACCGACTGACCAAATTGCAGGGGCATTTAACGCAAAGGTGGCCTGACACCTCTATCCTGACACGCGCCCCCGGCAGAGCCGAGGTGACCGCCGTCACTCCACCGCTCCACTGGCCAGTCTGACAGAAGGACAGCGCCACCTGCGTCACTCCGACTGCAGTGCCACTCGACAGAGTAAGTCTGACAGGCAATCAGGCCTTGCCAAGGGCGCCACGACGAACTCCGCTCCGCCCGACCCCAGGGCTCGGACTCGGGCTAAGACCCGGAAGACGGCGAACTCCGCTCCGCCCGACCCCAGGGCTCGGACTCGGGCTAAGACCCGGAAGACGGCGAACTCCGCTCCGCCCGACCCCAGGGCTCGGACTCGGGCTAAGACCCGGAAGACGGCGAACTCCGCTCCGCCCGACCCCAGGGCTCGGACTCGGGCTAAGACCCGGAAGACGGCGAACTCCGCTCCGCCCGACCCCAGGGCTCGGACTCGGGCTAAGACCCGGAAGACGGCGAACTCCGCTCCGCCCGACCCCAGGGCTCGGACTCGGGCTAAGACCCGGAAGACGGCGAACCCCGCTCCGCCCGACCCAAGGGCTCGGACTCCGCCCTGGCCTCGGCCGAACGACCTCCGCCTCGCCCGACCCCTTGGCTCAGGCTCGGCCACGGCAACTGAAGGCAAGACTCAACCTCGGCTTCGGAGGAAACCCCACGTCGCCCTGCCTAGAGCACAGACCGCCACGTCAACAGGAAACGTCATCATCATCCTACCCCGAATCGACTCGGGTCACGGAGAACAAGACCGGCGTCTCGTCCAGCCAGCTCCGCCAGAGGGGCAATGATGGCGCTCCACGAGCTCTATGACGACGGCGGCCCCCAGCTCTCTTACGGCAGCAGGACAACGTCAGCAGGGACTCGACCGCTCCAACAGCTGTCCCTCCATCAGGCTCCACCGCACCTCCGATAGCCACGACATCACGCCAGCAGGATGCCCAGATCTCTCCGGCTGCCACATCGGCATGTACCTAGGGCACTAGCTCTCCCTCCGCTAGACACGTAGCACTCTGCTACATCCCCATTGTACACCTGGGTCCTCTCCTTACGACTATAAAAGGAAGGACCAGTGCCTTCTCAGAGAAGGTTGGCCGCGCGGGACCGAGGACGGGACAGGCGCTCTCTTGGGGCCGCTCGCTTCCCTCACCCGCGTGGACGCTTGTAACCCCCTACTGCAAGCGCACCTGACCTGGGCGCGGGACGAACACGAAGGCCGCGGGACTTCCACCTCTCTCACGCTCGGCTCCGGCCGCCTCGCCTCTCCCCCCTCCGCGCTCGCCCACGCGCTCGACCCATCTGGGCTGGGGCACGCAGCACACTCACTCGTCGGCTTAGGGACCCCCCTGTCTCGAAACGCCGACAACATCTGATGAGATGTTCACAATGCCATCGTCTTTGTCATCATTGTACCTAACACCCGCCCGAGGAGACACCGAACATTGGTGCCATTTCGATAAGCAACTACGACACTGATGAACCACTTTCGCCGCCACCTGTATCGTTGGTATCTGATGAGATAGACATTTCTGAACCATCACCTCCGCCATCTCCACCGCCACATTCAGTGGATGGGATGGACAACTCTGAGGCGTCACCTTCACCTTTGTCTCACATCATAGAGCTCCAAATGTTTAAGGTACCAACCACCTCGGTCTTGTGCTTGAGCCTGCGTGCTAGCTGCTGGCCTGCGGCCCAGCGCAGGCGGCCAGGTGTTCCTTACCCTACTCTATGCGGCTCTCTTCCTCCTAGCGAACCACAACTCCTACTTCCTGAATCAGCGAGTTGGCGGCTGTCAGGGTGATCGGGACTGTTTCGCAGCTGAGAGCGTGCTCCTCGCCACGAGCCATGCCTTCTTCGTATCCTATTCCTACTTCTAAATTTCCATTTTATTTTCATTATTTATTAGCAAAGTGCGCATCGTCAGACCTTAACAAAACGTCCAGCTCTTCTTTACGTCATGTTCATCTCCACTGTCCGCACGGTACGTCAAGGTGAATGACCGTAGGAATTCATGGCACTGCGGATGCATGGTCACTACAGTAAACTAACAAACATCCAACGATCATTTTATCTCCGACGGCTGCCTACGAGGCCGTCAGACGTAATCTTATGTCGGACGGCCACCACGGGCTCTCGAAAATACCGCCTTATCTCCGACGGCCGACGGCTGTCAGCATAGCTGTCGGACATAATCTTATGTCCGACGGCCTCGTACATAGTCGTCGGAGATAAGGTTTTTTAACACGGGCAGAGCCCGGCGCGCGGTTCATTTTCACGCGCTCGCCCTTTTCTCTTGTTTCTCTCTCTGCCCGTCGCCGCCGCCACCGTCGACGCAGTCCACCGCGCCGTCGCCGCCCCGCCGCCCACTGCCCCGCCCCACCGCTCACTGCTCCGGCGCCCACAGTCCCGTCGCCGCCCTGCCTGCCCGTCGTCGACGCCGGTCGCCGGCCGCGGCCCCGCTCGCCCCGTCGCCCACACCGCCGGTGCTGCCCCGTCGCTGCCGGCCACATCTCCGCCCGCGCCGGAATTGCCCCGCCCTATTCTCTAAGTAAGTATTTTTAGTTTTATTTTGTATATATTAATATTGTTTTGTAGTTTCTAATGTTGTTATTAAATAATTAGTATGTTAAATAATGTTTATCTTATTATATCCGAGGGCCTAAATTTGATTATATGGCAAAATTTGATTATGTAATTAATTTAGTTTGTTTTCGTTTACTTAGTGGTGCTTAGATAATTTAAATTTTTAATTTCTGAGGGTAATTATTATGCCCTCTCAAATAAGGTCATTTTATATGATTTGTCACCAGTGATAATGTTATGTAGTGGTGTATATATAATTTAAATTATTAATTTCCGAGGGTAATTATTATGCCCTCGGAAATAAGGTTATTTTATATGATTTAGGGTCCCGTTAAATTATTTTCCTTGTATTAGTGTGGTTTATTAGATTAGTGGCGTGATTAACTTAACTAATCAAGTTAACATCTCGTATCTAGTATGGAGGAGGATCGTCGATGGATGTATGAAGGTTGGAAGAAAAGAGGTGCTCTATCAAGTGAGTGGGTTGCCAAGACTGACGCGTTTCTCGACCGTGCTTTTGCTCGGTCAGAGACTGGAACCGATGTTAGGTGTCGTTGTACCAAGTGTCGGAACATTTATTTCCTTGACAGGAGGACTATGTCGATAGATCTTTGCAAGAACGGTTATATGCCAGGCTATGAGGTGTGGGTGCACCACGGTGAGGACCCACCTCCTCGTATTATATCGGAAGTTCAGTCACATGAAGAGGAGGACTACGATAGGATGGAAGAGATGCTTGACGATGTACGCCATGAGCTTCTAACCGTCGATTCGGAGAACCCCGGTCAACCCACCGAGTATGAGGATCCAGCTACACCTGAGGTTCAGAAGTTCTTCGAGCTCCTTAAAGCTGCCGAAGAGCCGTTGCATGAGCACACAAAAGTGACCGTCCTTGTATTTGTGACTCAACTTATGGCTATTAAGTCTAAGTTTGCATTCTCAAACAACTGTTATAAGGAGCTTTTGAACTTGATCAGTGATGTACTTCCGGAGAATCACAAGATGCCAAAGGACATGTATCAGTCCAAAAAGTTGTTATCTGGGCTCGGTATGGACTACGAAAAAATCGATGTCTGTGACAATAATTGTATGCTTTTCTGGAAGGAGACCGCGGGTGAGAAGAAGTGTACTGTATGTGGTGAGCGTAGATTCATTGAGGTTGAAAACGACGATGGTTTGACCGTGACTACGAAGATTGCACGTAAGCAGCTTCGTTACATACCTCTTATACCTCGGTTGAAACGTTTGTTCATCTCCAAGAATACAGCCAGACATATGAGGTGGCACAAAGAAGGGGTACGTGAGAATCCAAATGTCATGGTGCACCCAGCTGATACAGATGCATGGAAGGCACTAGATGCTTTTGATTCTAGCTTTGCTGATGAAGTGTGGAATGTCCGCTTCGGTTTGGCAACAGATGGTTTCTCGCCATTCAATCTAACTACAACGCCCTACTCATGTTGGCCCGTCTTTGCTGTTCCATACAACCTTCCACCAGCTCTTTGCATGAAATATGAATTTATTTTCTTGTGTCTTGTAATACCTGGTCCGGATCATCCTGGAACAAAGATCGATGTGATGATGAGACCCCTGATTGAAGAATTGAAAATTTTGTGGGAAGGAGTCGAGGCGTACGATTGTTACAAGAAACAGAAGTTCAACCTGAGAGCCGTGTTTTTATGGTCTATTCATGATTTTATGGCTTATGGTATCTTTGCTAGATGGAGTTGTCATGGGATTTTGACATGTCTGAAATTGAGGAACCAGTGGTAGAGGATCATGCAAGAGATGATGTTGAAGATGATGGTGGAGATAATGTGGGAGATGATACTGGAAACGATGTTAGTGGGGATTCTGGGGCTGGTGGAGATTCCGCAGCTGGGTCTGGAACTTCTCGAGTTAGGAGAACGAGGAAGCCACATTTTGTTGGACCACCTCCAGAGCTTCCACCCGAATCTCGGGTTTTGATAAAGCCTAGTGGAAAGTGAGTGACATATCTTTGCTTAAATGTTATTGAAAGTTATGTTTTAATTTCTACATTGTTTTCTGTTTGCAGGACTTGGATCGACGACTCGTTCACAGGCACAGGACACTACAGGCAGGTGAACGTGGTCCTTGGTAATCTTGTTCGTCTGCACTGGCCTGGTCTTGTGACTTTGCCTACTGGTGAGTCTGTCCCCGCCACCACTTGGGACATTATCGCTATGGTGTCTGTAGAACGTTTGGCAACACACAGGCACTAGTTTGGGATGCATTCTGGGTATGAATTGTTTATACTATTTTAGTTATTCCATATATGTTTGCTTTTATGATAACACTATTTTTTTTTGCAGAAACGGTACAAGTTGTCGGACGATGGATCATATGATATGAACGCTCGTTACGTGTTTGAGTATAACGCGAACGATGTCGTTGCAGATGCAATGTACTATGCACGAATTCAGGCTATAAAGGCATGGTACAGAGCAAATGCTGATGATCGACCGATGCCAAATACCAAGGCCGAGTGGTCATCAATTTACTTGACGGAGGAGCAATACCTAGAGGTAAACAGGTTGTTGCCTCTCATATCGCACGAAGCCATGTATTTGCTTGCTTTATTTAAAAAATTTCATGTAGGTGTCGGTGCCGTGGATGGCCACCCGATCAGACGGTTATCGGGCATTGTGCTGATGGTGGGCTTCCCCTGAGTTTCGTGCCATTTCTGAAAGGAACAGGGGAAACCGTGGGACTGAGTCGTTCCACAACTACGGCGGTGATGCTCATGTGCGCTTGGCTAAGCGAATGGTAAGTCACAGTTTGTTGTAACTTTTGAATTACATAGAAATGTGTCATTGTAACTTTTATGTACAGGAAGTCAAATTCGGCCGTACGCCCACGGATGTGGAGGTGTATATGCAAGGGCATAGGGGTTCTGATCCTCAGAATCCTAATGTGTTATGCACTCAGACGGCCACCGACTGTCTAGTGAGTTTTTGGTACTCTATTATGTGTTTGATATTGTTTGCAAGGGCATAGGGGTTATGCACTTATATTTGATATTGTTTGCCTCCAGGCTTTGTATGGGCAGGAGATGGTTCAACGCCATGGGCAGGAGTACGATTGGAGGAGCCAGCCAATCGACCCTCAGGCAGCATATGCTAGCGCAGGAGGACAAGCCCATGGACGGTGAGATTATTTGATTTGGATTTCAAAATTGTCATCATATGCTTGCGATTCAACTGAGCCATGAGTTACTATACTAAGTGCATGGTTCACTCTTGTAGGTTGGGTATTTTTGATTCTACGATTGATTCCATAGAGCTGAGACGCCATGGACGACAGTCCACATCGCCGTCTTCACAGTCGTCCCGTTCACGATCATCCGCCCAGGAGATAGAGCTTGCAGTGGTGCGTCAACAGGCAGAGTACCATCAATCAGTCTTGAGGGAACAATTGGAGTACCAGAGGCAACAATCTGAGTACCAGAGACAACAAGCCGAGTACCAGAAGAAGAGGGACGAGTATTATGCAAACCTCCAGGCCCAAAATCAAGCTCTTCTCTCGGTAATTTGAAGTAACATTTTGTAGCTTATTTTGCAAAACACATGATGTGTATCTTATTTGCTCAACAATGACTTGTATATAATTTGTAGCAACTAGCCCAACAAGCGGGCGTCCCGATGCCGACATATGGGATGACGCCTCCGGACTTTGCACTGCCAATGCCAATGTTGGCGCCTCCACCTCCGCCTCCGTCATAATTCCCTATGGTATGTACACATATGCGTGTGTGACATGTTCATAGATGTCTTATGTGTTTAAATGAACAACTGAGTGGTTACTATTTCATGTGCTTGTGTTATAGGGATTTCAGACACCACCCGCTTCAGTTGCCGCACCTGGAGATGGGTCTGGTCAAGACGACGCATCACATTCGTGGGTGAACAACCTTTTCAACACGCAGAGTCCAGCCGGAGGAGGTGGCGATGGATATGAGTGATAGTGATGTAAAACACTTGTTGCAACCTTTCATGTGAAAGACTATCCGTCGAACAATGTCAGTTTGGATTTTGGACCTATATGTTGATGTAAACACTTGTTGCAACCATTTGGAACTATATGTCGTTATGTTAAATTTGTGAATGTGAATACTTATGTGGGTATATTTGTGAATGTGTATACTTATGTGAGTATATTTGTGATTGTGAATGTGTATATGTATATGTGCATGAAATCTGTTTTGTATTTGCAAATGTCATATTTTTTAAAATTCAGAATTTTGTGCAATTTCTGGAATATGTTATGTCCGACGGCCTAGAGTAAGCCGTCGGACATAAGGATTTGTTATGTCCGACGGTGTAGGTAAACCATCGGAGATAATGGCTTGTTATGTCCGACGGCCTAGCTCGAGCCGTCAGACATAACTGAAGTGGGTCCCACAGACGACATGTAAAACGGTTGCGTACCCTTACCTCCGACGGTCGGTTGCGGCCGTTGGAGATACGACTATTTCCGATGCGTTACGTCCGGCGGCTAGAAACCGTCGGACATAGCTTAAGTCCGACGACTTAAGGCTTATGTCCGACGACTTTGGCCGTCGGAAGTTACTTCGTTTACTGTAGTGGGTGGGCCGTGAAGATTGCAGTCTTCATAGCCTGTTCTACCATCTCTACCCTGGTTCCATCCGCCTGGATCCAACTTTATGGCCAGTCCCCTTGTTTCTGTACGACCTATATATCTTTCCTACATATGCTCTAGCTTGTGTCATTGATATACATGGTGCTTGTCTGAATTGTATTTTCAGGAAAAATTGCGCAAGCAGCTTGGAGCAGGGTAACTACCTACGTACCTCAAATAATCCAGCAAATTAACTAGCTAGTAATATGTGATGTTGATATATATATATATATATATATATATAGGGACGAGGTAATGGAAGCCCTGGGCTTCCATTAGTACCAGGAAGCCCCAGCCAGGTATTGCCACGTCCCGTACCAGCATGCGTCCCATCGGGCACGGGTTCTTACTCGAACAGATTTTAGCGTAAAACGTAAACCAAAACAGCGTAAATGATTACAAATTTTAGCGTAAATCGTAGATTTGTTTCGAAACGGTGAATGCGTCCCGAAAATTACGGCGTAAAAATCTCGCGCGTCCCATCGTGAGCGGGTTCTGACTTGGACAGATTTTAGCGTAAAACATGAACCAAAACAACGTAAATGATTACGGATTTTAGCGTAAATCGTAGATCTGTTTCGAAACGGCGAATGCGGTCCGAAAATTACGACGTAAAAATCTCGCGCGTTCCATCATGATAGGGTTCTGACTCGGACAGATTTTAGCGTAAAACATGAACAAAAACAGCGTAAATGAGTATATAATTTATCGTAAATCATATATCTGTATTGTAACAGCAAACGGGGCCCAAAATTACGGCGTGAAAATCGCGTGCAGCCGATCGTGCGCGAGTTCTGACTCGAATGATTTCAGCGTAAAACGTGAGCTAAAACAGCGTAAATGAGTACGAAATTTAGTGTAAAACACGCGCACAATCTCACTTCGCAAGAGATTGTTGTAAAACACATCAAAAAGTGTCATAAATTTGGCGTAAAACGCAGTAAGACTGTTTTTAATGGAAGCATAAAACACAACAAGAAGTGTCGTGAAATTTAGTTTGAAAATGCATAAATCACGATGGTCTCATAGGGCACTTGTTTTGTTCACAATATATCAAAATATAAAGTACAACGATATTTTGCCAATATTGTTGCAATCATACACAATTTATTTGACATGACAAAAAACGAGGAGCTAGCCCTGTCTTCGGTACTTCAGACATTTCGAACCATTAGCCTTAGCTAAGGTCGTGGTCCGAAATGGAAGCATCACTGCTTAGGTCTTATCAAAACAGGTCTGTGTAAGCCTGTATAAAGCATAAAGACACGTCAGAACAAGTATAAGTACTGGGGGTGCATTGTTCTGAAAAGGACCAATTCAAATCATCGTAAAAGCATAATAGGAAGAACAAAAACAATGTAGGATTGGTGGTCTACATGTTTACAAAGCAGAGCATACGCGTGATCTAGTAATTGGGCATAATAGCGTATTCAACCACGGGTTTTATGTTGTCATCAGTCGTCACAGTGCACCAGTTGTAAAATATTTAGATCCATGCCACTACTGCTAATAAATGCATATGACAATTTAGAGCCGGTATTTTATACCTCAATTATTTCCTCTACACTTGTACAACAAGCTTATCCATCTGAATGCTAGAGTCTATGACCACTTATTACTGCAAACTTACGCTAATGGCCACTAGGAAAGCTCTTGCGCCCATCTTGTAAGAAGTTTTCTCACCATGGCAAATCACATCACTAGTCACTTGATCGTATAACTGCACCCAATATATCATAGAGGCACTGTGTTAATTTCAGGATGAAAATCATCTCTAGGAGTATGCAGTAATTAATAGTGACCAATAGCATTTACACTTTACAATTTCCAAAAAAGGGTCAATCACCTCGCACTGAAGAACAAGAATGTATGATCAGCTAGAGTCCCACCAACAGACTTCACAGCAGCAATAATCCCTGCAAGAACTACAGCAGTCGTGCCCGGTAAATATCAGGGCTAAAGAGTTAGTACTGTTGTCTGGAATAAAATTCATTGGCTTTTAAGAAAAGCAAGATAAATTAACTAGCATCTGATTTGATTACGTGGATATCATCATTAAATACAAGATGGTTTGTCATGTACTTCTCGAGAAGTGTAAAAGCATTGTGGTTTGCAAAGTCCTCAAACTGTAATGCCAAACAAATTTTAGAAAGTGGTCTGCTACAGTTCGTTAGGAAACAAATAATATATTTTCAATTATTTTCCATACCTGGACAAGGACCTTTTGTCCATAGTTCTGCCTAACTGCGGCCATAAACTCAATCAGAAATTCAGAGTATTCCTGATTCAGAAAATGATTATCCAAATTGCTGAAGTACAAAGAATAAAATAGGAATTTCTCATTTAAACAACCTAAAATCAATCACCATAATCCATTAAGCCAAACACTCTGATTATTACAGTTCATAATCCCAATTATAATAATCGAACCATGATTCAAATAGGTGCTTAACTACCTTGCTGAAGTACCGCTGATGTAGGCACTCCTTCGCCAGCCCACACATGCCATAGTAAGACATCAGATTGGATGTTACTTGAGAATATCGCTGTGTTAATAGAGTCATATATTCATGTGCTTTTGATAAATATGTAAATTAGAGTCATTTGCAGCAAAGCTACCTTACTGTCCACCTCAATTCATGCGGTCACTGAACATGGCATGCCTACAAATTATAACATGAAGTAAAAAGGCATGTGTTCTTAAATGTTCTCTCCCCTCTGCCGAAACCAACTAATTAAACTTGGGTGAGAAAATCAGTAATTTAGGAAGAAATACTATGTTAATAAAAGGCATGTGTTTATCAGCTAAGAACAATATTATCCGCACATTAGAGATCCAGTAGGGCCTGACGGAGGTAAATTAGAACCTTGCAGTCATCAAAGCAGCAGACTAAGAACAGTTAAACACATGGTCGTCACACAGGCATCAACGAACGTAGAGCGTCTTGATCCTCCAAGTTTCAGATTTGCTATTGCCCTTGAAGTCGTGCTTAATAACCAGATCTTACTTGCGGGGTTGCAAACCGAAACGGATCTGGGCACCGCCTGGCCGCAGGCGGGGTGCGGTCACGTGCTCGCCAGATCCAGCTACCGTTGACCTTCTCCTTGCCTTCCACTGCAGGCGCCAGAGCAGGGGGCAGTACTCCTACTAGCGGGGGCCTGAAGAATACGGCAGCCGCCTCCGCCTCCGCCTCCACGCGACAAGCGACGGAGGAGGCGTGCAGTAGCCACGTCCACCACGCGCACCTCACGGCTCTCCTCAACGCTTCCGCGCGCTTGCCTCCGCTCCCTCTCAGCCGCCTCCACCTCCCGCTCTCGCTCCCCACGGCCTCCCGCCTCGTCGCGTCCTTCCCTCCACTCCCGCTCCTCGTCTGCTTCCTCCGCGCGCTCCACCTCCTCCCCTCCTCGCCGTCGCGCCCCTTTGACTCGCTCATCAAGTCATATGCGGAGGCTGTGAGATCCGGTAGGTGTATGAGCTTCTCGAGGAAGGGGGTGAAGACCTCGACGAGGCGCTGGTCGGACTTCAGTGGGGATGGCGGCGGCGCAGCATCCGCGGAGGCTGTGAGATCCGGTAGCCACGGTCGTGATGCACTAGGTGGATCCGGATCTGGGCGGAGTGGTTGTCTGGATCGAGGAGTGGGGTTCGGAGGCGATGGCGGCGTGAGTGGAGGTACAACTGCCGCCACCGAAACCCTATTTTTCTTGCACACAGCCGCTGTCGGAAAGGTTGGATAGAGTGATCCGTTTTATACGATGGTGTTATAGCAAAATAAACGTAAACTTATGTACAACAAAGCGTAAAGATGAGGTTATATTGGATGGACTAGGTGGTGTGCTTGAAGCACCTGATCGATCAATTGAGTGGGGTCAGGGCTTTCTCTAATTAGAGAGAGCCCAGGGCTCCTAATACTATAACTATAACTATATATATATGTATGTATGTGTGTGTTGTATTTGGGACTTTTGAACAGGATATTTCTTCTAATTCAGCTCATAAGTTTTATGAGATTTATCACAAGGCTGAACTACAAATTCTGCCAAACCAAATATGAAGAAAGGTATGTTTTTAATCTAATAATTAACTTCGACCTTATGAATACATAATATATTGACATATGCGCACGTCCATGGTATCGAAAATTTATTAGCTCCAATTCACCATCTTAGCATGAATTGCCTTGCAGGTAACCTGGTGGTGTATGGGATCTCTGTCTTTGCCAACATTGGCACTACGGGGTTGATAGTATTCATGATTGTCAAGCTCAGACACTGTTGGCTCGACATCGAGTTCCTTGGCACCATACTGCTGCTACTGTACATTATGTGTGCTCTCTCATTAATGTCCAAGGCTTCGGATCGAGGAACCGCTGCCATCACGCGTCTGGGTCAGGGAGCCGCCGCAATAGCAACTGCAGGCCTGGGGTCTGCCGCCACGCGCGCTTTTGGGCAAACGCCGGTGTCGCATACGCCTAGGTGGGTGCCATCGCTCGTGAATGAGGGTGGGCTGTAAAAAACTGAACCCTAACGTTCCGAGTCTTCTTTTATAGACGTTCAGACCTAGTCCGGCTCGACTAGATGGCACAGTCTGACCTGTGATTCCTCTAGTTATTGAAATTACAAGTGGTGTGTAATATTTTTTCTTTTGCTTTGTATGTACCATATTATATTAACAATTTCATACTAGCTAGTACTCCAAAGCCTAGATTGTCAATAAGGAAACATTGTTTTACATCCGAATGAAATGACACACAAATATTCAAACAAAAATGTCAAATATTTGCAAATAGAGCAGAACCATACCACACTTTGAGCTACACCATTTGGTGGTAACGGCGAATTTCTACGTTGAGGTTTATATCTGTATATGCTCTCTTACCAAATCTCCAATTTTTCCATAAGTCAGCTTACCCTAGTGCAAAATAAGAACATGCTATAAGAACCGAATCATGAGTAATATTCCCTGAAGTTCTGCATCATAATCAGCCTGATTGGTTCCCCGGCTGGCGCGCGCATGGCTCGAGCGGACCTGGACCTCCAGGGAAGTTCATTTTCCACATCTCCAGACGTGCAGGCAAGACAGTGAAAAATGGGCTGAACTGCATACGCGCGTGCAGGGCCATGGACGAAGACGCAGTCAACCGAACACGCGCTTGAGCGCGGTCAATGCATCGCTCAAGCCTGCGCGAGTGCGGCATAGTAACCAATCAGGATGAATATGACTCGCATACCGTTATGTCATAATCACACCCATAAGTATAACGTATAATAATCAAGGAAGAACTTACGTAACACATTCTCGATATTGGGCACACCAAACACATTTTTTATTGATTCGCATCAGACAGGCAAGAAATGATTTAGGCCTTGTTCGTTTATGTCGGATTGGTGGGTCAGAACGATTCCTAACCGGATTGTTTTTCTAATTTATATAAACTTTGATTAACTGGAACAATTCCGGGTGCAATCCGATAGAAACGAACAAGCCCTTAGCCGGATTAGCTCACCATCGTAGAAACACAAAAGCTCTTAGGCAGCAACTACGAATATATAGAGAAACAAGCCTAATTTGATCATTACATGCAATTGAAATCGAACAAACAGAAATATATATATGTATGGCTTAGACATCCTAGGAAGGAATTAGCAGCACTAGCTCTCAAGACTAGCAGGCATAAAGCTTTTGGGTGGCTACTGCAAATGTCAAGAAAAACAAGCCTTGGCTTTATCATCATCGCCATACACTTGTAGACAAACAGAGACATAGCATCAGACCTAGATTATATTTTATTACAGTTCATAAACTGAAAGATTTCAGGTTGTTATTATAACATCTCGATGACCCAAGTTGAATCCATCAACTACAGATGGGTGCTCCTTCCTATACCAAACCATAGAGGTTATGGTCGCAGGATAGACACTTACAGCTAAAAGAACCATTTGTTGCTTACATTGTCAAACAACATTCCCTAGCTGTAGGTCTTGAGATCCTCATTAGAATTATTGAACTATAACTACGTCCACATAATTAGATTAAACTAAGATGAGTACATAACCAAAACAGGAGATGTATATTTTCACAGTAAACTTATATAAGGATATAAATGTTAATACTATTTTTAAAAAATCTAGTCAAACATGCTCGAAGTGTGAGATGTGCGCTTATTCTATATTGAGGGAGTAGGAAAGAAGCAATAAAGCATACAAGATCTTTAAAAATATAGTTAGGGGGTGCTTGGTTTCTAGGGACTAATTTTTAGTCCCTCCATTTTATTCTATTTAGTTTCTAAATTGCCAAATACGAAAACAAAAACTATATTTTAGTTTCTGTATTTGGCAATTTAGGGACTAAAATGAAATAAAATGGAGGAACTAAAAATTAGTCCCTAAAAACCACACCCCCTTAATCTCTCATATCATCATGGAAGTCACTAAACATTAGTGCTGGTGTCTAGTGAAGGGTATTTTGTTTGAGGAAGTAACTCTTTTTTTTATTTTGACCATGTTGTGTAATCCACTGCTATGCTACAGCCAGCCAAATTGTTGGGACATCCAATCATCCAGTTCAACCACAACACCATCAAACCCACATTTTCTATTTGTCGTTGTGTTCTGCTTAACCAAGCAATTCCCTATCAATTAGTTTGCATACAAAACAAATAATTATTGTACATCAGTTCCTTCCTATGGATTCAGTTGATATCAGTTAGAGTTCCGGGTTTCTTGCGGGATTTGTTAGCTGTTGGAGACTTGTTCTCAAGTGCTATGAGTTAAGAACAAGGCAACACAAAGACATTAAATGTTAATGTCCTTCGTCATTCGAAACATTATTTCCCTTAGGATATAATGATCTTCAGACGAAGGTCATGAAGGACATACCTTCATCATTGCAGTATATGTTAGTAAAAAGAGAAGTACAAGAGATGTAAGAGATAACATGAACAATTATATAATATCATCAACTCATTCCTATTTTATTATCATAGAAGAAACAGAAATGATATTGAATTACAAATGTACCTTCGACTTGACAGAAGGCAAAGTATAAACGTGACGCAAGAACAGGTACAAGTCAACGTGAACAGTACATGGGTACTGTTCATCTATTTATAGACACAAGACACAACCTGCGAGAAATTACATCCAAGCCCTTTACATTTATTATTGATTTATATACAAATCTATGGGGACTGAATAGCCTTTTCCCTTTAAGTCGGTTCCTTTCTCCGTGATTAAGCCGAAGCTCCCTTGCGCGTAGCTTCGGCTCAACAACATCCTTCGTCACGATCATGCTCTTTTCATCGTATATGCTTTTGTCTTGAGTCCGAAGGTACCTATCCATAAGCCATGCTTGGAAGACATCGTTAAATTATGTTTTTGAGGACATTCGGAGGACGAAGGCCCCCAACAGTAGCCCCTCACAGTATTAATTTGTTTAAGATAACGAATTCAGACTACGACATGGACGAAGGCCTTAAGCCGATGGTCCGAAAAAACACCTTCCCTTTGCTAGAATAGCAACAGTCAATGACAGACGGGACCCTCCTGTTTGGAGCGCACCAAGCGTATAAATAAGAACTTGCACCAACCACATTTGGTACGCTGCTTGTGCCATTTGCTTTGTTTTCTCAATTTTATAGCTCTTGCTCACCAACGCTTGCTAGTTTCTTAAGCTTTCTAAGCTTCGGTTTGAAGGACACGTTTTTGTCATTTCTGAAGAAAAGATGTCTCAAGACAAGAAGGTTGTTGCTGAGACGAAGCTAACCGAAGAGGAGAAGCTCTTTGAACAGAAGAAGGCTGCGAGTCCTCATATAGCTGGGTTTTTAGAATCAATGGCAAAATCAAATACAGAGAAAATTACAAAAGAGATATTGGAGGGCCTGTTTGAAGATACTGGTGACAGTGATGATTATGATGCTGAAAGCGGGGGAGAAGATTCTGAGGATCGGCCGTGGAGGCCAAGTCATACAATTTTTGGGAAATCGACAGTTAAGCAGAGCCATCTTGACAATATGAGAGGAAGGTATTTTCGCGATATGTCTATTGTGAGAGTTAGTGGAGACAACAACGTGCCTGCCCCTGAGGAAAACGAAGTTGTGATTTACCGAAGTTTCTTCAAAGCTGGGCTTCGGTTTCCATTGAGCAGGTTTGTGGTCGAAGTTTTGAAAATTTATCAGATTTACCTTCATCAGATAACCCCCGAAGCTATTATCAGAATGGGGATTTTTGTTTGGGCTGTGAGGAGCCAGGGGTTGGAACCAAGCGCGAAATGCTTTTGCAGCATGCATGAACTTGTATATGAGACGAAGGCCATGGGCAAGGAACAATATCATAACAACTTTGGCTGCTATGGGTTTATCGCCCGCCCCAACACAAGCTACCCGGTGCCAACATACCGAAAAAGGTGGCCCAGGGCCTGGATGGAGGAATGGTTTTACGTGTAGAATGACTTGAAGGCAAGAGAAGATGTTAAGGAAGTTATTATGCACCCCATTTGGTCCCGCTTCGGCCTCAGAAGGCCGAAGGTTGAAATTGACGAAGCTGCCGAAGCATGTCAGAAGGCATTTGGTATTGTTTTCTTCTTTATTGGTACCAGAGATTTGGTCAAGAGCACATAACATACAAAGTATGGCCACTTATAGAGAGCTAGGAAATGCCGAAGGAGACCATCATCGAATCTAGTGAAGGTGAACTGGTCCGGCTGAAGTACACATTCAGATTCGGAGATAAATTTGATGAACCAAATGATGACTAGCTAAAATGCATCGAAGCTACCAGTGATGAACTGCTTGGATCATATTCCAAGGCGGAAGACAATGCACTATCCACAGCCTTCGGAGGTCGGGTGAAAAAGAGATTGAATAGAGTTTTTGATGCCATTGGTTTTGTCTACCCCGACTACCGCTGTCCACTGTGAAGTCAGGGAAAGAAGAGGAAAACTGCTGCTTCGGCCACTCTAGATGAGCCTGCGGCGAAGAGCAAAAAGTTGAAAGTCATTACCCACCGGCCGCGTTATATTGAAACGGTCGTGGTACCTGAGTTTGGCGGTGTTGGGACCATGCTTCGTCGCCGAAGGTCCTGCAGGAAGAAACAGCTTCGGCTGAAGCTGTCCGTACGTGATGCCGAAGGGTGCCGTTCATGAAGCTTCGGAATTATAAACCGACTTAAAGATAGAATGACCTTTTAGTCCATAAGAGTTTGAGTCGTTGTTGTAAACTTTTATGAGGGGTATGATTGTAATTGCTCACAGGCTGTGTCCTGTGCCTATAAATAGTGAACAATATTCCTTTACTGTTCACGCATTCCTGTAATTGCAATCACATCACTCGAAAATTATTCCTTACCAAGGCATAGGTATAAATGTATCTAAACACTATATTTGAATACATCAAGTTTATATAATATACAAAATAATGTTGTTTACTTCTAATTTACTTGTCTTTAATGCTTTATATCTTGTGTTATTTGATATTATCCTTGATAGTTCAATTACGAAGATACAACCTTCGTAATTGTGTCATTATAACCTTCGTCCGAAGTTCATTAAATCCTTGGGGAAATAATGCTTCAGCGGACGAAGGACATTAATATTTAACATTTTATGTTGCCTTGTTCTTAATTCATAGCATTTGAGAACAAGTCCCAAACATTGGCGCCCACCTCCGGTGAACTCACTTCCACTTTTCTGAGCTGATGGCTTCGTTCAACATTCAAGCTGGAGCTGCTTCGGCTCCGAAGCTGGTACTCCCGATAACAGGTGGTTCATGCTCAGAGCCAGCCAACAAGAAGCAGAAAAAGGAGGCACAGAGAAGGGTACAACACGTTGGGGTGCAAGGACCCTTCATCAAGTCAAGATGGTCTCACATTCCTATTACCTTCTCCCAAGAGGACCTTCAACTCAAGGATTACCCACACAATGATGCTATGGTTATCTCTTGTGTTATCAAAGGATTTCTGGTCCATAATGTTTTGGTTGATACAGGCAGTGCAGCTGATATCATATTTGTTAAGGCCTTTAGACAGATGCAAGAGCCCGAAGATAAAATTCTTGATGCCACACATCCCCTTTGCGGCTTCGGAGGAAGGAAAATTGTAGCACTCGGCAAAATCTCAATGCTAGTAACCTTCGGATTTATCAACAACACAAGGACTGAACAAGTTGTATTTGATATTGTTGACATGGAATACCCTTACAATGCAATCATTGGTCGTGGTACTCTCAATGCCTTCGAAGCAATTCTTCATCCAGCTTATCTTTGCATGAAGATACCTTCAGACCAAGGGCCCATTGCTATTCATGGAAGTCAGGAAGCTGCCAAAAGGGCCGAAGGAAATTGGACAGACTCAAAAGCAATCCATAATATAGATGGAACTGAAGCTTGTGAGCAATACAAGTTCAGAAGGGAAAAAGCTGCTTCGGCTGATCAGCCGAAGCCCATGCTCTTATGTGAGGATATAGCAGAGTAGAAGGTGCTATTGGGATCTCAATTGTCTGAAGAGCAGGAGAAAACCTTGATAAGGTTTCTGTTCAACAATAAAGATGTTTTTGCTTGGTCAGCTAATGATCTTTGTGGAGTTAACAGGGATGTTATTGAGCACTCACTCAATGTTGATCCATCCTTCAGACCCAGAAAGCAGAGGCTTCGGAAGATGTCTGATGACAAGGCCGAAGGTGCTCGGAATGAAGTAAAAAGACTCCTCAGTGCCGGAGTTATTAGAGAGGTAAAATACCCAGAATGGTTGGCTAACACTGTTATGGTGAAGAAGGCCAATGGTAAATGGAGAATGTGTATCAATTTTACTGATCTCAATAAGGCCTGTCCGAAGGACGAGTTTCCATTGCCAAGGATAGATTCCTTAGTTGATGCAGCAGCTTCATCAGAGCTTATGAGTCTGCTGGATTGCTATTCAGGCTATCATCAAATCTGGATGAAGAAGGAGGATGAACCGAAAACCAGCTTCATAACCCCTAGTGGGACATATTGTTACCTTCGGATGCCTGAGAGGCTTAAGAATACCGGAGGAAGTTTCAGCAGAATGACAGCGAAAGTCCTCCATTCTCAGATAGGCAGGAATGTGCTAACTTATGTTGATGATATCATTGTAAAAAGCACGAAGCAAGATAACCACATTGCTGATTTACAGGAGACCTTCGCTAATTTTAGACAGGCTGGTCTAAAGCTGAATCCAGAAAAATGTGTCTTCGGAGTAAAGAAGGGGAAATTTCTTGGTTGCCTAGTCTCAACAAAGGGAATTGAGGCTAATCCAAGCAAAATCGAAGCTATACTTCGAATGGAACCACCAAGTACAAAAAAGGGGGCTCAAAGATTGACAGGAAGGCTGGCATCTCTCAACAGATTCATATCCAGATCAGCAGAGAGAAACTTACCATTCTTCGAAGTATTGAAGTCAGCCGAAGTCTTTCAATGGGGACCAATCCAGCAGAAAGCCTTCGAAGAGCTGAAGCAATATTTGATAGATCTAACAACATTAAGTCCACCAACGCCAGGGGCTCCTTTGTTACTATATGTGGCAGCTTCGCACTCAGCGGTAAGTGCAGCACTTGTCTAGGAGAAGCTTGAAGGCCAAGTCAAGAAACAGGTTCCAATATATTTCATATCCAAAGTTCTTAGTCTATCAAAGAAAAATTATACAGAATTGGAGAAGGTACTGTATGCTGTTTTAATGGCTTCCAGGAAGCTTCGGCATTATTTTCAAGCTTACAACATAATTGTTCCTTCTTCGCAACCTCTAAAGGATATTATGAGAAACCGAGAAGCTACTGGAAGGATTGGAAAATGGGCTGCAGAGCTCAATGAATTTTGTATTGATTACGTCCATAGATCTTCGATTCAGTCCCAAGCGTTGGCAGACTTCATTGCTGACTGGACGCCAGGGGCTCAGGAGGAAGAAACGAATAAAGATGCCGAGGCATGGACAGTGTTTTGCGATGGGTCTTGGGGAACCTTCGGAGCAGGAGCGACTGCTGTGTTGGTTTCACCATCCAAAGTCAAAACTTGTTATGCGGCAAGACTCAATTTCAGTTGCACAAATAATATTGCTGAGTACGAAGCTCTGCTCTTGGGTCTTCGGAAGTTAAAGGCAATGGGAATAGAAGGGCCATTCTTAAAACTGATTCCCAAGTTATTTCTGGTCATGTTGACAAGAGTTACAAAGCAAGAGACCCGAAGCTTGAAAAATATCTAGATAGAGTCCGAAGGATTGAGGCTTCCTTTGAAGGTTTCTCTGTCAAAAATATTCCTCGTGGGGAAAATGAATATGCTGATCTATTGGCCAAGTCGGCAGCCCAGGGGCTACCTATACCTTCGGAAGTATTTTTCGAAACACTAAAAGCACCTTCGGTCGAGCTTCTTGAAAGAGCAATCCTTAATATATCCCCTGTTTATAGCGAAGATTGGAGATCTGAGATCATCTCTTTTCTTCAGGGTAATTTTCTTTCAGACGACGAAGCTTATAACAAGAGAATAGAAGCAAGAGCTCGACCATATGTCATAATAGAAGGGGAGTTATACAAGCGTGGAGTCTGTTCCCCATTGCTCAAATGTTTATCCAGATCCGAAGGTATAGAATTAATGAAGGAAATACATGCAGGCCTGTGTGGATCTCACATTGGATCTAGGCCCTTGCTTGGGAAAGTTTTTCGCCAAGGATTTTATTGGCCAAAGGCAGCTTCGGATGCAGCGGATCTGGTCCAAAAATGCGAAGGTTGTCATAAATGTGCAAAAGATCAAAAACAACCTTCGTCTTTAACCCAATTAATACAACCCACTTGGCCGTTGCAAAGGTGGGGCCTCGATTTACTAGGCCCATTACCACCAGCACAGGGGAACCTAAGATATGTAGTAGTGGCAGTGGAATTTTTTTCCAAGTGGATTGAGGCAAAGCCCTTAGCCACAATAACTTCATTTACTATTCAAAAGTTTTTCTGGCAAAACATTGTTTGTCGCTTCGGTGTGCCGAAGGCTATTACTGTGGATAATGGGACACAGTTTGATTCTGAAGCCTTCAGAGAATTTTGTGATCAAATTGGCACGAAGATTCATTTTGTATCAGTCCGACACCCAGAGTCAAATGGTCTTGTCGAAAGAGCTAATGGGATCATAATGACAGGAATAATGAAGTCAATCTTCAATCAGTCCAGGGGAATGTGGCCAGACGAGCTAATCAAAGTGGTGTGGAGCCATAACACAACCAAGTCAAGGTCAACAGGTTTTACGCCCTTCAAACTATTGTTTGGTGACGAAGCAATGACTCCGGAGGAGGCCAAAGCAGGATCAATAAAGACAGTAGCTTCGGCAGAAGGCAAAAACGAAGCTGTTTGCTCTATAGAAAAAGATGCTATTGAAGGGATCAGACTTCAAGCTGTGGAAAATATCAATAAATATCAAGCTGAAACAATAAAATGGCGTGACAGAAAGGTCAAGCTGAAGAACATTGAACCAGGACACTTGGTACTTCGAAGAGTAGCCAATCCTGAGACAGTAGGCAAATTACAGCTGAAGTGGGAATGCCCCTTTTTGGTAGTATCTTCGTCAAGACCCGGTTCCTACAGATTGAAGGATATGGACGACAACGACATTCCTAGATCATGGAATGCGGATGAGCTTCGGCAATATTATGTTTAGCCTGATGTAATTTTTTCTATTCTTTTTTGTGGCACCCTTTTCCTTTCCAAAGGGGGAGAAAGGTTTTTAATGGGGCCACAACATGTAATTTTCCTTATTTCAATTCTATGAGAGTGATATCCCCCAAAAAATGTAAATGTAAATGCAAAGGGAAAAAGAAAAGGAAACAGGGAGAAGCTCAAAAGTCGTTCCTAAGGGAATGCAGAGCCTACAGCGAAAAATAAACGCTGATTCCGCTGAAAGTAAAAGGCGAAGAAGCTCCTAAGGGAGGCTTACAGCGAAAAATAAACGCTGATTCCGCTGAAAGTAAAAGGCGAAGAAGCTCCTAAGGGAGGCTTACAGCGAAAAATAAGCGCTGATTCCGCTGAAAGTAAAAGGCGAAGAAGCTCCTAAGGGAAGCTTACAGCGAAAAGTCAACGCTGAAGGACTATGATTATGGTTTTTTGAATATGTGTTTTGATATTCATTTGCACAAGACATCTCATCATGTCATTTGCATTCATAAACATTCATTTAGACATATATAGAATCATCATCACACTACACAAAAAATACAGGTGCTTCAGCAATGAGGAAAAACTTCGAAGGAATTTTTTTTATGCTTCGTTGTGTACGAAAAGAAGGGAAGGTGTTTTTCGCCTTCGGCTCAAAAGAGAAGTTTCGTCCACAGCAAAGCAGACTGTATGCAGATAAAGGAGACAAAGTATATTACAAGGTATGTACAAATTTACATGAGTTGTTTCATAACTATATTACAAGAGTTTCTCCAGAATTTTTGCAGGAAAATATATTGTAAGCAACTATTAAGCTTCAGGCTAGGCTTCGTCAAACTACAGCTTCATCATTCTTCAGCTTCGTCATCCTACGTATATCAAACAACAGAATAAGAAAGGTGCAAATTTCAAGGAGAAGGTAAAAGTAACAAACATAAGTTTCTTACCGGCTTAAGATGGATTCGAGCTTCGTCTCCTGCCATTTTTCGCCCGCCACTTACCCAGATCTGGGTCATGAATCTATTTCCAATGTTTCGGGCTAGGCTTGGGATATCTATCAGATCTGATGCTGACAAGCTGAAGTTTGGTCTGTTCACAATATTTCCATGCGTGCAGCCAGCCTTCAGAAAAGCAGTAGCTGTGCCCCGAGAAGCTACCAGGGCGCAGAAGTCGGCGTGCCCGCCAATAACTTCGTCAAGGGCATCAACCTCGCCTTCAATATATTCTAATGTGTTGGGCAGATTTTCAGCTGAAGGTGTAAATTTCGCAGAGCTGGCTCCAACAGAATGAAACACATCCTTCAGCCGCTGCACACATCGACTGCCGAAGCTTAAGCATTTCTCTTGAAGTTCTTTAAAGGATTTCTGCAAATTTGAATTTTTATCCATCTCAGTTTTCAGGCTTGCTTCAAGATATTTCTTATATTGCTCAAATTTTTCTGACTGTTGGAGAAATTCATTCTTTAAGTTGTTATTCTCAGCTTGGACTTTAGCCAAAGAACCCTCCATAGTCTGAATAACAAAATCTTTCTTTTCTAATGCACCTTCGTGCTCTTTAACCATGATTTCAAGGTCCTGAATGGTGAAGTCTTTCATTTTCAGATTAGCTTCGTAATTTTCAACTTTTTTAGCCAAATCTTGGATGACGGCTTTGTTCTTCTCTTCTTCGAGATCTTGTTGCATTTTTAGAACCTTACCTAATAATATGCTCTGTCGAAACGATCTTCGTTAGAAAACGACCTAAAAGATAATAATAATAATAATAAAATAACAAAAATATTTGTTACCTTGAAGTTAGCATAAAGCAAGCTTCCGGCGATATGGTGTCGTTGGTAGCGGCAGAGGTCCGCTTCTAGCTTCGGCAAGCCAATGTTTTTGCAGAGAGTTCTAACAATTTTAGCTTCGCTGTGGTTTCGAAGGCACCTCAGTTTTCCTTCGTTAACCCCACCGAACAGTGTAGCCCCTGGCTTATATCCGCAGGCTATGGCACATTTTTTAAGCTCTGCTTTTTCAGCGTCTGTCAGTCCTTGCCCAAGTAAATCTTGAAATTCAAAATCTTCTTCCTCCAAAATGTCTTCAGCTTGATTTTTCCCCTTTTCAGTGGCTGTGCTCGCCGCGGCCACAACAGATTCTTCCTCAGTCATTTTTAGGAGTATGTTATCAATAACTTCAAGTGTCTCTTCCAGGTTCGGATCTTCTGTGGCCCCGGTTTCAGCCCCGGCAGCTTCGGCTGCGCCAGTTTCAGCTTCGAAGGTTTCCGCTCTGGTGGCTTCGGCTGCGGCGCCTTTAGCTTCGGCGGTTTCGGCAGTCTGGTCAATAGCAATTCTTGATGCCGGTGAAGGTGATGGTGTCCCATGAATTACATCTGCTATTTGAATAATCCTTTGTTTTTTCAGCAGTGCAGGACCTTCTTCTGCCGAAGCTGCCTTGTCCTTCTGAAAAAACTTCGTCAGTTCCAGTGCCAGCGGACTTAGCTTGACAGGCAAAGGTTCAGTCATTACGTTCATAATCTCTTCTACTTCAACAGCAAAAGGCGTTGCAGGAGAACCTTCTTCTCGAACCAACGTTGTTGGTTCTGGAGATGCAGTTTTCCTCTTTTTTTGCAGCGGCCACCTTCGGCTCAGGGTTCAACTCTTCAGGGCTAAGTTTTTCAGAATCTTCCCTTTTCTTTTTGGTTACCTTGGCGACCTCTTCGTCAGCAGCGCTGGCAATTCTTTTTCGCTTCGGGCCTCCAGCGTCTCCACCCAGTCGACCATAATCAGCATATTCAAACCCTATAGCATCAAGCACCCTGTTCAGCCTTCGCTTCGGCCGAGTGCCGAAGGCTGCTGTCATCAGCTGGTCCTCTTTTTTGGAGTAATTTCCAAAATTTTCATTACTCATTACTTCGATCGTGTCGAGCCATTCTTGGCAGGGTGCTTTAATTTATTTCTTAAATTTATAATAATAGGGTAGTCGTACAAGCTCCCCCTCTTTCTTTTCTCCTTTAAGCTTCGGCATAGTCCACTCCTTCATAGTTGGAAACACTCTGAAGGCCAGAAATTCCTGCACTAAATCTCTAGTGCCAATGTGTTCCGCAATAATTTTGAATTCAGCCAGTGCGGTCCAAGTTGGACCTTCTGTTGTCATTTTGCATCGGGGTCTGGTTTCTCCGAAGATCAATTCAAGAGGGCTCTGTACTAGCTTCTCTTTGTCATCGTCAACTTTAACATAAAACCATTCTGACTTCCAGCCTGCCGGCCATTTGCTTCGGTAGCTAATCACAAGAAATTTTGTGGTTTTTCGATAGGCAAAATTATAACAACCAAAGTTTTCATGCAATCCATCCTTTCTGGCCTTAGTCTGGTAATGCAGCTCATGTACTCGACAGAAGCTGTCGGCAAACGGCTCCACCGCCTGGCTTCGCAGAGCCCAGATATAAACGCTTAGCCTGACAATGGCGTTAGGAGTCAGTTGGTGAAAATAGATACCAAACTTTTGCAGCACATCAGAAATCATTCTATTTAAAGGAAATCTCAACCCAGCTTTTAGAAAACTCTTGAAAATAACTATTTCATCCTTTTCTGGCTTCGGGGTAGTTTCCTCTCCCCTGAAGCGAATCAGCTTCTTCTCATTTTCACTGAAATAGCCCGACTTCACCATTTTAGAAAAATCAGCCTTGGAGATAGTCGACTTTCCGAAGTCCAAATGGCTAGGTTTGCTCGGTACTGCGATATGGTAATCATCGTCAGAATCAGCTTCTTCAATATCTCCTTGTTCCGCTTCGGCAGCAGCTTGTTCTGTTTCGGCAGCAGTTTGTTCTGTTTCGGCAGCGGGGATTCTTTCCGAGGTCACCAATCCGGATCGCTGCATTGCTTTGGAGATGGGAACGGTCTCTGCACCTTCGGCTTCGTCTCCCTCACGCTCAACTCTAGCAGTAGAGCGCACTCTGGCCATTTAATTTTGAATTTCTTGAAAGATTTCTTGGGAATTAAATAACCTTTTCTCCCGAAGCTTTTCTTCTGACGAAGTAGGCACCAAACTGGAGCTTCGTCTGAATACGAGAGTCAAGCTTCTGCTATGGTTAAAATTTTTGGCAGCAAAACAGTGCAATAGCAATGAATGCTGTGGTAACTTCACACCTACCTGTCTGTTTATATAGTGCTGCAGGTAAGAAGGTGAATCGTCAGGATTTTTACACCAGGCAAACAACTGCTCGCACCCGCTGCGCGGTGGGCCGCAAAAACCAAAATAGTGAACCTGCATGGTGGGACCGCTACGCGCTCGGAAACTGTATCGTTTCTCGACAACGAGCTCAGAGAAGGTGTTTTTCGGACCTTCGGCTTCCCGAAGCCTAAGAGACTTTTTTCACGGATCAAGCTCGTTACGAAAAACGATCTAGCACCGCGAAGGGGCTACTGTTGGGACCATGCTTCGTCGCCGAAGGTCCTGCAGGAAGAAACAGCTTCGGCTGAAGCTGTCCGTACGTGATGCCGAAGGGTGCCGTTCATGAAGCTTTGGAATTATAAACCGACTTAAAGATAGAATGACCTTTTAGTCCATAAGAGTTTGAGTCGTTGTTGTAAACTTTTATGAGGGGTATGATTGTAATTGCTCACAGGCTGTGTCCTGTGCCTATAAATAGTGAACAATATTCCTTTACTGCTCACGCATTCCTGTAATTGCAATCACATCACTCGGAAATTATTCCTTACCAAGGCATATGTATAAATGTATCTAAACACTATATTTGAATACATCAAGTTTATATAATATACAAAATAATGTTGTTTACTTCTAATTTACTTGTCTTTAATGCTTTATATCTTGTGTTATTTGATATTATCCTTGATAGTTCAATTACGAAGATACAACCTTCGTAATTGTGTCATTATAACCTTCGTTCGAAGTTCATTAATGGTGTGTTTGGTTTGTGGAGTCACTCTATGCTTCATGAGGTGATGCATCATAGGTTCATTCCATCAATTTTGGTGGAATCAACTCACTCCTCATTTATATACTAATTATTAGCTTATGAGGAATGGGGTGATGATGGATCAAACCATTCTATTCCACAAACCAAATAAAAAAGTGAGGAGTGAGAAGAAGATGAATCACTACATTCCTCAAACCAAACACACTATAAATCCTTGGGGAAATAATGCTTCAGCGGACGAAGGACATTAATATTTAACATTTTATGTTGCCTTGTTCTTAATTCATAGCATTTGAGAACAAGTCCCCAACAGGCGGGGAGGTTTCTTCAGCTGCTGACCCGAAAGAACCTGCTCCTCCCACGTGGAAGATTGAAGAGCCAGCTACAATGCCGAAGGCACCTTCGGCGAAGCTAATTGAAACGAATGTTGACAAAGATAAGGCTGAAGGGTCGAAAACTGAAGAAGTAACAAAGATGCCTGGGATTTTAAGTCCTTCAACAGAAGCAATAGTGATGAAGGCAGAAAAAAGTTTTGTCATAACGCCTAGAAGAAAAAGGATGGTAAATGTATTAGATATTTTGGAAACAACGGATTCCATAAGTCCTGCTCCCATAAAGAAGGTTGCCGAAGCTGTTAAAGCGCAAACCGGAGCTGATACTAAGCAGATAGAAATTGGAGCTATAATGGGAATAGATACTGGGCCTTCAGAGCCTGCTGAGAAAAATTCTGCCGAAGCTGATACCGAAGGTGGGCCTTCGGAGCTCGCTGAGAAAAAACCTTCGGAAATTGAAGAAAGGGCAGCAGAAGAAAAGGCCACAGAGCAAATTTCGCCTGAAAAGGTTGCCACTCCTGCTCCCGAAGCTTTAAAAGAGAGCATTGATTACATCATCTGCCATGCTTCAGGAAAAGGACTCTCTAAGGAAGAAGAACGAGAAGCTCAACATTATGCCCAAAAACTGAAATACCCGAAGGGGGCATTAGTGTTCAATGGCAGCGGGGAGGAAGATTTTTTGTACTGTCTCCCGGACAACAAAGAGATATCCGTCAGCCGGGAGATAGGAAGCTTCAGATTTCCGAAGCTAGAAGATGGCCTCTCAGTATTGTCAAAGGATGAATTGGCTGACAGTTTAGCATATAATAGCATAAAGGTATAAAAGTTAATTTTGTATTTTGAAAACGAGATGTTTTATTTGCTTGTGTTTAATCCTGTCCTCTTCTTGCAGGGCTTAATCCTTAGTAATGCCCTTAGAGCACAGAAAAACATTGAAGATGAAGGGTATACAATGGCTCTGAACAACCTTCGTTCGGAGGTGATTGAACTAAGGAACGAAGGTCTTGAGAAGGATAAGATATTAATTTCATTGGTAAACAAAATAAAAGAAGACGAAGCTAATTCCAAAGCTCAAGCTGAGGCCCAAAAGAGTGAAATTGAAGACCTTCGGAGACAATTAGCTGAGGCCAAAGAAAAATGCGTTGTTGCTGAAGCTAACCGAGATGTCAGCGAATATTGGAAAAATTATTTAGAAAAGACAGTTGCAGAGCTTCACGCATCCAAGGAAAGATGTTTTGAAAAATCTGTGGGGTGCGTGAAGAAGATGAAGACTAGCTTCACTAACGTGGGCGCCTATTCCAACGAAGACAACTTCATACGAGGTGACTCTGAGGGTGTTATCGAATGGATCAGCGGAGAAGCTGAAGCTTTTGAGGAAATTTTAAGTGATCGTGGGGATGTATGTGCGTTCTCTGGTGCGAGAGGAGTTTCAGCTATCTTGGAGAAGGAGGGTTGCAATCATGTTAAGACCTTAGCTCAGGCCGAAGCTGCCTTCTCCGTGGATGACACAAAGGATCCCTCGGCCGAAGCAAGTTTAATGGGCGGCAAATTTTTCACTGATATTTGGGAGAATGGCATCCGAGAAATGGCTCATGAAATAATGAAGAAGAGCGAAAAACATATTCATGACACTCGAGAAGCAACGAAAAAGCTGAGAAAGCTGCAGAACTCGAGAGCCGTATAGGTATCGTTTAATGACTTTTTGCTTCATCGTTTGTTTTCGTGGCTTCGAACTAATTAATGTTTTCTACCGCAGCTGAACTACCTCCTCCACCAGAGCCATTCGACCCACTGGCCGACCCAGAAATGAAAAAAGCAATAGAAATTATTAATATGACCGAAGCTATTGTCGACGAAGTTGTTACCAAACTGCTTAACGAAGTTGCAGAGAAAGTTCTGAAGGAAGAATAGTAGTTATTGTAAAAACATTTCTAGGATATTAATGTAACATTTGCTGAACTAAGTCTATAATATTCAATGTGTATAGCTTTGAATCTAATATGTAAACTATTTTGCAATTCACTTCTTTGCGATGCATGAAACTTTTATATACATACCGTTTTTGAGCCTTCGGCGAAAAAAACACCTTCCCTTCTTTTCATGCTTCGTAAAGAACATCCAAGCTTCGTAAAAACATCAATGCTTCGTAAACAATGGATCCCTTCTTCCACATCAGAACTAATGAAGATGTAATTCTCAGCTTACTTTGTGCCTTAGCACCTTTTCATTTTTGTAAAGCATTATCCGAAGATCGGCTTCGTTTCCAATTCATGTCATTGGTGTGGTATGATGTATGATGTGATGCTATGCGATATGATGTGATGATATGATGCAAAGAATGATGCTGATGCCGAAGACACATACCCACGCTGAAACACAATCTCTGTGTCCCCTTTGGAACGATCAAAATCTCTTTGCCGTTTATTTTTCGGCTTCACCGCTTATTTTTTGGTGTATGTTCTGCATCCCCTTAGGAACATCTTTTGAACTTCTTCGCCTTCTATTTCGGTGGTATTCGCGTTGACTTTTTGCGCTTCGCCTTATATTTCGGCGGTATTTGGCTCTGCATTCCCTTTGGAATGACTTTTGAGTAGAAAACTTACACTGCGCTCCTTTAGGAACGACTTTTTGTGGCTTCGACAAACTTACGCTGCGCTCCTTAGGAACGACTTTTTTGTAGCTTCGGTGGAACTTGCAATGCGATTTTTAGCTCTGCATTCCTTTAGGAACGTCTTTTGAGCTTCAGCAATTTTTGAGCTTCGTAAGTCTATGAAGAAGATATATTTCATTCTGACAGGAGCGAAGCTATTACAAGAAATTAAAACTAGGTTTACATTGATTGTTCCTTATTAAAAACAAAATGACTATGAATGTAAAAATGCTTCATAGGTAGGATATCTCTCAATAGATGTGCTTTGATTCTGGCACAGTACTGTTGACTGTGCGAGCTTCGGATTCCTCCCTGAATTCCCATTGCTGTTGAGAGTGCTGGTGCCCTTCTGGCTGCTGGCTTCGGGAATAGGTTTGGTGTAGTGGTGGCGGAGGCGGGAGTTGTGGCCAGGAAGCCTGTGAATGGCTAGCCGAAGCAACAGAAGCTGTAGGATGATTGTTCACATACTCTGGTATGTAAGGAGAGTGACACGAAGCAGTGTGTAAGACCTGCTTTGGCTGGTTCTGTCGAGCTTCAACTTCTGCTATTTCCTTTTGTTTCTGAATGGTGACATGACACATTCTTGTAGTATGGCCCTTGTCCTCACCACAGAATAAGCAGTAAATCTTTCTAGGCTGGTCCCCAAACCTTCCTTCGAAGCCCCTGGCGCCTCTGCCCCTTGGAGCTGGTGGCCTGAAGGAGCTTTGTTGTTGCCCCGAAGATTGTGAGGTATATTGTGACCTCTACGACTGACTTCCTTTGTCATCACTTTGAGTGGAGTTATGGATTGACCTGACGTGCCTCGGATGGACTCTTCCTCCAAAGCCCCTGGTCATTTCTGAGAGCACCTAGAGGGGGGGGGGGGTGAATAGGTGATCCTGTAAAAACTTAAACTTAAGGCCACAAAAACTTGATTAAGCATTAGTATAATAAATCCAAGTGGCTAGAGAGGAGTTCTCTTGTGAATCACAATAGACACAGTAAGAACAAGCACAAGAGACACGAGGATTTATCTCGTGGTTCGGCCAAGTACAAAACTTGCCTACTCCACGTTGTGGCATCCCAACGGACGAGAGTTGCACTCAACTCCTCTCAAGTGATCCAATGATCAACTTGAATACCATGGTGTTCTTCTTTACTTTACTCTTTTCCCGTTTGCGAGGAATCTCCACAACTTGGAGTCTCTCGCCCTTACAATAAGAATCAATGTGAAGCACAAGAGTAAGGGAGGGAAGCAACGCACACAAATCCACAACAAATACGCACACACAAGATCAAGACTTGAGCTCACAACAATATCTCGAGGTTCTCACTAGAACAGAGCTCAAATCACTAAGAATGTCGAACAAGTGCGCAAGAATGAAGTGTGAGTGATCAACAATGCTCAAAGGTTGCTTGGTGTTCTTCTCCATGCGCCTAGGGGTCCCTTTTATAGCCCCAAGGCAGCTAGGAGTCGTTGAGAGCATTCCAGGAAGGCAATTCTTGCCTTCTGTCGCCTGGCGCACCGGACAGTCCGGTGCACCACCGGACACTGTCCGGTGCGGATTTCTTTCCTTGTTTGGCGAAGCCAACCGTTGGAGATTCAGAGCCGTTGGCGCACCGGACACTGTCCGGTGCACACCAGATAGTCCGGTGCCCCCTTCCGACCGTTGGCTCGGCCACGTGTCCCGCGCGGATCGCGCGGCCGACCGTTGGCCCGGCCGACCGTTGGCTCACCGGACAGTCCGGTGCACACCAGACAGTCCGGTGAATTATAGTCGTACGCCATTGATCAATTCCTGAGAGCGACGAGTTCGCCTGTGAACGGCTCACCGGACAGTCCGGTGCACCACCGGACAGTCCGGTGCACCCAAACTGCGCAGACTTTGGCTGAACAAAGCCATTTCTTTTCCAACTAGATTTTTCCTGTTTCCAGCACTTAGACACAATACATTAGTTCTCAAAACAATGTACTAAGTCTAGAAACATACCTTTAGACTTGATTTGCACTTTGCCCATCACTTTGCATGATTTAACACTTAGGCACTTGTGTTGGCACTCACTCACCAAAATACTTAGAAATGGCCCAAGGGCACATTTCCCTTTCAATCTCCCCCTTTTTGGTGATTTATGCCAACACAACATAAAGCAACTAAAAGAAGTGCAACATCAATACAAATGAGAACTCAAAATTGGTTTGATTAAAATTTGACATATTTGGATCATTCTTTGCCACCACTTGGTTTGTTTTTGCAAATCAAACTCAAATTCCTATCTCTAAGTTAAACACACTTGTAGAGACATAAAGAGAGTTGTTCCAATAGAAATTGATCAAGGATTTCAAAAACTCCCCCCCTTTTCCCATAATCAACCATTCTCCCCACAAGAGGCCAACTTTTGACAAGAGAGACAACAAAAGAGTTTTGACAAATCAAAAGCTCTATTTCTACTATTTTCAAAATTTCTCAAGTGGTAGCTGATCCATTTATTGCTTTGGCCCTATTTTCTCTCCCTTTGGCATCAAGCACCAAAACGGGATCAATCTTGGCCTTCGAACCCCATTGCCTCACCAAAATCTTCAAGTAAGAACATAAAGGCAATAAGAGTACATGAGATGAACTTGGAATAAGTTACCCTCTCATTGGAGTGCAGTGGAAGTCTTTCATGGTCCAAGTCCACCTTTTCCCTTTCAAACCTTCTTTGAGACTAAGTCTAGAGAACTCAAGCACATGGTTAGTCTCAAAGGGTCAAGTTGTAGCACATCTCCCCCTAAATATGTGCATCACTTGCAAAAAGGACTTGTGAGGTCCGGGGAGTGCTTGTACAACTTGAGCACCATAATAAGCAACATAATGCATAAGGAACATGATCAAAGGCATAAACACATGTATGCTATAAATCAATCCAAGTTTCGCGAATCTAAGACATTTAGCTCACTACGCAACCTGCAAAAGGTCTGCTCATCTAGAGGCTTGGTAAAGATATCGGCTAGCTGGTTCTCGGTGCTAACATGAAACACTTCGATATCTCCCTTTTGCTGGTGGTCTCTCAAAAAGTGATGCCGGATGTCTATGTGCTTTGTGCGGCTGTGTTCAACAGGATTTTCCGCCATGCGGATAGCACTCTCATTATCACAAAGGAGTGGGACTATGCTCAAATTGTAGCCAAAGTCCCTGAGGGTTTGCCTCATCCAAAGTAGTTGCGCACAACACTGTCCTGCGGCAACATACTCGGCCATAGCGGTGGATAGGGCAACGAAAGTTTGTTTCTTAGAATTCCATGACACCAGGGACCTTCCTAAGAATTGGCACGTCCCCAATGTACTCTTCCTATCGACCTTACATCCAGCATAGTCGGAATCTGAATATCCAATCAAGTCAAAGGTAGACCCCTTTGGATACCAGATCCCGAAGCAAGGCGTAGCAACTAAATATCTAAGGATTCGCTTCACGGCCACAAGGTGACACTCCCTTGGATCGGATTGAAATCTAGCACACATGCATACGCTAAGCATAATATCCGGTCTACTAGCACATAAATAAAGTAAAGACCCTATCATTGACTGGTATGCTTTTTGATCAACGGACTTACCTCCTTTGTTGAGGTCGGTGTGTCCGTCAGTTCCCATCGGAGTCTTTGCGGGCTTGGCGTCCTTCATCCCAGACCGCTTTAGCAAGTCTTGCGTGTACTTCGTTTGGGAGATGAAGGTGCCGTCCTTGAGTTGCTTCACTTGGAACCCAAGAAAGTAGTTCAACTCGCCCATCATTGACATCTCGAATTTCTGCGTCATCACCCTGCTAAACTCTTCACAAGACTTTTGATTAGTAGAACCAAATATTATGTCATCGACATAAATTTGGCACACAAAAAGATCACCATCGCAAGTCTTAGTAAAAAGAGTTGGATCGGCTTTCCCAACCTTGAAAGCATTAGCAATTAAAAAGTCTCTAAGGCATTCATACCATGCTCTTGGGGCTTGCTTAAGTCCATAGAGCGCCTTAGAGAGCTTACACACGTGGTCGGGGTACCGTTCGTCCTCGAAGCCAGGGGGTTGCTCTACGTACACCTCCTCCTTGATTGGCCCGTTGAGGATTGCGCTCTTCACATACATTTGGAACAACCTAAAAGAATGGTGAGCGGCATATGCTAGCAAAATACGAATGGACTCTAGCCTAGCCACAGGAGCAAAAGTCTCCTCAAAGTCCAAACCTGTGACTTGGGCATAACCTTTTGCCACAAGTCGAGCCTTGTTCCTTGTCACCACCCCGTGCTCGTCTTGTTTGTTGCGGAACACCCACTTGGTTCCCACAACATTTTGCTTGGGACGAGGCACTGAAAGGGAAATGTGCCCTTGGGCCATTTCTAAGTATTTGGTGATTGAGTGCCAACACAAGTACTTTTGTGTTGATCTATGTAATATGGTGGACAAAGTGCAAATCATGTCAAAAGGTATGTTTCTAGACTTAGTACATTATTTTATGAACTAATGTATTATGGCTAAGTGCTGGAAACAGGAAAAATTCAATTGGAAATGTCTTGGCTCGAGCAGCCAAGATTCTGCTCAGTCTGGGTGCACCGGACTGTCCGGTGGTGCACCGGACAGTGTCCGGTGCGCCAGGCTGGCTCGAGCGAACTGGCCGCTCTCGGGAATTCATCGGCGACATATGGCTATAATTCACCGGACTGTCCGGTGTGCACCGGACTGTCCGGTGAGTTAACGGTCGGTCGGGCCAACGGTCGGCTGTGCGATCTGCGCAAGACACGTGGCCGAGCCAACGGTCGGGAGGGGGCACCGGACTGTCCGGTGTGCACCGGACAGTGTCCGGTGCGCCAACGGCTCCCAGGCGCCAACGGTCGACTACGCCACAGAAGGAAAGAAATCCGCACCGGACAGTGTCCGGTGTGCCAGGCGACAGAAGGCAAGAATTGCCTTCCTGGAATGCTCTCAACGGCTCCTAGCTGCCTTGGGGCTATAAAAGGGACCCCTAGGCGCATGGAGGAGAACACCAAGCATTCTCAAAGCATTCCTAAGCACTAAGACATCGATTCCGCGCCTTTGATTCTTTGCGATAGCAATTAGAGCTCTAGTTGAGTTGTGAACTCATTGAGTTGTGTTGTGAGCTCTTGTTGCGACTTGTGTGCATGGTGTTGCTGTGATTTCTTGTCTTGAGTGTGTTGCTTATCCCTCCCTTACTCCGTGCTTCTTTGTGAACTTTAAGTGTAAGGGCGAGAGGCTCCAAGTTGTGGAGATTCCTCGCGAACGGGATTAAGAAAAGCAAAGCAAAACAGCGTGGTATTCAAGTGGGTCTTTGGACCGCTTGAGAGGGGTTGATTGCAACCCTCGTCCGTTGGGACGCCACAACGTGGAGTAGGCAAGCGTTGGTCTTGGCCGAACCACGGGATAAACCACTGTTCCATCTCTGTGATTGATCTCTTGTGGTTATTGTGTTTTGTTGAGACTCCTCTCTGGCCACTTGGCATTATTTGTGCTAACTCCTAATCAAGTTTTGTGAGTTTAATTTCGAGTTTTACAGGATCTCTAGGTGCTCTCAATTGGTATCGGAGCCGTTCTCTTCAAGAAGGGACTAGTTGCCCGAAGAGATGGATCCTAAGGGAAAGGGGATGGTGGTCAACAACAACGAGAAGGAGTCTATCTTCAATGAGTCGAAAGATGACAAGCCTACGGACTCGGGCTCAAGCCACAAAAGAAGAGACGGGAAGAAGAAGAAGACAAGGCGCATCAAGGAGATAGTCTACTACGACAGCGACGAATCTTCCTCTTCCCAAAAGGACGATGATGACTACGAGAAAAAGAAAACGGCCAATTCAAACTTTTCTTTTGATTATTCTCGTATTCCGCAAAGCACAAATGCTCATTTACTCTCCATTCCACTTGGTAAACCTCCTCACTTTGATGGAGAGGACTACAGATTTTGGAGTCACAAAATGCATAGTCATTTGTTCTCTCTCCATCCAAGCATATGGGAGATAGTCGAGAATGGAATGCATTTTGATAGTAGTGATAGTCCCATGTTTATCAATGAGCAAATTCACAAAAATGCACAAGCTACTACTGTTCTTCTAGCATCATTGTGCAGGGATGAATACCATAAAGTGAGCGGCTTGGATAACGCCAAGAAGATTTGGGACACGCTCAAGATCTCACATGAGGGGAACGACGTCACCATGCTCACCAAGATGGAGTTGGTGGAGGGCGAACTCGGGAGATTCGCTATGATAAGGGGGGAGGAGCCAACCCAAACATACAACCGGCTCAAGACCCTTGTCAACAAGATAAGGAGCTATGGAAGCACGCGATGGACGGATCACGACATCGTCCGCCTAATGCTAAGGTCTTTTACTGTTCTTGATCCTCATCTTGTGAACAATATTCGTGAGAATCCTAGGTACACCAAGATGACGCCCGAGGAGATACTTGGAAAGTTCGTAAGCGGGCGGATGATGATCAAGGAGGCTAGATACGTGGATGATGCATTGAATGGCCCAATCCAAGAGCCTCAAAATATCGCTCTCAAAGCAACGAGAAGCAAGGAGGCGCTACCAAGCAAGGTGGCGCAAATTGAGGCGACCGGGCTTAATGATGAAGAAATGGCCCTCATCATCAAGCGCTTCAAGACGGCGCTAAGGGGTCGCAAGGAGCATCCCAACAAGACCAAGACGAAGGGGAAGCGCTCATGCTTCAAATGTGGTAAGATTGGTCACTTTATCGCTAATTGTCCCGATAATGATAGTGACCAGGAAAAGAAGAGTGGAAAATGGGAAAAGAAGAAGAATTACAAGAAGGCAAAGGGCGAGGCACATATTGGAAAGGAGTGGGATTCGGATTGCTCCACATTCGACTCCGACAATGAAGGACTCGCCGCCACCGCCTTCAACAAGTCATTTCTCTTCCCCAACGAGCATCACACATGCCTCATGGCTAAGGAAAAGAAAGTAAGTACTCGAAACTCTACTTATGCTTCTTCTAGTGAGGATGAGTCTAGTGATGATGATGAAATAGACTATTCATGCTTATTTAAAGGCTTAGATAGATCTAAGATTGACAAGATTAATGAATTGTTTGATGCTTTAAATGATAAGAATAGGCTACTAGAAAAACAAGAGGATCTGTTGTATGAAGAACATGATAAGTTTGTAGAGGCTCAAAAATCCCTTGCATTAGAAATTAAGAGAAATGAAATGCTTGATTGTGAGTTGTCTACATGCCATGATTCTATTTCTAACTTAAAGAGCATAAATGATGATTTGAATGCTAAGTTAAAAATCACTAGTAAATCAACATCTTGTGTAGAAAATGATGTTATTTGCAATAGGTGTAAAGATTTTGATATTGATGCTTGTAGTGAACACATAGCCTCTATTGCAAAATTTTGCTAGTCTTAATGCCCAACTTAATACTAGCAAAAGTGAATTTGACAAATTAAAATTTGCAAGGGATGCCTACACGATTGGTAGACACCCCTCAATTAAGGATGGACTTGGTTTCAAGAGGGAAGCCAAGGACTTAACAAGCCATAAGGCTCCCATTCCCGCCAAGGAGAAAGGGAAGGCCCCTATGGCTAGTAGTACTAAAAGGAACCATGCTTTTATGTATCATGATAGAAGACAACCTTATAAGAGTTGTAATGCTTATGATGTTTTTGACTCTCATACCATGTTTGCTTCTAGTTCTTCCTATATGCATGATAAAGATATGTCTAGGAGATATTTTGTTCATATGCCTAGGAGAAATGTTGAAAATGTTCCTAGGAAAATTAATGAACCTTCTACTATATATCATGCTTTAAATGCTTCCTTTGCTATTTGTAGAAAGGATAGGAAGATAGTTGCTAAGAAATTAGGGGCAAAATACAAGGGAGACAAAACTTGCATTTGGGTCCCTAAGGATATTTGTGCTAACCTTGTAGGACCCAACATGAGTTGGGTACCTAAGACCCAAGCCTAAATTTGCCTTGCAGGTTTATGCATCCGGGGGTTCAAGCTGGATTATTGACAGCGGATGCACAAACCATATGACGGGGGAGAATAAAATGTTCACCTCCTACGTCAAGAACAAGAATCCCCAAGATTCAATTATATTCGGTGATGGGAATCAAGGCAAGGTGAAAGGCTTAGGCAAAATTGCAATCTCAAATGAGCACTCTATTTCTAATGTATTTTTAGTTGAGTCTCTTGGATATAATTTGCTATCTGTTAGTCAATTATGCAATATGGGATATAACTGTTTATTCACTAATGTAGATGTGTCTGTCTTTAGAAGAAGTGATGGTTCACTAGCTTTTAAGGGTGTATTAGACGACAAACTTTACTTAGTTGATTTTGCAAAAGAGGAGGCCGGTCTAGATGCATGCTTAATTGCTAAGACCAGCATGGGCTGGCTGTGGCATCGCCGCTTAGCACATGTAGGGATGAAGAACCTTCACAAGCTTCTAAAGGGAGAACACATGATAGGTTTAACTAATGTGCAATTCGAAAAAGATAGACCTTGTGTAGCTTGTCAAGCAGGTAAACAAGTGGGAGGAGCACATCACAGCAAGAATGTGATGACAACATCAAGACCCCTGGAGCTGCTACATATGGACCTCTTCGGACCCGTCGCTTATCTAAGCATAGGAGGAAGTAAGTATGGTTTAGTTATTGTTGATGACATTTCCCGCTTCACTTGGGTATTCTTTTTGCAGGATAAATCTGAAACCCAAGGGACCCTCAAGCGCTTTCTAAGGAGAGCTCAAAACGAGTTTGAGTTCAAGGTGAAAAAAATAAGGAGCGACAATGGGTCCGAGTTCAAGAACCTTCAAGTGGAGGAATACCTTGAGGAGGAAGGGATCAAGCACGAGTTCTCCGCTCCCTACACACCACAGCAAAATGGTGTGGTAGAGAGGAAGAACAGGACGCTAATTGACATGGCGAGGACGATGATTGGAGAGTTCAAGACCCCCGAGCGTTTTTGGTCGGAAGCCGTGAACACGGCTTGCCACGCCATCAACAGGGTCTACCTTCATCGCCTCCTCAAGAAGACGTCGTATGAACTACTAACCGGTAACAAACCCAATATTTCGTATTTTCGAGTTTTTGGGAGCAAATGCTACATTCTAGTGAAGAAGGGTTGGAATTCCAAATTTGCTCCCAAAGCCGTAGAAGGGTTTTTGTTAGGTTATGACTCAAATACAAAGGCGTATAGAGTCTTCAACAAATCATCGGGTTTGGTTGAAGTCTCTAGCGACGTTGTATTTGATGAGACTAATGGCTCTCCAAGAGAGCAAGTTGTTGATTGTGATGATGTAGATGAAGAAGAAGTTCCAACGACCGCAATACGCACAATGGCGATTGGAGATGTACGGCCATAGGAACAAGATGTGCAAGATCAACCTTCTTCCTCAACAATGGTGCATCCCCCAACTCAAGATGATGAGCAGGAGGCGTGTGATCAAGGGGGAGCACAAGATGATCTTGCAATGGAGGAAGAAGCACAACCGGCACCTCCAACCCAAGTTCGAGCGATGATTCAAAGGGATCATCCCGTCGACCAAATTTTGGGTGATATTAGCAAGGGAGTAACTACTCGATCTCGATTAGTTAATTTTTGTGAGCATTACTCCTTTGTCTCTTCTATTGAGCCTTTCAGGGTAGAAGAGGCCTTGCTAGATCCGGATTGGGTGTTGGCCATGCAGGAGGAGCTCAACAACTTCAAAAGAAATGAAGTTTGGACACTGGTGCCTCGTCCCAAGCAAAATGTTGTGGGAACCAAGTGGGTGTTCCGCAACAAACAAGACGAGCACGGGGTGGTGACAAGGAACAAGGCACGACTTGTGGCAAAAGGTTATGCCCAAGTCGCAGGTTTGGACTTTGAGGAGACTTTTGCTCCTGTGGCTAGGCTAGAGTCCATTCGCATTTTGCTAGCATATGCCGCTCACCATTCTTTCAGGTTGTTCCAAATGGATATGAAGAGCGCTTTCCTCAACGGGCCAATAAAGGAGGAGGTGTACGTGGAGCAACCCCCTGGCTTCGAGGATGAACGGTACCCCTACCACGTGTGTAAGCTCTCTAAGGCGCTCTATGGACATAAGCAAGCCCCAAGAACATGGTATCAATGCCTTAGAGACTTCTTAATTGCTAATGCTTTCAAGGTTGGGAAAGCCAATCCAACTCTTTTTACTAAGACTTGTGATGGTGATCTTTTTGTGTGCCAAATTTATGTCGATGACATAATATTTGGTTGTACTAATCAAAAGTCTTGTGAAGAGTTTAGCAGGGTGATGACTCAGAAATTCGAGATGTCAATGATGGGCGAGTTAAGCTACTTCCTTGGGTTCCAAGTAAGGCAACTCAAGGATGGAACCTTGTAATATCCCAAAAAAAGTTGCCAAAGGTTTATCTTCGGTGCGTGGATGTGAGGAAAGAGTTGTGGGCCGTTGGATGCAAAGTCAAGAGGCATCTGAGGCGTCGTTTCTTTCTCCCACAAAACCCTAGTGGTCGCCCCCCCTATTTTTCCCTTTTCTTGGCCGCCAACCCCCCCTTTTCCCCACCCTTGGCCGCCCCTCCCCCTTCCCCTTGCAGCCACCCTCCACTACTTCCTCCTCCCTCTAGATCTCCCCCCACGCAGCAAGGATCGAGAAGAGGAGGAGCAAGATGGATTGAAGAGGAAGAGAGGATCAAGGAGATGTTCTACCCCCATCTCTTGCAGATTTTCTTGGGGAAACCCTAGGTAAGGATAGGATCCTTGTTCCTCCCTATAATTATATGCTTTTGGAGGTTGTGGATCATGTGGATTGAAGGATTAGAGGTTGGATTAGATGTGGGGTTAGGTTTTGATCTCGAATTTAATTTCTGCAGAATGGCAGATTCGACAGTTTCTGTTCATGTCAGTTTTCCGTGATCTTAGTGGCCTCAAAAAAATAAAAAGTCTATATATGAGTCGTAGATAATTTGTAGGTCTTTTCGTGGCCACGAAGAACACCTCAATCGGACATCAGAACAGAAAGTTATTGCAGTTTGATTATAGCAGTTTTTCAGTCTCATAATTCTGTGCAGAATCTGTTCTCTTAAGAGTTAGGCAATTTTATCAACAGAATTAAAATGTGGGTTGGTAAAAGAAGTTGTAGATAATTTCATAAGCTTTCCAGATTGTTAAAGAGTATATTCATATGATTTATCAAACTCCAGTTATGTTTGTTTTACTGTGGCTGTTCCTGTTTGCCTGACAAAAATGAGCAGGTCTGTTCACTGGTGGGTTTCATCTAGTAAATGGCCGAATTGGCTCTTCCAACTGTGGAGACTTTTGTAGAGGGATAAAAATTATTACTGCCAGCAGAATTTCATAATTTTTGGTTTAGTAGTTTGGGAGATATCGAATTTTGAAGTTAACTAGACTGCTGTCTAAAACAGATTCAGTCAGTTATCTTGTCAGATGTTTTAGAATATATTGATGGCAGAATTTAATTATCCATTGAATACCGAAGTTGTAGATTGTTTTGTGTAGATACTCTTAGAGTATTTGTTTGATATGACCAATGTTTTAATTTTAAAGATACAAAATTAATAAACAGCGCTGCTGCTGTATAGCATGTGGTTCAGGGTGGGAGTCCTTCCACTAGGTCTTGGTTTCAAGTGTAGGAGTGTTTTGTTGATTGTTGGCAAATGTTTGTGAAATATTTGTACTAAGTTTTATGCCCGCTAGCAGGTGGCTACACTCCAGATCATGCCTAGTATATTTTTCTTCTTCGATGAAGGCAAGTGAATGTAGCGGTGGTTGCTATCGTTTTGACCTGTTATTTCTATCACCTACACTCTAATATGCAGAATTATTGGATTCTTTCATAAATGAACTCTATGATGATGTTTTACTTGATTGTATTATGTTGATGCTCTATCATATATTGATGATTATTATGGTTCAAGTATGACCCATGAGATTAATTCACACCCCTGAAGGCAGATGAAGTCTTATTTGAGGTTTTCATTGTATCTAAAGGCATACGAAGTATTATTTGAGGATTGCATTGTATCTGAAGGCAGATAAAGTATTATTTGAGGTTTGTATTGTATCTAAAGGAAGTGAAATTTATTGATAAATGCAGCATGCCATATACATTGCATGACTCATTTGCATCTGAAGTTTTGTCGTGACCTGTGGTCCGACTGTACCGGTACAACTTAGCATCGTACGTTGCCCGAGGAGGGGTACGATGCGGCTTCATACCCTTAGAGGTATGAAGGCAGAGGACATATGCATTGCATTCATATGCATACATTGAAGTGATATTTGCAGATGATGTGGTTTTATACCCTCAGAGGTATGAAGATAGAGGACCTACACATTACATTCCTATGCATACATTGAAGTGATATTTGCAGGTATTGTTGATGCAGGGAAGTGTTATACAACCTATTGTGGTTGTTCGAGGAAATGAGATGGTATTGGTTATATTGTGACTACTGAGTTCTATATCTACAAGTATTTCTGATCTTGATTGTGATTCTTTTAAAATGTTGATTAATTCAATGTGGTTTAAATATCTCGTCAAAACAATTAGCTTGCTGAGATGTTTCATCTCACTCTTGCATTACTCAATGCAGGTGCTTGTTGCTCATCAAGGGGAGTGGGAAGTAGCAGCACATACACCTTCACTCTCATAATAACGCTTCCCAGGCGCAGTCATGATTTAATTAGAAACTTCTTGTCAAAGGATGTTTGTTTTTAACTAGTCGTGCGCACTGGTTAATTCAGTTCATGTCGTTATGGTCGTCTTCCCATTGCTAGCAGATTATTAATGTCTATTATGTTTTCTTAACATGATATCTATTTATACTTCGTTGCTTCCCCGTATATGCAATTTTCAAAGAAGACACTGTCGAAATTTTTATATGAATGTTAGATGTGTAGTTTAGTAGCATTCTGGGGTGTTTGTGGATCCCGGGGTGTTACAGTTGGTATCAAAGCTTAGGCTTTAGATTCTTGGCAATTTGAAGATAAATTTGACACACTTGCACATATAGGAAGGGCATGGGTTCATGTATCTTTGATATATATTAGTGACTTTGAAGTGCAGATGACAATAATTTCACCCCTCCCGATTCCTTTACAGTGATGTGGTAAGTTGTTTATGGCTTAATGCTTGATATAATTTATTTCTGAAATTTTGATATTGTTTATTAATGCGGTAGATATCGCTGGTCATTTGTGAGAATGAAGTTGTTATTATGCTTGTGATATAGAAGTATGCCTATGTTGTTTTCACTATGTTTTTTATGGTTGAGTTTTATTACAATAATATTGTTATATATGCTTGACTGAGGATGTTTCTAAGAGGAGTGTGAGTTGCGTGTTTTGGGGTACAAGGTAATCATCAATTTGAATTTAAGATGTTGAGCGGTTGGTGGAAAGCTCCAACTATCTTTGCAAAGAATGGTTGTTTATGTTGAGAAACCAGTTCTGAAAGAAATGAATATTGGTACTTGTATATGGATTTTGGAGAAAGTCTTTACATAGCCAGAATGGCTTACATGTCTCTCTTCTATCGTGTGTTTTAGTAGCCACAAAGCCTAGATGTGGTTTAAAGTGGTTGCATGTTAGTCATGATAATTGTAGAATAAATCTTTGATTTTTCTTGATCCATTGATTATGTATTAATACGTTGAGGATTTGATGGTTCTCTTCCCGATGCATGTTTGTGGAGCCATTGTTGGACCACTTATCTATTGGTTTGAATGAAGTCATTGCCTAGCCTAGAGTTGGTTGTGTGTGGTTATTCACCTATTCCTAAATGATGTGGTTTTTATATCAGCTTGGGATGTTTGCCAAATGTGTGAAGGATTACGGGGTTAATATTGGCCCTTTATGTCTGGTACTCTGAGTGCATCATATGATAGAATGAAATGTAAGTTTCTGAACTACAATAGAAGAAGACTCATATTATGTGTAGGTTAACTTTAGTAGTTGGATATTTTTCTTAGTTGAGATGCTGAATGAAGTATAGTGACATGGGTTAAGCAAGTGTTGTGTTGTTGTTGGGCTGTCAGTGCTCTATGTAGAGTTTTTGACATTTCTTCGATGAACTGTGCCGCGCAAGATTTTATTGGCTTCTTGTCGGCTTTATTGCTCCATTAGTTCTATAGATTTTCTCCCTTTTGGTGGGGTGCAAAGTATGTTAGATTACATGATTATCTTTTCATTATGGTAAGAACAAGGTTTAGGAAGATTAGGAGTTTTGTTTCAATAGAACTACTTGTTTCGTGGTGCTGTGAGGTGAGGTGTTTGATCTTCTTATACATTCATCTAGTGTGGATGTTTCACCATTGAATTAAAATGAATTGTTGAAGTTGGTAAAGGTTGTGCTTAGTGCATATTACCCCTTCATAAAAGAGTGTCGTTTTAAGACATTGATGCTGATGTATGGCTGCATCCAAATTCGATGTTGTGAAATCGTAGTGTTGATTGCATCTATGACTTGGTTTGAGCTTCATTAAATGTTGGTTCATGCTTGATGTCAGGTTGTGTAGTTTCCTTAGACAATTAGTCCAAGGTAGAAGTTCTTGTGTTAATTAAGACCAATAATGGACCCATGTTTCGAATGGTGGTGCTATATGGGGTACCTTGGGTGTTTTGTTTGGAGTGGTCGAATTCGAGGACGAATTCTTTTTAAGGGGGGTAGAGTGTAATATCCCAAAAAAAAAGTTGCCAAAGGTTTATCTTCGGTGCGTGGATGTGAGGAAAGAGTTGTGGGCCGTTGGATGCAAAGTCAAGAGGCATCTGAGGCGTCGTTTCTTTCTCCCACGAAACCCTAGTGGTCGCCCCCCCTATTTTTCCCTTTTCTTGGCCGCCTACCCCCCCTTTTCCCCACCCTTGGCCGCCCCTCCCCCTTCCCCTTGCAGCCACCCTCCACTACTTCCTCCTCCCTCTAGATCTCCCCCCACGCAGCAAGGATCGAGAAGAGGAGGAGCAAGATGGATTGAAGAGGAAGAGAGGATCAAGGAGATGTTCTACCCCCATCTCTTGCAGATTTTCTTGGGGAAACCCTAGGTAAGGATAGGATCCTTGTTCCTCCCTATAATTATATGCTTTTGGAGGTTGTGGATCATGTGGATTGAATGATTAGAGGTTGGATTAGATGTGGGGTTAGGTTTTGATCTCGAATTTAAATTCTGCAGAATGGCAGATTCGACAGTTTCTGTTCATGTCAGTTTTCCGTGATCTTAGTGGCCTCAAAAAAATAAAAAGTCTATATATGAGTCGTAGATAATTTGTAGATCTTTTCGTGGCCACGAAGAACACCTCAATCGGACATCAGAACAGAAAGTTATTGCAGTTTGATTATAGCAGTTTTTCAGTCTCATAATTCTGTGCAGAATCTGTTCTCTTAAGAGTTAGGCAATTTTATCAACAGAATTAAAATGTGGGTTGGTAAAAGAAGTTGTAGATAATTTCATAAGCTTTCAAGATTGTTAAAGAGTATATTCATATGATTTATCAAACTCCAGTTATGTTTGTTTTACTGTGGCTGTTCCTGTTTGCCTGACAAAAATGAGCAGGTCTGTTCACTGGTGGGTTTCATCTAGTAAATGGCCGAATTGGCTCTTCCAACTGTGGAGACTTTTGTAGAGGGATAAAAATTATTACTGCCAGCAGAATTTCATAATTTTTGGTTTAGTAGTTTGGGAGATATCGAATTTTGAAGTTAACTAGACTGCTGTCTAAAACAGATTCAGTCAGTTATCTTGTCAGATGTTTTAGAATATATTGATGGCAGAATTTAATTATCCATTGAATACCGAAGTTGTAGATTGTTTTGTGTAGATACTCTTAGAGTATTTGTTTGATATGACCAATGTTTTAATTTTAAAGATACAAAATTAACAAACAGCGCTGCTGCTGTATAGCATGTGGTTCAGGGTGGGAGTCCTTCCACTAGGTCTTGGTTTCAAGTGTAGGAGTGTTTTGTTGATTGTTGGCAAATGTTTGTGAAATATTTGTACTAAGTTTTATGCCCGCTAGCAGGTGGCTACACTCCAGATCATGCCTAGTATATTTTTCTTCTTCGATGAAGGCAAGTGAATGTAGCGGTGGTTGCTATCGTTTTGACCTGTTATTTCTATCACCTACACTCTAATATGCAGAATTATTGGATTCTTTCATAAATGAACTCTATGATGATGTTTTACTTGATTGTATTATGTTGATGCTCTATCATATATTGATGATTATTATGGTTCAAGTATGACCCATGAGATTAATTCACACCCCTGAAGGCAGATGAAGTCTTATTTGAGGTTTTCATTGTATCTAAAGGCATACGAAGTATTATTTGAGGATTGCATTGTATCTGAAGGCAGATAAAGTATTATTTGAGGTTTGTATTGTATCTAAAGAAAGTGAAATTTATTGATAAATGCAGCATGCCATATACATTGCATGACTCATTTGCATCTGAAGTTTTGTCGTGACCTGTGGTCCGACTGTACCGGTACAACTTAGCATCGTACGTTGCCCGAGGAGGGGTACGATGCGGCTTCATACCCTTAGAGGTATGAAGGCAGAGGACATATGCATTGCATTCATATGCATACATTGAAGTGATATTTGCAGATGATGTGGTTTTATACCCTCAGAGGTATGAAGATAGAGGACCTACACATTACATTCCAATGCATACATTGAAGTGATATTTGCAGGTATTGTTGATGCAGGGAAGTGTTATACAACCTATTGTGGTTGTTCGAGGAAATGAGATGGTATTGGTTATATTGTGACTACTGAGTTCTATATCTACAAGTATTTCTGATCTTGATTGTGATTCTTTTAAAATGTTGATTAATTCAATGTGGTTTAAATATCTCGTCAAAACAATTAGCTTGCTGAGATGTTTCATCTCACTCTTGCATTACTCAATGCAGGTGCTTGTTGCTCATCAAGGGGAGTGGGAAGTAGCAGCACATACACCTTCACTCTCATAATAACGCTTCCCAGGCGCAGTCATGATTTAATTAGAAACTTCTTGTCAAAGGATGTTTGTTTTTAACTAGTCGTGCGCACTGGTTAATTCAGTTCATGTCGTTATGGTCGTCTTCCCATTGCTAGCAGATTATTAATGTCTATTATGTTTTCTTAACATGATATCTATTTATACTTCGTTGCTTCCCCGTATATGCAATTTTCAAAGAAGACACTGTCGAAATTTTTATATGAATGTTAGATGTGTAGTTTAGTAGCATTCTGGGGTGTTTGTGGATCCCGGGGTGTTACAGTTGGTATCAAAGCTTAGGCTTTAGATTCTTGGCAATTTGAAGATAAATTTGACACACTTGCACATATAGGAAGGGCATGGGTTCATGTATCTTTGATATATATTAGTGACTTTGAAGTGCAGATGACAATAATTTCACCCCTCCCGATTCCTTTACAGTGATGTGGTAAGTTGTTTATGGCTTAATGCTTGATATAATTTATTTCTGAAATTTTGATATTGTTTATTAATGCGGTAGATATCGCTGGTCATTTGTGAGAATGAAGTTGTTATTATGCTTGTGATATAGAAGTATGCCTATGTTGTTTTCACTATGTTTTTCATGGTTGAGTTTTATTACAATAATATTGTTATATATGCTTGACTGAGGATGTTTCTAAGAGGAGTGTGAATTGCGTGTTTTGGGGTACAAGGTAATCATCAATTTGAATTTAAGATGTTGAGCGGTTGGTGGAAAGCTCCAACTATCTTTGCAAAGAATGGTTGTTTATGTTGAGAAACCAGTTCTGAAAGAAATGAATATTGGTACGTGTATATGGATTTTGGAGAAAGTCTTTACATAGCCAGAATGGCTTACATGTCTCTCTTCTATCGTGTGTTTTAGTAGCCACAAAGCCTAGATGTGGTTTAAAGTGGTTGCATGTTAGTCATGATAATTGTAGAATAAATCTTTGATTTTTCTTGATCCATTGATTATGTATTAATACGTTGAGGATTTGATGGTTCTCTTCCCGATGCATGTTTGTGGAGCCATTGTTGGACCACTTATCTATTGGTTTGAATGAAGTCATTGCCTAGCCTAGAGTTGGTTGTGTGTGGTTATTCACCTATTCCTAAATGATGTGGTTTTTATATCAGCTTGGGATGTTTGCCAAATGTGTGAAGGATTACGGGGTTAATATTGGCCCTTTATGTCTGGTACTCTGAGTGCATCATATGATAGAATGAAATGTAAGTTTCTGAACTACAATAGAAGAAGACTCATATTATGTGTAGGTTAACTTTAGTAGTTGGATATTTTTCTTAGTTGAGATGCTGAATGAAGTATAGTGACATGGGTTAAGCAAGTGTTGTGTTGTTGTTGGGCTGTCAGTGCTCTATGTAGAGTTTTTGACATTTCTTCGATGAACTGTGCCGCGCAAGATTTTATTGGCTTCTTGTCGGCTTTATTGCTCCATTAGTTCTATAGATTTTCTCCCTTTTGGTGGGGTGCAAAGTATGTTAGATTACATGATTATCTTTTCATTATGGCAAGAACAAGGTTTAGGAAGATTAGGAGTTTTGTTTCAATAGAACTACTTGTTTCGTGGTGCTGTGAGGTGAGGTGTTTGATCTTCTTATACATTCATCTAGTGTGGATGTTTCACCATTGAATTAAAATGAATTGTTGAAGTTGGTAAAGGTTGTGCTTAGTGCATATTACCCCTTCATAAAAGAGTGTCGTTTTAAGACATTGATGCTGATGTATGGCTGCATCCAAATTCGATGTTGTGAAATCGTAGTGTTGATTGCATCTATGACTTGGTTTGAGCTTCATTAAATGTTGGTTCATGCTTGATGTCAGGTTGTGTAGTTTCCTTAGACAATTAGTCCAAGGTAGAAGTTCTTGTGTTAATTAAGACCAATAATGGACCCATGTTTCGAATGGTGGTGCTATATGGGGTACCTTGGGTGTTTTGCTTGGAGTGGTCGAATTCGAGGACGAATTCTTTTTAAGGGGGGTAGAGTGTAATATCCCAAAAAAAAGTTGCCAAAGATTTATCTTCGGTGCGTGGATGTGAGGAAAGAGTTGTGGGCCGTTGGATGCAAAGTCAAGAGGCATCTGAGGCGTCGTTTCTTTCTCCCACAAAACCCTAGTGGTCGCCCCCCTATTTTTCCCTTTTCTTGGCCGCCAACCCCCCCTTTTCCCCACCCTTGGCCGCCCCTCCCCCTTCCCCTTGCAGCCACCCTCCACTACTTCCTCCTCCCTCTAGATCTCCCCCCACGCAGCAAGGATCGAGAAGAGGAGGAGCAAGATGGATTGAAGAGGAAGAGAGGATCAAGGAGATGTTCTACCCCCATCTCTTGCAGATTTTCTTGGGGAAACCCTAGGTAAGGATAGGATCCTTGTTCCTCCCTATAATTATATGCTTTTGGAGGTTGTGGATCATGTGGATTGAAGGATTAGAGGTTGGATTAGATGTGGGGTTAGGTTTTGATCTCGAATTTAATTTCTGCAGAATGGCAGATTCGACAGTTTCTGTTCATGTCAGTTTTCCGTGATCTTAGTGGCCTCAAAAAAATAAAAAGTCTATATATGAGTCGTAGATAATTTGTAGATCTTTTCGTGGCCATGAAGAACACCTCAATCGGACATCAGAACAGAAAGTTATTGCAGTTTGATTATAGCAGTTTTTCAGTCTCATAATTCTGTGCAGAATCTGTTCTCTTAAGAGTTAGGCAATTTTATCAACAGAATTAAAATGTGGGTTGGTAAAAGAAGTTGTAGATAATTTCATAATCTTTCCAGATTGTTAAAGAGTATATTCATATGATTTATCAAACTCCAGTTATGTTTGTTTTACTGTGGCTGTTCCTGTTTGCCTGACAAAAATGAGCAGGTCTGTTCACTGGTGGGTTTCATCTAGTAAATGGCCGAATTGGCTCTTCCAACTATGGAGACTTTTGTAGAGGGATAAAAATTATTACTGCCAGCAGAATTTCATAATTTTTGGTTTAGTAGTTTGGGAGATATCGAATTTTGAAGTTAACTAGACTGCTGTCTAAAACAGATTCAGTCAATTATCTTGTCAGATGTTTTAGAATATATTGATGGCAGAATTTAATTATCCATTGAATACCGAAGTTGTAGATTGTTTTGTGTAGATACTCTTAGAGTATTTGTTTGATATGACCAATGTTTTAATTTTAAAGATACAAAATTAACAAACAGCGCTGCTGCTGTATAGCATGTGGTTCAGGGTGGGAGTCCTTCCACTAGGTCTTGGTTTCAAGTGTAGGAGTGTTTTGTTGATTGTTGGCAAATGTTTGTGAAATATTTGTACTAAGTTTTATGCCCGCTAGCAGGTGGCTACACTCCAGATCATGCCTAGTATATTTTTCTTCTTCGATGAAGGCAAGTGAATGTAGCGGTGGTTGCTATCGTTTTGACCTGTTATTTCTATCACCTACACTCTAATATGCAGAATTATTGGATTCTTTCATAAATGAACTCTATGATGATGTTTTACTTGATTGTATTATGTTGATGCTCTATCATATATTGATGATTATTATGGTTCAAGTATGACCCATGAGATTAATTCACACCCCTGAAGGCAGATGAAGTCTTATTTGAGGTTTTCATTGTATCTAAAGGCATACGAAGTATTATTTGAGGATTGCATTGTATCTGAAGGCAGATAAAGTATTATTTGAGGTTTGTATTGTATCTAAAGGAAGTGAAATTTATTGATAAATGCAGCATGCTATATACATTGCATGACTCATTTGCATCTGAAGTTTTGTCGTGACCTATGGTCCGACCGTACCGGTACAACTTAGCATCGTACGTTACCCGAGGAGGGGTACGATGCGGCTTCATACCCTTAGAGGTATGAAGGCAGAGGACATATGCATTGCATTCATATGCATACATTGAAGTGATATTTGCAGATGATGTGGTTTTATACCCTCAGAGGTATGAAGATAGAGGACCTACACATTGCATTCCTATGCATACATTGAAGTGATATTTGCAGGTATTGTTAATGCAGGGAAGTGTTATACAACCTATTGTGGTTGTTCGAGGAAATGAGATGGTATTGGTTATATTGTGACTACTGAGTTCTATATCTACAAGTATTTCTGATCTTGATTGTGATTCTTTTAAAATGTTGATTAATTCAATGTGGTTTAAATATCTCGTCAAAACAATTAGCTTGCTGAGATGTTTCATCTCACTCTTGCATTACTCAATGCAGGTGCTTGTTGCTCATCAAGGGGAGTGGGAAGTAGCAGCACATACACCTTCACTCTCATAATAACGCTGCCCAGGCGCAGTCATGATTTAATTAGAAACTTCTTGTCAAAGGATGTTTGTTTTTAACTAGTCGTGCGCACTGGTTAATTCAGTTCATGTCGTTATGGTCGTCTTCCCATTGCTAGCAGATTATTAATGTCTATTATGTTTTCTTAACATGATATCTATTTATACTTCATTGCTTCCCCGTTTATGCAATTTTCAAAGAAGACACTGTCGAAATTTTTATATGAATGTTAGATGTGTAGTTTAGTAGCATTCTGGGGTGTTTGTGGATCCCGGGGTGTTACAAACCTTCATCTCCCAAATGAAGTACACACAAGATTTGATCAAGAGGTTTGGGATGAAGGACGCCAAGCCCGCAAAGACTCCGATGGGAACTGACGGACACACCGACCTCAACAAAAGAGGTAAGTCCGTTGATCAAAAGGCATACCGGTCTATGATAGGGTCTTTACTTTATTTATGTGCTAGTAGACCGGATATTATGCTTAGTGTATGCATGTGTGCTAGATTTCAATCTGATCCTAAGGAGTGTCACTTAGTGGCTGTGAAGCGGATTCTTAGATATTTAGTCGCTTCGCCTTGTTTTGGGATCTGGTATCCAAAGGGGTCTACCTTTGACTTGATTGGATATTCAGACTCCGACTATGCTGGATGTAAGGTCGATAGGAAGAGTACATCGGGGACGTGCCAATTCTTAGGAAGGTACCTGGTGTCATGGAGTTCTAAGAAACAAACCTCCGTTGCCCTATCCACCGCTGAGGCCGAGTATGTTGCCGCAGGACAGTGTTGCGCGCAACTACTTTGGATGAGGCAAACCCTCAGGGACTTTGGCTACAATCTGAGCAAAGTTCCACTCCTATGTGATAATGAGAGTGCTATCCGCATGGCGAATAATCCTGTTGAACACAGCCGCACAAAGCACATAGACATCCGGCATCACTTTTTGAGAGACCACCAGCAAAAGGGAGATATCGAAGTGTTTCATGTTAGCTCCGAGAACCAGCTAGCCGATATCTTTACCAAGCCTTTAGATGAGCAGACCTTTTGCAAGTTGCGTAGTGAGCTAAATGTCTTAGATTCGCGGAACTTGGATTGATTTATAGCATACATGTGTTTATGCCTTTGATCATGTTCCTTATGCATTTTGTTGCTTAATTATGGTGCTCAAGTTGTACAAGCACTCCCCGGACCTCTCAAGTTCGTTGCAAAAGTGATGCACATATCTAGGGGGAGATGTGTTACAACTTGAACCTTTGAGACTAACTATGTGCTTGAGTTTGCTTGATTTAGTCTCGAAGGAGGATTGAAAGGGAAAAGGTGGACTTGGACCATGCAAGACTTCCACTGCACTCCGATGAACGAGTAACTTATTCCAAGTTCATCTCATGCACTCTTATTGCCTTTATATTCTTATTGAAGATTTTGGTGAGGCAATGGGGTTCTGGGGCCACGATTAATCCCGTTTTGGTGCTTGATGCCAAAGGGGGAGAAAATAAAGGCCAAAGCAATAAATGGATCAGCTACCACTTGAGAAATTTTGAAAATAATAGAATAGAGCTTTTGTTTTGTCAAAATACTCTTATTGGCTCTTTTTGTCAAAAGTTGGCTTCTTGTGGGGAGAAGTGTTGATTATGGGAAAAAGGGGAGTTTTTGAAATCTTGAATCAATTTATCTTGGAATGACTCGCTTCATGTCTTAACAAGTGTGTTTGACTTAGAGATAGGAAATTAAGTTTGATTTGCAAAAACAAACCAAGTGGTGGCAAAGAATGATCCATATATGCCAAATTTGATTCAAAACAAATTTGAGTTTTCATTTGCATTGATATTGCACTTGTTCTAGTTGCTTATGTTGTGTTGGCATAAATCACCAAAAAGGGGGAGATTGAAAGGGAAATGTGCCCTTGGGCCATTTCTAAGTATTTTGGTGATTGAGTGCCAACGCAAGTACTTTTGTGTTGATCTATGTAATATGGTGGACAAAGTGCAAATCATGTCAAAAGGTATGTTTCTAGACTTAGTACATTATTTTATGAACTAATGTATTATGGCTAAGTGCTGGAAACAGGAAAAATTCAATTGGAAATGTCTTGGCTCGAGCAGCCAAGATTCTGCTCAGTCTGGGTGCCCCGGACTGTCCGGTGGTGCACCGGACAGTGTCCGGTACGCCAGGCTGGCTCGAGCGAACTGGCCGCTCTCGGGAATTCATCGGCGACGTACGGCTATAATTCACCGGACTGTCCGGTGAGTCAACGGTCGGCCGGGCCAACGGTCGGCTGCGCAATCTGCGCAAGACACGTGGTCGAGCCAATGGTCGGGAGGGGGCACCGGACTGTCCGATGTGCACCGGACAGTGTCCGGTGCGCCAACGGCTCCCAGGCGCCAACGGTCGAGTACGCCACAGAAGGAAAGAAATCCGCACCGGACAGTGTCCGGTGTGCACCGGACTGTCCGGTGTGCCAGGCGACAGAAGGCAAGAATTGCCTTCCTGGAATGCTCTCAACGGCTCCTAGCTGCCTTGGGGCTATAAAAGGGACCCCTAGGCGCATGGAGGAGAACACCAAGCATTCTTAAAGCATTCCTAAGCACTAAGACATCGATTCCGCGCCTTTGATTCTTTGCGATAGCAATTAGAGCTCTAGTTGAGTTGTGAACTCATTGAGTTGTGTTGTGAGCTCTTGTTGCGACTTGTGTGCGTGGTGTTGCTGTGATTTCTTGTCTTGAGTGTGTTGCTTATCCCTCCCTTACTCCGTGCTTCTTTGTGAACTTTAAGTGTAAGGGCGAGAGGCTCCAAGTTGTGGAGATTCCTCGCGAACGGGATTAAGAAAAGCAATGCAAAACACTGTGGTATTCAAGTGGGTCTTTGGACTGCTTGAGAGGGGTTGATTGCAACCCTCGTCCGTTGGGACGCCACAACGTGGAGTAGGCAAGCGTTGGTCTTGGCCGAACCACGGGATAAACCACTGTGCTATCTCTGTGATTGATCTCTTGTGGTTATTGTGTTTTGTTGAGACTCCTCTCTAGCCACTTGGCATTATTTGTGCTAACTCCTAATCAAGTTTTGTGAGTTTAATTTCGAGTTTTACAGGATCACCTATTCACCCCCCCCCTCTAGGTGCTCTCAGGCACCAGTGTCCAAACTTCATTCCTCTTGAAGTTGTTGAGCTCTTCCTGCATGGCCAACACCCAGTCCGGATCCAGCAAGGCCTCTTCTACCCTAAGAGGCTCAATAGAAGAGACAAAAGAGTAATGCTCACAAAAGTTAACTAATCTAGAGCGAGTAGTTACTCCCTTGCTAATGTCACCCAAAATTTGGTCGACGGGATGATTCCTTTGAATCGTCGCTCGAACTTGGGTTGGAGGTGCTGGTTGTGCTTCTTCCTCCATCACATGATCACTTTGTGCTCCCCCTTGATCACACGCCTCCTCTTGATGAACCTGTTCATCGTCTTGAGTTGGGGGATGTACCATTGTTGAAGAAGAAGGTTTATCTTGCTCCTTTTGTTCCTGTGGTCACACATCTCCAATCGCCATGGTGCGTATTGCGGCCGTTGGAACATCTTCTTCATCTACATCATCAAGATCAACAACTTGCTCTCTTGGAGAGCCATTAGTCTCATCAAATACAACGTCGCTAGAGACTTCAACCAAACCCGATGATTTGTTGAGGACCCTATACGCCTTTGTATTTGAGTCATAACCTAACAAAAACCCTTCTACCGCTTTGGGAGCAAATTTAGAATTCCTACCCTTCTTCACTAGAATGTAGCATTTACTCCCAAAAACTCGGAAATACAAAACATTGGGTTAGTTACCGGTTAGAAGCTCATACGAACTCTTCTTGAGGAGGCGGTGCAGGTAGACCCGGTTGATGTCCTGGCAATCCGTGTTCACGGCTTCCGACCAAAAGCGCTCGGGGGTTTTAAACTCTCCAAGCATCGTCCTCGCCATATCGATGAGTGTCCTGTTCTTCCTCTCTACCACACCATTTTGTTGTGGTGTGTAGGGAGCGGAGAACTCGTGCTTGATCCCTTCCTCCTCAAGGAACTCCTCCACTTGAAGGTTCTTGAACTCGGACCCGTTGTCACTCCTTATCTTCTTCACCTTGAGCTCAAACTCATTTTGAGCTCTCCTTAGGAAGCGCTTGAGGGTTCCTTAGGTTTCAGATTTATCCTGCAAAAAGAATACCCAAGTGAAGCGGGAAAAATCATCAACTATAACAAGACCATACTTACTTCCTCCTATGCTTAGATAGGCGACGGGTCCGAAGAGGTCCATATGAAGCAGCTCCAAGGGTTTTGATGTGGTCATCACATTTTTGGCATGATGAGAGCTTCCCACCTGTTTACCTGCTTGACAAGCTGCACAAGGTCTATCTTTTTTGAAAGTTACATTGGTTAGACCTATCACGTGTTCTCCCTTTAGAAGCTTGTGAAGGTTCTTCATCCCCACATGTGCTAAGCGGCGATGCCACGGCCAGCCCATGCTAGTCTTAGCAATTAAGCATGCCTCTAGACCGGCCTCCTCTTTTGCAAATCAACTAAATAAAGTTTGCCGTCTAATACACCCTTAAAAGCTAATGAACCATCACTTCTTCTAAAGACAGACACATCTACATTTGTGAATATACAGTTATATCCCATATTACAAAGTTGACTCACAAACAACAAGTTATATCCAAGCGACTCAACTAAGAACACATTAGAAATAGAGTGCTCGGATGAAATAGCAATTTTTCCTAACCCTTTCACCTTGCCTTGGTTCCCATCACCGAATATGATTGAATCTTGGGGATCCTTGTTCTTGACGTAGGAAGAGAACATCCTCTTTTCCCCCGTCATGTGGTTTGTGCATCCGCTGTCGATAATCCAGCTTGAACCCCCGGATGCATAAACCTGCAAGGCAAATTTAGGCTTGGGTCTTAGGTACCCAACTCATGTTGGGTCCTACAAGGTTAGTTACAATAGTTTTAGGGACCCAAATGCAAGTTTTGTCTCCCTTGCATTTTGCCCCTAACTTCCTAGCAATTATCTTCTTATCCTTTCTACAAATAGCAAAGGAAGCATTGCAAGTATGAAAAATTGTAGAAGGTTCATTCATCACTTTCCTAGGAACATGAGCAATATTTCTTCTAGGCATATGATGAACTACATTTTTCCTAGCCAAATTTCTATCATGCCTAATAGAAGAACTAGAAGCAATCATGGCATGAGAATCAAAAGCATCATAACTTCTAAAGGCATTCCTAGAATGTCTCCTATCATGATACATGAAAGCATGGTTCTTTTGCACACTACTAGCCATAGGGGCCTTCCCTTTCTCCTTGGCAGAGATGGAAGCCTTATGGCTTGTTAAGTTCTTGACTTCCCTCTTGAAGCCAAGACCATCCTTAATTGAGGGGTGTCTACCAATTGTGTAGGCATCCCTTGCAAATTTAAGTTTGTCAAATTCACTCTTGCTAGTCTTAAGTTGGGCATTAAGACTAGCCACTTCATCATTCAATTTAGAAATTGAAACTAGGTGTTCACTACAAGCATCAAAATTAAATTCTTTACACCTATTGCAAATTACAACATTTTCTACACAAGATGTTGATTTATTTGCTATTTCTAACTTAGCATTCAAATCATCATTTATGCACTTTAAGCTAGAAATAGAGTCATGGGATGTAGACAATTCACAAGCAAGCATTTCATTCCTCTTAATTTCTAATGCAAGGGATTTTTGTGCCTCTACAAACTTATCATGTTCTTCATACAAAAGATCCTCTTGCTTTTCTAGTAGCCTATTCTTATCATTTAAAGCATCAATCAATTCATTAATCTTGTCAATCTTAGTTCTATCTAAGCCCTTAAATAAACATGAATAGTCTATTTCATCATCATCACTAGACTCATCCTCACTAGAAGAAGCATAAGTAGAGTTTCGAGTACTTACTTTCTTCTCCTTAGCCATGAGGCATGTGTGATGCTCGTTGGGGAAGAGGGATGACTTGTTGAAGGCGGTGGCGGCGAGTCCTTCATCGTCGGAGTCGGATGATGAACAATCCGAGTCCCACTCCTTGCCAAGGTGTGCCTCGCCCTTAGCCTTCTTGTAAGTTTTCTTCTTTTCCCTCTTCTTCTCTTGTTCCTGGTCAATATCATTATCGGGACAGTTAGCGATAAAGTGACCAATCTTACCACATTTGAAGCATGAGCGTTTCCCCTTTGTCTTGTTCTTCTTGGGATGCTCCTTGCGACCCTTTAGCGCTGTCTTGAAGCGCTTGATGATTAGGGCCATTTCCTCTTCATTAAGTCCGGCTGCCTCAACTTGCGCCACCTTGCTAGGTAGTGCCTCCTTGCTCCTCGTTGCCTTGAGAGCAATAGTTTGTGGTTCTTGGATTGGGCCATTCAATGCATCATCCACGTATCTAGCCTCCTTGATCATCATCCGCCCGCTTACGAATTTTCCAAGTATCTCTTCGGGCGTCATCTTGGTGTACCTAGGATTCTCACGAATATTGTTCACAAGATGAGGATCAAGTACAGTAAAGGACCTTAGCATTAGGCGAACTACGTCGTGGTCCGTCCATCGCGTGCTTCCATAGCTCCTTATCTTGTTGATGAGGGTCTTGAGCCTGTTGTATGTTTGGGTTGGCTCCTCCCCCCTTATCATAGCGAATCTCCCGAGTTCGCCCTCCACCAACTCCATCTTTGTGAGCATGGTGACGTCATTGCCCTCATGTGAGATCTTGAGGGTGTCCCAGATCTGCTTGGCATTGTCCAAACCGCTCACTTTATGGTACTTGTCCCTGCACAATGAGGCTAGCAACACAGTAGTAGCTTGTGCATTTTTATGAATTTGCTCATTAATAATCATGGGACTATCAGTACTATCAAACTTCATTCCACTCTCTACTATCTCCCATATGCTAGGATGGAGAGAGAATAAGTGACTACGCATTTTGTGACTCCAAAATCCGTAGTCCTCTCCATCAAAATGAGGAGGTTTACCAAGTGGAAAGGAGAGTAAATGAGCATTGCTATTATGAGGAATACGAGAATAATCAAAAGAGAAGTTTGAATTAACCGTCTTCCTTTTCTCGTAGTCGTTGTCGTCGTCCTTTTGTGAGGAGGAAGATTCGTCGCTGTCGTAGTAGACTATCTCCTTGATGCGCCTTGTTTTCTTCTTCCTCCCGTCTTTTCTCTTGTGGCTTGAGCCCGAGTCCGTAGGCTTGTCATCCTTTGGATCATTAACGAAGGACTCCTTCTCCTTATCATTGACCACCATCCCCTTGCCCTTAGGATCCATCTCTTCGGGCGATTAGTCCCTTTCTTGAAGAGAGCGGCTCTGATACAAATTGAGAGCACCTAGAGGGGCGGTGAATAGGTGATCCTGTAAAAACTTAAACTTAAGGCCACAAAAACTTGATTAAGTGTTAGTACAATAAATCCAAGTGGCTAGAGAGGAGTTCTCTTGTGAATCACAATAGACACAGTAAGAACAAGCACAAGAGACACGAGGATTTATCCCGTGGTTCAGCCAAGTACAAAACTTGCCTACTCCACGTTGTGGCGTCCCAACGGACGAGAGTTGCACTCAACTCCTCTCAAGTGATCCAATGATCAACTTGAATACCACGGTGTTCTTCTTTACTTTACTCTTTTCCCGTTTGCGAGGAATCTCCACAACTTGGAGTCTCTTGCCCTTACAATAAGAATCAATGTGAAGCACAAGAGTAAGGGAGGGAAGCAACGCACACAAATCCACAGCAAATACGCACACACAAGATCAAGACTTGAGCTCACAACAATATCTCGAGGTTCTCACTAGAACGGAGCTCAAATCACTAAGAATGTCGAACAAGTGTGCAAGAATGAAGTGTGAGTGATCAACAATGCTCAAAGGTTGCTTGGTGTTCTTCTCCATGCGCCTAGGGGTCCCTTTTATAGCCCCAAGGCAGCTAGGAGTCGTTGAGAGCATTCCAGGAAGGCAATTCTTGCCTTCTGTCGCCTGGCGCACCGGACCGTCCGGTGCACCACCGGACACTGTCTGGTGCAGATTTCTTTCCTTGTTTGGCGAAGCCGACCGTTGGAGATTCAGAGCCGTTGGCGCACCGGACACTGTCCAGTGCACACCGGACAGTCCGTTGCCCCCTTCCGACCGTTGGCTCGGCCACGTGTCCCGCGCGGATCGCGCGGCCGACCGTTGGCCCGGCCGACCGTTGGCTCATCGGACAGTCCGGTGAATTATAGTCGTACGCCGTTGATCAATTCCCGAGAGCGACGAGTTCGCCTGTGAATGGCTCACCGGACAGTCCGGTGATTTATAGCCGTACACCGCCGTCCAAGTCCCGAGAGCAGCAAGTTCGCCAGAGCCAGCCTGGCGCACCGGACACTGTCCGGTGCACCACCGGACAGTCCGGTGCACCTAGACTGCGCAGACTTCGGCTGAACAAAGTCATTTCTTTTCCAACTAGATTTTTCCTGTTTCCAGCACTTAGACACAATACATTAGTTCTCAAAACAATGTACTAAGTCTAGAAACATACCTTTAGACTTGATTTGCACTTTGCCCATCACTTTGCATGATTTAACACTTAGGCACTTGTGTTGGCACTCACTCACCAAAATACTTAGAAATGGCCCAAGGGCACATTTCCCTTTCAATTTCGGAGAATCTGTAACCTTCCTCCCTTCTTTGGTGGAAGTCGTTGTCAGCTCGGATGTACTCATCCATCTTCTGAAGCAGCTTCTCTAGAGTTTGCGGAGGCTTCCTTGCGAAGTACTGAGCCGTAGGTCCTGGCCAAAGGCCCTTAATCATGGCTTCAATGACAATCTCATTGGACACTGTAGGCGCTTGTGCCCTTAGTCGCAAGAACCTTCGAACATACGCCTGGAGGTATTCCTCATGGTCTTGCGTGCATTGGAACAAGGCCTGAGCTGTGACTGGCTTCATCTGAAAGCCTTGGAAACTTGTCACCAGCATATCCTTGAGCTTCTGCCACGAAGTAATAGTCCCTGGCCGAAGAGAAGAATACCATGTTTGGGCCACATTCCGAACTGCCATGACAAAGTACTTCGCCATGGCTGCAGTGTTGCCCCCATACGAAGATATAGTTGCTTCGTAGCTCATCAGAAACTACTTTGGATATGAGTGTCCATCATACATGGGGAGCTGGGGTGGCTTGTATGATGGGGGCCATGGGGTAGCCTGCAATTTTGCTGCCAAGGGAAAAGCATCATCAAAAGTAAAGGCATCATGATTAAAATCATCATACCATGCATCCTCGTTGAATAGGCCTTCTTGACGAAGCTCCCTTTGTTGGGGCCTTCGATCTTATTCATCTTGGACAAGATGACGTACTTCTTCAGTGGCTTCATCGATCTTCCTTTGAAGATCAGCCAACCGCGCCATCTTCTCCTTCTTCCTTTGTTCTTATTGATGGATGATCTCCATATCCCTGATCTCTTGATCCAACTCCTCCTCCTGGAGTGTTGGACTAGTGGCTTTCCTCTTCTGGCTTCGAGCCTCTCAAAGAGAAAGAGTTTCTTGGTTTGGGTCCAGCGGCTACAGTGCAGCGTTCCCTGGTGCTGAAGCTTTCTTCGGTGACATGATGAAGGTCAGTGCTTGCTGAAGGTGGTCGAAAAGGGTTCACCGGAGGTGGGCGCCAATGTTGGGGACTTGTTCTCAAGTGCTATGAGTTAAGAACAAGGCAACACAAAGACATTAAATATTAATGTCCTTCGTCCTTCGAAACATTATTTCCCTTAGGATATAATGATCTTCAGACGAAGGTCATGAAGGACATACCTTCATCATTGCAGTATATGTTAGTAAAAAGAGAAGTATAAGAGATGTAAGAGATAACATGAACAATTATATAATATCATCAACTCATTCCTATTTTATTATCATAGAAGAAACAGAAATGATATTGAATTACAAATGTACCTTCGACTTGACAGAAGGCAAAGTATAAACGTGACGCAAGAACAGGTACAAGTCAACATGAATAGTACAGGGGTACTGTTCATCTATTTATAGGCACAGGACATAGCCCGCGAGAAATTACATCCAAGCCCTTTACATTTATTATTGATTTATATACAAATCTATGGGGACTGAATAGCCTTTTCCCCTTTAAGTCGGTTCCTTTCTCCGTGATTAAGCCGAAGCTCCCTTGCGCGGAGCTTCGGCTCAACAACATCCTTCGCCACGATCATGCTCTTTTCATCGTATATGCTTTTGTCCTGAGTCCAAAGGTACCTATCCATAAGCCATGCTTGGAAGACATTGTTAAATTACGTTTTTGAGGACCTTCGGAGGACGAAGGCCCCCAACATTAGCTAAAGTCGATGTATTAGCTCGAGAATCGGCTTGTAACGGGTCCAGACCCCCTTTATATAGATGAAGGGATACGACCGATTGAACCCCTACCATCGATCTAATCAAATATGTATACCAACTTTATCTTATTTGCAATGTTCTTTTCTTTCCCTAGGAGTAGGAGTAATCTAGCCTTAGTTTAGATCTAGTTTAGTCTTCCATAACCATCCCTCTTCGACTCTACACCGATTAGGGATGCCCTGGGTGGCCAGCTGACCCTAAAGCAACCCTTAGAGCTCTCCTCCTCCATGGGATCTACTCGGAGGCGAGTTCTAGGCTTCTTCACGGAGAAGAAGGCTCTGCGCCATCGCGGACAGTAGACCCCAAGCGCAGACTGTCTGGAAGCATGCAAAGAAGGAGCCGCTCCTGCGTCTAGGTCACAGACCGTCCAGCCCAGGGCCGCGGACCGTCTGCGCCGCCGTAGAGAGCACCGCCAAGTGGTTCGTTCTAGTGTTGGGCAGCTAGATCGGCGCCAACAAACCTTTTGGCAAATCCGCTGGGGACCAGGTGTCTCTATCTACTAAAAATCAGGCCCTCAAATGGTATGTTTTAAAGATGACACCAATATCTCTCTAGACAATATCCTTAGGCGACTGTCAAAAGCCTGTCGGTCGATGAGCAACAACTATATGAAGATTTGATGAGTCAAGTGAGGTAAGACGCACGTCGCCATAGTGCCAAGGCTGAGGAGGAGGCAACGAAGAAATTCTGTTCATACTTCACGGTGGATCGCCACCAGAAGATTACCAAGCATGAAGAGATCAAAATTGCATCCTTTCTACCTTCAATTCAAATCTCAATTGTAATTAAATCTAACAACATCCAATCTATTAAGCAACAACAAGATGAAATGAAACAACAGATTGGAGGGTTGGAAGAAACAATTAGAAAGTTAACCCAGCACATTTGAGAAATCTCTTGCTCCTAGTTTTCCATCATACGAAACTAGCAATATGATATCTGTGTTTAATACATTGACAACAAATTGGGATTCGTAGCCTAGCCATTGTATGGTATGCCGATGAATCATATCTAGGGAAATTCCACCACCACCATCCCTGCTTAACAGATTAGTGACTCTAGATATCACCGAACATCCGCATCTAATCGCGGACCATCTGGCCTTAATACGGACAGTCCGACTCTCCCTACCGGATAGTCCGGACCCATGCCAGGATCACCATGTGGCCCCAGTGGTAGCAAACACGACCGGACAGTCCGGGTACATCCACGGACAGTTTGTTAGTGCACTGGGCCGTCCAGATACGCGTATGCAGAACCTGTTGTTCCGCAAAGCAACAATATGTTCCTCCCCTACATATTAGAGCCATGGCGCACCGTGCGATCATAGGCTGAGTGTCATTCTTGATTGTCCATGCAAGAAGGCTGGCATAAAAATGCCCGACCAAATGAGCCCCTCCAAAGGACCGGTGGCTTGCCACTAGGCGCTATGGAAAAAATTTGGGAAGAAATTGCTGAACTACTCCGAGAAAGGCTCAATGTAAGTGTAAGCATATTGGAGCAGTCATATCAGAAACCTTATAATCACCGATTTGACACCGTGCCATATCCATAAGGGCCAGTATACCAAATTTCTCTAAATTTTCCGGAGAAAGCGGGAAAAGAACGCATGAGCACATAAGCCACTTTTTAGCGCACCTGAGGGAGTTGGCTAAAAGGGAAGCGTTTCGTGTCCGTTTATTCACATTGTCCGATTTGAGCTCACCCTTGCTGTCTCACAGCCCCCACAGGAGAAGAACAGGTGGTCGAAGAGGAGCCGCCTAACACTGAGGCTTTCGACTTGATCTAGGTGGCATCTCCCAGTCAGCTTTGTGGCGCCAGGGAATAATATTTAGTTCGCTTTATTTTATCATTTATTTTTGTAAGACTTCCTCTATGTAATAAGTATATTTATGATATTTATGACATTTATCTCTATGCACTCTGTTATTATATGTCTTGTCTTCTCTAGCGCATATATGAGATGCACCCGGCTTTGTTCCTTACATCCAGGTGTGACAGAAGTGGTATCTGAGGAAATGTTTACTGTAGGACGAAACCTAGATAGAAATGGACAAAACCCTTACCTACCTACCTTACTTTGATTCATTCTATACTTACCTTATCTTGATCCTGTCTCACCTTTTGCTGTCATACTCTGAGTACTATTATCTTTTCTACTCTGAGACAAGATGGATTTAAGACCTTGGAATCCTACATTTATGATATTCTTGAGAGATAAGGAACCTAAGACGAAACTAAAACTATTTTCTCTATTTAAAAAATGTTGGTTGATTGTTCTGATGAAAAATGTCTGATTTGCTTCTTTGATTTATTGAAATATTATAGATGGACATCTTAGCATGTACCACCATAAGGTAATGAATTAGCTTTGGTAGGTAAAACATTAATCTGCTTAGTTAATAAATCCCCCAAAGTAACCCGATTCGTAATCACCTGCCTTGTCTACTATTCTTTCTTACCATATGTTTCTAACTCAGATGGTCAATACCAGGAAGGGTGGTGGAATTGATCTACCTCCCAATCGACACACTCGAAGGATATTTAGACAACCCAAACCACAACCAGCTGTGATGGATGCTCCACCGCCTCCCCCAGTCGGAGCCGATCCCACAGTTACTGCCCAGATGCGGATAATGCAACAGATGGCAGATACCATGGCAGATATGCACGCGCAGATGCGGCAGGAACGACAGGAGATGCGCCAAGAACGAGAGGATATACGCCAGGAAATGCGCCAGGAGCGAGAGGAGATACGACAGGAGAGAAGGGCGCAACAGCAACAACAACAGCAACAGCAACATCAGCAAGCACCACTGCCTCCACCACCACCACCAGTTTCACCCCGGGACAAGCACCGGGAATTTATGAGTCACAAGTGAAAGGGAATTAGGCCTACACCTATTTTCTAATTGATTTTGGTGGTTGAATTGCCCAACACAAATAATTGGACTAACTAGTTTGCTCTAGTCTATAAGTTATACAGGTGCCAAAGGTTCACAATAAGTCAATAAAAAGACCAAAGTTGGGTTCAAAGATTGAGAGCTAAAGGCATCCCGAATGGCTCCATGGTCTAGCGCACCGGACTGTCCGGTGTGCCACCGGACAGTGTACGGTGCACCACCGGACAGTGTCCGGTGTACCAGGGGACTTCCAACCGAACTGCTCACCTTCGGGAAAATCCAGAGGCGCTCCGCTATAATTCACCGGACTGTCCGGTGTTCACCGGACAGTGTCCGGTGCTCCAGAAGAAGAGCGCTTCTGAACTTGCCGGCTTCGGGAATCCGCTCCGCTATAATTCACCGGACTGTCCAGTGGCACACCGGACTGTCCGGTGTGACAACGAAGCAACGACTACTTCGGTGCCAACGGCTACCTGCAGGCGCATTGAATGCGCGCCAGCGCGCGCAGAAGTCAGGCACGGCCATGCTGGCGCACCGGACACTCTACAGTGCATGTCCGGTGCGCCACCGGACGTCGAGGCGGGCCCAGCAGTCAGAGCTCCAACGGTCAGAATCCAACGGCTCCGTGACGTGGCAGGCGCACCAGACAGTGTCCGGTGGCGCACCGGACTGTCCGGTGCGCCCGTCGACAGAAGCCTCCACCAACGGTCAAGTTGGTGGTTGGGGCTATAAATACCCCCAACCACCCCACATTCAAGTCATCCAAGTTTTCCACCTTCCAACTACTTACAAGAGCTCTAGCATACAATTCTAGACACACCCAAGTGATCAAATCCTCTCCAATTCCACACAAAGCCTTAGTGACTAGTGAGAGAGATTTGTGGTGTTCTTTCGAGCTCTTGCGCTTGGGTTGCTTTCTTCTTTCGCATTCTTTCTTGTGATCAAAACTCACTTGTAACCGAGGCAAGAGACACCAATTGTGTGGTGGTCCTTGCGGGGAAGTTTTGTTCCCGGTTGATTTGAGAAGAGAAAGCTCACTCGGTCCGAGGGACCGTTTGAGAGAGGGAAGGGGTTGAAAAAGACCCGGCCTTTGTGGCCTCCTCAACGGGGAGTAGGTTTGCGAGAACCAAACCTCGGTAAAACAAATCCGCGTGTCACACTCTTTATTCGCTTGAGATTTGTTTTGCACCCTCTCTCGCGGACTCGTTTATATTTCTAACGCTAACCTGGCTTGTAGTTGTGATTAACTTTGTAAATTTCAGTTTCGCCCTATTCACCCCCCCCTCTAGGCGACTATCAATTGGTATCAGAGCTCGGTACTTCATTAGAGCCTAACCGCTCGAAGTGATGCCGGGAGATCACGCCAAGAAGGAGATGGAGACCGGCGAAAAGCCCACTACAAGCCACGGGAAGACTTCATCGGAAGAGTCCCGCAACAAGAGGAAAGAGAAGAAAGACTCCTCCAAAGGGAAGGAGAAGAAATCTTCTTCACACCACAAAGAGAAGAAGGAGAAATCCTCTTCCCGCAAGCCGCATCGGAGTGGGGACAAGAAAAAGAGGATGAGGAAGGTGGTCTACTACGAGACCGATTCTTCATCGACATCCACCTCCGGCTCCGACGCGACGTCCGTCACTTCTAAGCGCCAAGAGCGTAAGAAGTATAGTAAGACCCCCCTACGCTACCCCCGCATTCCTAAACATACACCTTTACTTTCCATCCCATTAGGGAAACCACCAACGTTTGATGGTGAAGATTATGCTAGGTGGAGTGATATGATGCGGTATCACCTAACCTCACTCCACAAAAGTATATGGGATGTTGTTGAGTTTGGTGTACAGGTATCATCCGTAGGGGATGAAGACTATGATGAGGACGAAGTGGCCCAAATCGAGCACTTCAACTCACAAGCCACCACTATACTCCTCACCTCTCTAAGTCGAGAGGAGTATAATAAGGTGCAAGGATTGAAGAGCACCAAGGAGATTTGGGACGTGCTCAAGACCGCGCACGAAGGTGATGAGCTAACCAAGATCACCAAGCGAGAAACGATCGAGGGGGAGCTCGGTCGCTTCCATCTTCGCCAAGGGGAGGAGCCACAAGATATGTACAACCGGCTCAAGACCTTGGTGAATCAAGTGCGCAACCTCGGGAGCAAAAAGTGGGATGACCACGAGGTGGTTAAGGTTATTTTAAGATCACTTATTTTCCTTAACCCTACTCAAGTACAATTAATTCGTGGCAATCCAAGATATACACTAATGACTCCCGAGGAAGTAATCGGGAATTTTGTGAGCTTTGAATTTATGATCAAGGGCTCACTAAAGATCAACGAGCTTGACGGTCCTTCTACGTCCGAAGCTCAACCGGTCGCATTCAAAGCGACGGAAGAGAAGAAGGAGGAGTCTACACCAAGTAGAACACCCATCGACGCCTCCAATCTCGACAACGAGGAAATGGCGCTTGTCACCAAAAGCTTCCGCCAAATCCTCAAGCAAAGGAGGGGGAAAGATTACAAACCCCGCTCCAAGAAGGTTTGCTACAAGTGTGGTAAGCCCGGTCACTTTATAGCAAAATGTCCTACTTCTAGTGACAGTGACAGGGGCGACGACAAGAAAGGGAGAAGAAAGGAGAAGAAGAGGTACTACAAGAAGAAGGGCGGTGATGCCTATGTTTGTCGGGAGTGAGACTCCGACGAAAGCTCTAGCGACTCCTCCTCCGACGAGGACGCCGCCAACATCGCCGTAACCAAGGGACTTCTCTTCCCTAACGTCGGCCACAAGTGCCTCATGGCAAAGGATGACAAAAAGAAGAAGGTTAAATCTAAATCCTCCACTAGATATGAGTCTTCTAGTGATGAAAATGCTAGTGATGAGGAAGATAACTTACGCACTCTTTTTGCCAACTTAAACATGCAACAAAAAGCGAAATTAAATGAATTGATTAGTGCCATCCATGAGAAGGATGATCTCTTAGACACCCAAGAGGACTTCCTAATCAAGGAAAACAAAAAGCATGTTAAAGCTAAAAATGCTTATGCTCTAGAAGTTGAAAAATGTGAAAAATTATCTAGTGAGCTAAGCACTTGCCATGAGACTATAGACAACCTTAGAAATGAGAATTCTAATTTATTAGCTAAGGTTGATTCTATTGCTTGTAATGTTTCAATTCCCAATCTTAGAAATGATAATAATGATTTGCTTGCTAAGATTGAAGAATTGAACATGTCTCTTGCTAGCCTTAGGATTGAAAATGAAAAATTGCTTGCTAAGGCTAAAGAACTAGATGTTTGCAATGTTACAATTTTCGACCTTAGAACTAAAAATGATATGTTGCATGCTAAGGTTGTAGAATTGAAATCTTGCAAACCCTCTACATATACTGTTGAGCACACTTCTATTTGTACCAGATGTAGAGATGTTGATATTAATGCTATACATGATCACATGGCTTTAATTAAACAACAAAATGATCATATAGCAAAATTAGATGCTAAAATTGCCGAGCATAACTTAGAGAATGAAAAATTTAAATTTGCTCGTAGTATGCTTTATAATGGGAGACGCCCTGGCATCAAGGATGGCATTGACTTCCAAAGGGGAGACAATGTCAAAATTAATGCCCCTCCTAAAACATTGTCTAATTTTGTAAAGGGCAAGGCTCCCATGCCTCAGGATAACGAGGGTTACATTTTGTACCCTGCCGGTTATCCCGAGGACAAAATTAGGAGAATTCACTCTAGGAAGTCTCACTCTGGCCCTAAACATGCTTTTATGTATAAGGGTGAGACATCTAGTTCTAGGCAACCAACCCGTGCTAAGTTTCCTAAGAAGAAAACTCCTAATGCATCAAATGATCATGACATTTCATTTAAAACTTTTGATGCATCTTATGTTTTGACTAACAAATCCGGCAAGGTAGTTGCCAAGTTTGTTGGGGGCAAACACAAGGGATCAAAGACTTCTGTTTGGGTACCCAAAGTTCTTGTTTCTAATGCCAAAGGACCCAAAACCGTTTGGGTACCTAAAGTCAAGAACTAAACTTGTTTTGTAGGTTTATGCATCCGGGGGCTCAAGTTGGATAATAGACAGCGGGTGCACAAACCACATGACAGGGGAGAAGAAGATGTTCTCCTCATATGAGAAAAACCAAGATCCCCAAAGAGCGATCACATTTGGGGATGGAAACCAAGGTTTGGTCAAAGGCTTGGGTAAAATTGCTATATCCCTGACCACTCCATTTCCAATGTTTTTCTTGTTGATTCATTAGATTACAATTTGCTTTCCGTTTCCCAACTATGTCAAATGGGCTACAACTGTCTATTCACTGATGTAGGTGTCACTGTCTTTAGAAGAAGTGATGATTCAATAGCATTTAAGGGAGTGTTAGAGGGTCAGCTATACCTGGTAGATTTTGATAGAGCTGAACTCGACACTTGCTTAATTGCTAAGACTAACATGGGTTGGCTCTGGCACCGCCGACTAGCCCATGTTGGGATGAAGAATCTTCATAAGCTTCTAAAGGGAGAGCACATTTTAGGATTAACAAATGTTCATTTTGAGAAAGACAAGATTTGTAGCGCATGCCAAGCAGGGAAGCAAGTTGGTGTTCATCATCCGCATAAGAACATCATGACGACTGACAAGCCACTGGAGCTCCTACACATGGACCTATTCGGCCCGATTGCTTACATAAGCATCGGCAGGAGTAAATACTGTCTAGTTATTGTGGATGATTATTCTCGCTTCACTTGGGTATTCTTTTTGCAGGAAAAATCTCAAACCCAAGAGACCTTAAAGGGATTCTTGAGACGGCTCAAAATGAGTTCGGCTTAAGGATCAAGAAAATATCGGTTTTGGGCCGAAGCGGTCAACACCGCCTGCTACGCCATCAACCGGTTGTATCTACACCGAATCCTCAAGAAGACATCATATGAACTCCTGACCGGTAAAAAGCCCAATATTTCATATTTTAGAGTCTTTGGTAGAAAATGCTTTACACTTGTTAAAAGAGCTAGAAAATCTAAATTTGCTCCTAAGACTGTAGAAGGCTTTTTACTAGGATATGATTCAAACACAAGGGCATATAGAGTATTTAACAAGTCCTCGGGACTAGTTGAAGTTTCTTGTGACGTTGTGTTTGATGAAACTAACGGCTCTCAAGTAGAGCAAGTTGATCTTGATGAGATAGGTGATGAAGAGGCTTCGTGCATCGCGCTAAGGAACATGTCCATTGGGGATGTGTGTCCTAAGGAATCCAAAGAGCCTCCAAATGCACAAGATCAACCATCCTCCTCCACGCAAGCATCTCCACCAACTCAAAATGAGGATGAGGCTCAAGATGTTGAACAAGAAGATCAAGAAGATGAGCCACCTCAAGATGACGGCAATGATCAAGGGGGAGATGCAAATGATCAAGAAAAGGAGGATGAGCAAGAACCAAGACCGCCACACCCAAGAGTCCACCAAGCAATCCAACGAGATCACCCCGTCGGCACCATCCTCGGCGACATTCATAAAGGGGGTAACCACTAGATCTCGGGTTGCACATTTTTGTGAACATTACTCTTTTGTTTCCTCTATTGAGTCACACAGGGTAGAGGAAGCACTTCAAGATTCGGATTGGGTGGTGGCGATGCAAGAGGAGCTCAACAACTTCACTAGAAATGAGGTATGGCATTTGGTTCCACGTCCTAACCAAAATGTTGTAGGAACCAAATGGGTCTTCCGCAACAAGCAAGATGAGCATGGTGTGGTGACAAGGAACAAAGCCCGACTTGTGGCCAAGGGATATTCACAAGTCGAAGGTTTGGATTTCGGTGAAACCTATGCACCCGTAGCTAGGCTTGAGTCAATTCGTATATTATTGGCCTATGCTACTTACCATGGCTTCAAGCTTTACCAAATGGACGTGAAGAGTGCCTTCCTCAATGGACCAATCAAGGAAGAGGTCTATGTTGAGCAACCTCCCAGCTTTGAAGATAGTGAGTATCCTAACCATGTCTATAAACTCTCTAAGGCGCTTTATGGGCTCAAGCAAGCCCCAAGAGCATGGCATGAATGCCTAAGAGGTTTTCTTATTGCTAATGGCTTCAAAGTCGGAAAGGCCGATCCTACACTCTTTACCAAAACTGATGATATTATATTTGGGTCTACTAACGAATCTACATGTGAAGAGTTTAGTAGGATCATGACACAAAAATTCGAGATGTCAATGATAGGGGAGTTGAAGTATTTCTTAGGATTTCAAGTGAAGCAACTCCAAGAGGGCACCTTCATTAGCCAAACGAAGTATACTCAAGACATTCTAAACATGTTTGGGATGAAGGATGCCAAGCCCATCAAGACTCCCATGGGAACCAATGGGCATCTCGACCTCGACACAGGAGGTAAATCCGTAGATCAAAAGGTATACCGGTCGATGATAGGATCTTTACTCTATCTTTGTGCATCTCGACCGGACATTATGCTTTCTATATGCATGTGTGCAAGATTCCAAGCCGACCCTAAGGAAGCTCACCTTACGGCCGTAAAACGAATCTTGAGATATTTGGCTTATACTCCTAAGTTTGGGCTTTGGTATCCTAGGGGATCCACTTTTGATTTAATTGGTTATTCCGATGCCGATTGGGCGGGTTGCAAAATTAATAGAAAGAGCACATCGGGGACTTGCCAGTTCTTGGGAAGATCCTTGGTGTCTTGGGCTTCAAAGAAGCAAAATTCCGTAGCTCTTTCTACTGCCGAAGCCGAGTATATTGCCGCAGGCCATTGTTGCGCGCAATTGCTTTGGATTAGGCAAACCCTGCGGGACTATGGTTACAAATTAACCAAAGTTCCTTTGTTATGTGATAATGAGAGTGCAATCAAAATGGCGGATAATCCCGTCGAGCATAGCCGCACTAAACACATAGCCATTCGGTATCATTTTCTTAGGGATCACCAACAAAAGGGAGATATCAAGATTTCATATATTAACACTAAAGATCAATTAGCCGATATCTTTACCAAGCCACTAGATGAACAAACTTTTAACAAACTTAGGCATGAGCTCAATATCCTTGATTCGCGAAATTTCTTTTGCTAATTTGCACGCATAGCTCATAAATATACATTTGATCATGTCTCTTTTATATACCATGACTAATGTGTTTTCAAGCGTATTTCAAACCAAGTCATAGGTGTATTGAAAGGGAATTGGAGTCTTCGGTGAAGACAAAGGCTTCCACTCCACTCCATAACTCACCCTTCGCCGTCTCTCCGAGCAACTCTCCGTCTTTGGTATAATCTTCACTCATATTTTATTTGCCAAAGGGGAGAAAGTAGTTAAAGAGGGCTCTAATGATTCCGTTTTTGGCGATTCATGCCAAAGGGGGAGAATGTATGAGCCCAAAGCAAAAGGACCGCACCACCACCTAATTCTAAACCTAATGATTTCTAAATTGGTATCTTATTGTGTTCAAAAGGGGGAGAGATTAGTATTTTCAAAATTGATATCTTAAAACCCTCTTGAACACTAAGAGGAGGATCTTATATAGGGGGAGTTTTGTTTTAGTCAAAGGAAAAAGCATTTGAAACAGGGGGAGAAAATTTTCAAATCTAGTAAATGCTTCTCAAAATTCTTATTCATTTACCTTTGACTATTTGCAAAAGACTTTGAAAAGAATTTCCAAAACATTTGCAAAAACAAAACATGTGGTGCAAGCGTGGTCCAAAATATTGAGAATACAAAGAAACAATCCATGCATATCTTATGAAAATATTTATTTGCTCAATTCTATGTAACCTTTGCACTTACATTATGCAAACTAGTTCAATTATGCACTTCTATGCTTCCTTTGGTTTGTGTTGGCATCAATCACCAAAAAGGGGGAGATTGAAAGGGAATTAGGCCTACACCTATTTCCTAATTGATTTTGGTGGTTGAATTGCCCAACACAAATAATTGGACTAACTAGTTTGCTCTAGTCTATAAGTTCTACAGGTGCCAAAGGTTCACAATAAGTCAATAAAAAGACCAAAGTTGGGTTCAAAGATTGAGAGCTAAAGGCATCCCGAATGGCTCCCTGGTCTAGCGCACCGGACTGTCCGGTGTACCAGGGGACTTCCAACCGAACTGCTCACCTTCGGGAAAATCCAGAGGCGCTCCGCTATAATTCACCGGACTGTCCAGTGTTCACCAGACAGTGTCCGGTGCTGCAGAAGAAGAGCTCTTCTGAACTTGCCGGCTTCGGGAATCCGCTCCGCTATAATTCACCGGACTGTCCGGTGGCACACCGGACTGTCCGGTGTGACAACGAAGCAACGACTACTTCGGCGCCAACGGCTACCTGCAGGCGCATTGAATGCGCGCCAGCGCGCGCAGAAGTCAGGCACGCCCATGCTGGCGCACCGGACACTCTACAGTGCATGTCCGGTGCGCCACCGGATGTCGAGGCGGGCCCAGCAGTCAGAGCTCCAACAGTCAGAATCCAACGGCTCTGTGACGTGGCAGGCGCACCGGACAGTGTCCGGTGGCGCACCGGACTGTCCGGTGCGCCCGTCGACAGAAGCCTCCACCAATGGTCAAGTTGGTGGTTGGGGCTATAAATACCCCCAACCACCCCACATTCAAGTCATCCAAGTTTTCCACCTTCCAACTACTTACAAGAGCTCTAGCATACAATTCTAGACACACCCAAGTGATAAAATCCTCTCCAATTCCACATAAAGCCTTAGTGTCTAGTGAGAGAGATTTGTGGTGTTCTTTCGAGCTCTTGCGCTTGGATTGCTTTCTTCTTTCGCATTCTTTCTTGTGATCAAAACTCACTTGTAACCGAGGCAAGAGACACCAATTGTGTGGTGGTCCTTGCGGGGAAGTTTTGTTCCTGGTTGATTTGAGAAGAGAAAGCTCACTCGGTCCGAGGGACCGTTTGACAGAGGGAAGGGGTTGAAAAAGACCCGGCCTTTGTGGCCTCCTCAACGGGGAGTAGGTTTGTGAGAACCGAACCTCGGTAAAACAAATCCGCGTGTCACACTCTTTATTCGCTTGAGATTTGTTTTGCACCCTCTCTCGCAGACTCGTTTATATTTCTAACGCTAACCCGGCTTGTAGTTGTGATTAACTTTGTAAATTTCAGTTTCGCCCTATTCACCCCCCCTCTAGGCGACTATCAACAAGCCGCCAACCTTTGCCAGTTCGCCAGATCCACTAGATGCTGATGATTGGCTGAAATCTATTGAGAAGATGCTCAACATCGCCCAATGCTCTGACCGGGAGAAGGTTCTTTATGCTTTTGGTCGTCTGGCAGGTCTTGCTGCTGACTGGTGGGATTCTTATGTTGCTGCCCATGATGCTGCTGACACTATTACTTGGGCGAAATTCACAACTCAGTTCAGAAACTACCACATTCCTGCTGGATTGATGAAGATCAAGAAGGAGTTTATGTCATTGAAGCAAGGCAACATGTCTGTCAGCGAGTACCGTGACAAGTTCATCCAGTTGTCAAGATATGCTCCTAATGAGGTGGCAGATGATGAAAGGAAACAAGAGCACTTCACAGAAGGACTCAATGGGCCCCTACATTATGCACTAGTTGCTCACACATTTCAATCATTTCATAGACTGCTGGATAAGGCTCTTGCTATTGAACACAAGCGTGTTCAATTGGGAGATTTGAAGAGGAAGGCCATTACCCAGGGGCAGGGTAGCAGCAGTGTTCGACCTCGCTATGTTCTGCCACAGGGTACACCGACTCGTTCAGGAGGAGGACCATGCCCAGCTCAGTACACTCCACAGGGGTCTCCACGGACACCTCCCACTCATCAGACTACCCCCACTAGCACCCCGACGAGGCCTACATGACAGAAGATAGGCCCTACATGCTTCAAGTGCAGTCAGGTTGGGCACTATGCTAATGCTTGTCCGGCGGGGAATACTAGTACATCAGCTCAGAACAAACAACAGACTCCTAGCAAGGGATTCAACATTGTCAGGGTGAATCAAGTCAGTGCTGAGGCCATGACAGACGGTGCAGACGTCGCTATCGGTATGTTTTACATTAATGCAATTCCAGCAGCATTATTATTTGATTCTGGAGCTACGCATTCATTTATGTCTGCTCGATTTGCTACCACCAATGAATTACCACTGCAAAACATGAAAACACCTATGGTAGTAATTACACCTAAAGGGCCTATTGAGGCAAACTATATGACACAAAGATTAACACTGACAATTATGGGAAGGGAATTCTAGTCTACACCCATAGTACTAGAAGAAAGCAGTATAGATTTGATACTTGGGATGTCCTGGTTAAGGAAAGCTAAGGCAGTTATACACTGTGATAAGGGAACCGTAGAACTTACCAGTTCCAAAGGGGAAATATTTGAAGTTGAGATTACTGTAACCGCCTCTACCAGACCAGCCATTTTCCTAGTTGATGGAAAATTTGTGGGTAGAAACATCCGAGTTGTAAGAGACTTTCCAGATGTCTTTCCTGAAGAATTACCCGGAATGCCACCAGATAGGGAAGTCGAATTCGTTATTGATCTCTTGCCTTGTACTGCTCCCATTTCAAAAAGTCCATATAGATGTTAGTGGAAGAGTTGAAGGAACTGAAGAAGCAGTTAACGGAGTTGCAGGAAGCGGGGTACATTCGTCCGAGTTCCTCACCTTAGGGAGCGCCGGTACTGTTTGTACAGAAGAAGGATGGTTCACAACAGATGTGTGTGGATTATAGATCCCTTAATGATGTTACTGTGAAGAACAAGTATCCATTACCCCACATTAAGGATTTATTTGATCAGATGAGAGGTGCAAGGGTGTTCTCGAAGATTGATCTCCGATCAGGTTACCATCAAATGAAGATTAGGCCATAAGATATTCCTAAGACGGCTTTTTCAACCCGATATGGTTTATATGAGTTCACAGTTATGTCATTTGGACTAACTAATGCACCGGCTTATTTTATGAATCTAATGAATAAGATGTTTATGGATTATCTGGATAGATTCATCGTGGTATTCATCAACGATATTCTTATTTATTCCAAGAGTGATAGTGATCATGAGGAACACCTAAGATTGGTGCTACAGAAGCTACGAGATAACCAACTCTACGCCAAGTACAGTAAATGCGAAAACTGGATCGATGAGGTGCCATTCCTTGGACATATCATTTCTAATGGTGGGATATCAGTAGATCCTGCTAAAGTCAAGGAGATAGTGGCGTGGAGTATACCCAGTACAGTTACTGAAGTCCGGAGTTTCTTGGGACTTACGGGATATTATCGACGATTCATCGATGGATTTTATAAGATTGCTAAGTGAAAGGGAATTAGGCTTACACCTATTCCCTAATTGATTTTGGTGGTTCAATTGCCCAACACAAATAATTGGACTAACTAGTTTGCTCTAGTCTATAAGTTCTACAGGTGCCAAAGGTTCACAACAAGTCAATAAAAAGAGCAAAGTTGGGTTCAAAGATAGAGAGCTAAAGGCATCCCGAAAGGCTCCCTGGTCTGGCGCACCGGACTGTCCGGTGTGCCACCGGACAGTGTCCGGTGCACTAGGGGCACTCGAGGCTGAACTCTTCACCTTCGGGAAAATCTAGAGGCGCTTCGCTATAATTCACAGGACTGTCCAGTGTACACTGGACAGTGTCCGGTGCTCCAAGGAAGTGCGACTCTGAACTCGCTGGCTTCGAGAATCCGCTCTGCTAAAATTCACCAGACTGTCCGGTGTACATCGGACTGCCCGGTGTGCCAGCGGAGCAACGGCTACTTCGCGCCAACGGTCACCTGCAGAAGCATTCAATGCGCGCCAGAAGCGCGCAGAAGTCAGGCACGCGCGAGACGGTGCACCGGACAATCTACAGTACTTGTCCGGTGTACACCAGACAGCCACGCGGGCCCAGAAGTCAGAGCTCCAATGGTCAGAATCCAACTGCCAGGTGACGTGGCTGGCGCACCGGACACTGTCCGGTGCGCCATACGACAGAAGCCTGCACCAAACGACTAGTTTGGTGGTTGGGGCTATAAATACCCCAACCACCCCACATTCAAGTCATCCAAGTTTTCCACCTTCCAACTACTTACAAGAGCTCTAGCATTCAATTCTAGACACACCCAAGTGATCAAATCCTCTCCAATTCCACTCAAAGCTTTAGTGACTAGAGAGAGAGATTTGTCGTGTTCTTTTGAGCTCTTGCACTTGGATTGCTTTCTTCTTTCTCATTCTTTTCTTGTGATCAAAACTCAATTGTAACCGAGGCAAGAGACACCAATTGTGTGGTGGTCCTTGCGGGGAAGTTTTGTTCCCGGTTGATTTGAGAAGAGAAAGCTCACTCGGTCCGAGGGACCGTTTGAGAGAGGGAAGAGGTTGAAAAAGACCCGGCCTTTGTGGCCTCCTTAACGGGGAGTAGGTTTGCAAGAACCGAACCTCGGTAAAACAAATCCTTGTGTCTCACTCCCTTATTCGCTTGCGATTTGTTTTTACGCCCTCTCTCGGACTCGATTATATTTCTAACGCTAACCCGGTTTGTAGTTGTGATTAACTTTGTAAATTTCAGTTTCGCCCTATTCACCCCCCTCTAGGTGACTTTCAATTGGTATCAGAGGCCGGTACTTCATTAGAGCCTAACCGCTCGAAGTGATGTCGGGAGATCACGCTAAGAAGGAGATGGAGACCGGCGACAAGCCCACTACAAGCCACGAGAAGGCTACATCGGAAGAGTCCCGCAACAAGGGGAAAGGAAAGGAGAAGAAAACCTCTTCTCACAAGTCGCGTCGGAGCGGTGACAAAAAGAAAGAGGGATCCCCTTCACGCATCAAGACACACAAGAGTGGCAAGAAGAAGAAGAAGATGAGGAAAGTGGTCTACTACGAGACCGACACTTCCTCGCCCTCTACATCCGGATCCGACGCCGCATCCGTCACTTCTAAGCGCCAAGAGCGCAAGAAGTATAGTAAGATCCCCCTACGCTATCCTCGCATTCCTAAACATACGCCTTTACTTTCCGTCCCATTAGGCAAACCACCAACATTTGATGGTGAGGATTATGCTAGGTGGAGTGATATGATGCGATATCACCTAACCTCACTCCACAAAAGTATATGGGATGTTGTTGAGTTTGGTGTACAGGTACCATCGCCGGGGGATGAAGACTATGATTCGGACGAAGTGGCCAAAATCGAGCACTTCAACTCACAAGCCACCACCATACTCCTCACTTCTCTAAGTTGAGAGGAGTACAACAAGGTGCAAGGGTTGAAGAGTGCCAAAGAGGTTTGGGATGTGCTCAAGACCACGCACGAAGGAGACGAGGTGACCAAAATCACCAAGAGGGAGTCGATCGAGGGGGAGCTCGGTCGCTTCCGGCTTCGCCAAGGAGAAGAGCCACAAGATATGTACAACCGGCTCAAAACTTTGGTGAACCAAGTGCGCAACCTCGGGAGTAAGAAATGGGATGACCATGAGGTGGTTAAGGTTATTCTTAGATCACTTGTTTTCCTTAACCCTACTCAAGTTCAATTAATTCGTGGCAATCCTAGATATACACTAATGACTCCCGAGGAAGTGATAGGAAATTTTGTGAGCTTTGAATTGATGATCAAAGGCTCAAAGAAAATCAACGAGCTTGACGGCCCCTCCACGTCCGAAGCACAACCGGTCTCATTCAAGGCGACGGAGGAGAAGAAGGAGGAGTCTACACCAAGTAGACAACCTATCGATGCCTCCAAGCTCGATAACGAGGAAATGACGCTCATCATGAAGAGTTTCCGCCAAATCCTCAAGCAACGGAGGGGGAAGGACTATAAGTCCCGCTCCAAGAAAGTTTGCTACAAGTGTGGTAAGCTCGGTCATTTCATAGCAAAATGTCCATTATCTAGTGACAGTGATAGGGGCGACGACAAGAAGGGGAGAAGAAAGGAGAAGAAGAGGTACTACAAGAAGAAGGGCGGCGATGCCCATGTTTGCCGGGAATGGGACTCCGACGAGAGCTCCACCGACTCCTCCTCCGACGAGGACGCCGCAAACATCGCCGTCACCAAGGGTCTTCTCTTCCCCAACGTCGGCCACAAGTGCCTCATGGCAAAAGACGGCAAAAAGAAGAAGGTTAAGTCCAAATCCTCCACTAAATATGAGTCCTCTAGTGATGATAATGCTAGTGATGAGGAAGATAACTTGCGTACCCTTTTTGCCAACCTTAATGTGCAACAAAAGGAAAAGCTAAATGAATTAATTAGCGCTATTCATGAGAAGGATGATCTCTTGGATTCTCAAGAGGACTTCCTAATTAAATAAAATAAGAAGCATGTTAAGGTTAAGAATGCTTATGCTCTAGAAGTGGAAAAATGTGAAAAATTATCTAGTGAGCTAAGCACATGCCATGATATTATTGCCATCCTTAGAAATGAGAATGCTAGTTTAATTACTAAGGTTGATTCTAATGTTTGTGATGATTCAATTTCCAATCTTAGAAATGATAATGCCAATTTGCTTGCTAAGATTGAAAAATTGAATGATTCTCTTGTTAGCCTTAGAAATGAGAATGAAAAATTGATTGCTAAGGCTAAAGATTTTGATGTTTGCAGTGCTTCCATTTCCAACCTTAGAAGTGAAAATGATATATTACATGCTAGGGTTGTAGAATTAAAATCTTGCAAACCCTCTACTTCTACTGTTGAGCATGTATCTATTTGTACTAGATGTAGAGATGTTGATATTGATGCTAGTCATGATCACATGGCTTTAATTAAACAATAAAATGATCATATAGCAATATTAGATGCTAAAATTGCCGAGCACGAACTTGAAAATGAAAAATTTAAATTTGCTCGTAGTATGCTTTATAGTGGGAGACGCCCTGGCATCAAGGATGGCATTGGCTTCCAAAGGGGAGACAATGTCAAACTTAATGCCCCTCCTAAAAGATTGTCTAATTTTGTTAAGGGCAAAGCTCCCATGCCTCAGGATAACAAGGGTTACATTTTGTACCCTGCCGGTTATCCCGAGAGCAAAATTAGGAGAATTCACTCTAGGAAATCTCACTCTAGCCCTAACCATGCTTTTATGTATAAGTGTGAGACATCTAGCTCTAGGCAACCAACCCGTGCTAAGTTGCCTAAGAAGAAAACTCCTAGTGCATCAAATGAACATAGCATTTCATTCAAAACTTTTGATGCATCTTATGTTCTAACTAACAAATCAGGCAAGGTAGTTGCCAAGTATGTTGGGGACAAACACAAGGGTTCCAAAACTTGTGTTTGGGTACCCAAAGTTCTTGTTTCTAATGCCAAAGGACCCAAAACCGTTTGGGTACCTAAAGTCAAGAACTAAAATTGTTTTGTAGGTTTATGCATCCGGGGGCTCAAGTTGGATACTCGACAGCGGGTGCACAAACCATATGACAGGGGAGAAGAATATGTTCTCCTCCTATGAGAAAAAACAAGATCCCCAACGAGCTATCACATTCGGGGATGGAAATCAAGGTTTGGTCAAAGGATTGGGTAAAATTGCTATTTCACCTCACCATTCTATTTCCAATGTTTTTCTTGTAGATTCTTTAGATTACAATTTGCTTTCTGTTTCGCAATTATGTCAAATAGGCTACAACTGTCTTTTTACCGATGTAGGTGTCACTGTCTTGAGAAGAAGTGATGATTCAATAGCATTTAAGGGAGTGTTAGAGGGTCAGCTGTACTTGGTAGATTTTGATAGAGCTGAACTCGACACTTGCTTAATTGCTAAGACTAACATGGGTTGGCTCTGGCACCGCCGACTAGCTCATGTTGGGATGAAGAATCTTCATAAGCTTCTAAAGGGAGAGCACATTTTAGGACTAACGGATGTTCATTTTGAGAAAGATAGGATTTGTAGCGCATGCCAGGCAGGGAAGCAAGTTGGTGTTCATCATCCACACAAGAACATCATGACGACCGACAGGCCGCTTGAGCTACTCCACATGGATCTATTCGGCCCGATTGCTTACATAAGCATCGGCGGGAGTAAGTATTGTCTTGTAATAGTGGATGATTATTCTCGCTTCACTTGGGTATTCTTTTTGCAGGAAAAATCTCATACCCAAGAAACCTTAAAGGGATTCTTGAGACGGGCTCAAAATGAGTTTGGCTTAAGGATCAAGAAAATTAGAAGCGACAACGGGACGGAGTTCAAGAACTCTCAAATTGAAGGCTTCCTTGAGGAGGAGGGCATCAAGCATGAGTTCTCTTCTCTCTACACGCCACAACAAAATGGTGTAGTGGAGAGGAAGAATAGAACTCTATTGGACATGGCGAGGACCATGCTTGATGAATTCAAGACTTCAGATCGGTTTTGGGCCGAGGCGGTTAACACCACTTGCTACGCCATCAACCGGTTATATCTACACCGAATCCTCAAGAAGACATCATATGAACTCCTAACCGGTAAAAAGCCAAATGTTTCATATTTTAGAGTCTTTGGTAGCAAATGTTTTATTCTTGTTAAAAGAAGTAGAAAATCTAAATTTGCTCCTAAGGTTGTAGAAGGCTTTTTACTTGGTTATGACTCAAACACAAGGGCATATAGAGTCTTTAACAAGTCCACTGGACTAGTTGAAGTCTCATGTGACGTTGTGTTTGATGAAACTAACGGCTTTCAAGTAGAGCAAGTTGATCTTGATGAGATAGGTGATGAAGAGGCTCCATGCATCGCGCTAAGGAACATGTCCATTGGGGATGTGTGTCCTAAGGAATCCGAAGAGCCTCCAAATGCACAAGATCAACCATCCTCCTCCACGCAAGCATCTCCACCAACTCAAATTGAGGATGAGGCTCAAGATGATGAAGGACAAGTTCAAGAAAATGAGCCACCTCAAGACGACGGCAATGATCAAGCGGGAGATGCAAATAATCAAGACAAGGAGGATGAAGAACCAAGGCCGCCACACCCAAGAGTCCACCAAGCAATCCAACGAGATCACCCCATCGACACCATCCTTGGCGACATTCATAAGGGGGTAACCACTAGATCTCAGGTTGCACATTTTTGTGAGCATTACTCTTTTGTTTCCTCTATTGAGCCACACATGGTAGAGGAAGCACTTCAAGATTCAGATTGGGTGGTGGCGATGCAAGAGGAGCTCAACAACTTCACGAGGAACGAGGTATGGCATTTAGTTCCACGTCCTAACCAAAATGTTGTAGGAACCAAATGGGTCTTCCGCAACAAGCAAGATGAGCATGGTGTGGTGACAAGGAACAAAGCCCAACTTGTGGCCAAGGGATATTCACAAGTCGAAGGTTTGGATTTCGGTGAAACCTATGCACTCGTAGCTAAGCTTGAGTCAATTCGTATACTACTGGCCTATGCTACTTACCATGGCTTTAAGCTCTATCAAATGGACGTGAAAGTGCCTTCCTCAACGGACCGATCAAGGAAGAGGTCTATGTTGAGCAACCTCCCGGCTTTGAAGATAGTGAGTATCCTAACCATGTGTATAAACTCTCTAAGGCGCTTTATGGGCTCAAGCAAGCCCCAAGAGCATGGTATGAATGCCTAAGAGATTTTCTTATCGCTAATGGCTTCAAAGTCGGAAAAGCCGATCCTACTTTATTTACTAAAACTCTTGACAATGATTTGTTTGTATGCCAAATTTAAGTTGATGATATTATATTTGGGTCTACTAACGAATCTACTTGTGAGGAATTTAGTAGGATCATGACACAAAAATTCGAGATGTCAATGATGGGGGAGTTGAAGTACTTCTTAGGATTTCAAGTGAAACAACTCCAAGAGGGCACCTTCATTAGCCAAACGAAGTATACTCAAGATATTCTAAACAAGTTTGGGATGAAGGATGTCAAGCCCATCAAGACTCCCATGGGAACCAATGGGCATCTCGACCTCGACACGGGAGGTAAATCCGTCGATCAAAAGGTATACCAGTCGATGATAGGCTCTTTACTCTATTTATGTGCATCTCGACCGGACATTATGCTTTCCATATGCATGTGTGCAAGATTCCAAGCCGACCCTAAGGAAGCTCACCTTACGACCGTAAAATGAATCTTGAGATTTTTTTTCGAACGGAGATCACTCCATTTCTATTACTTGCATAACAGAAATACAAAAACGAATCTTGAGATATTTGGCTTATACTCCTAAGTTTGGGCTTTGGTACCCTCGGGGATCCACATTCGATTTAATTGGTTATTCGGATGCCGATTGGGCGGGGTGTAAGATTAATAGAAAGAGCACATCGGGAACTTGCCAGTTCTTGGGAAGATCTTTGGTGTCTTGGGCTTCAAAGAAGCAAAATTCCGTAGCTCTTTCTACCGCCGAAGCCGTGTATATTGCTGTAGGCCATTTTTGCGCACAATTGCTTTGGATGAGGCAAACCCTGTGGGACTATGGTTACAAATTAACCAAAGTCCCTTTGCTATGTGATAATGAGAGTGCAATCAAAATGGCGGATAATCCCATCGAGCATAGCCGCACTAAACACATAGCCATTCGGTATCATTTTCTTAGGGAGCACCAACAAAAGGGAGATATCGAGATTGCATATATTAGCACTAAAGAACAATTGGCCGATATCTTTACCAAGCCATTAGATGAACAAACTTTTAACAAACTTAGGCATGAGCTAAATGTTCTTGATTCGCGAAATTTCTTTTGCTAATTTATGCACATAGCTCATAAGTATACCTTTGATCTTGTCTCTTTTTATATGCTATGACTAATGTGTTTTCAAGTAAATTTCAAACCAAGTCATAGGTATATTTAAAGGGAATTCGAGTCTTCGGCGAAGACAAAGGCTTCCACTCCACTCCATGACTCATCCTTCGCCATCACTCCGAGCACCTCTCCGTCTTTGGTATAATCTTCACTCATATATTTATGACCAAAGGGGGAGAAAGTAATTTAAGGGCTCTAATGATTCCGTTTTTGGCAATTCATGCCAAAGGGGGAGAGAGTATGAGCCCAAAGCAAAAGGACCGCACCACCACCTAATTTTAAAACTAATGATTTTCAAATTGGTATCTTATTGTGTTCAAAAAAAGGGGAGAGAGTAGTATTTTCAAAATTGATAACTTAAAACCCTCTTGAACACTAAGAGGAGGATCTTATATAGGGGAAGTTTTGTTTAGTCAAAGGAAAAGCATTTGAAATAGGGGGAGAAAATTTCAAATCTTGAAAATGCTTCTCAAAATCTCATTCATTTACCTTTGACTATTTGCAAAAAGGACTTTGAAAAGATTTTCCAAAACTTTGCAAAAAACAAAACATGTGGCGCAAGCGTGGTCCAAAATGTTGAGAATATAAAGAAACAATCCATGCATATCTTATGAAAATATTTATTGACTCAATTCTAAGTAACCTTTGCACCTACTTTATGCAAACTAGTTCAATTATGCACTTCTATATTTGCTTTGGTTTGTGTTGGCATCAATCACCAAAAAGGGGGAGATTGAAAGAGAATTAGGCTTACACCTATTCCCTAATTGATTTTGGTGGTTCAATTGCCCAACACAAATAATTGGACTAACTAGTTTGCTCTAGTCTATAAGTTCTACAGGTGCCAAAGGTTCACAACAAGTCAATAAAAAGAGCAAAGTTGGGTTCAAAGATAGAGAGCTAAAGGCATCCCGAAAGGCTCCCTGGTCTGGCGCACCGGACTGTCCGGTGTGCCACCGGACAGTATCCGGTGCACCAGGGGCACTCGAGGCTAAACTCTTCACCTTCGGGAAAATCCAGAGGCGCTCCTCTATAATTCACTAGACTGTCCGGTGTACACCGGACAGTGTCCGGTGCTCCAAGGAAGAGCGACTCTGAACTCGCTGGCTTTGGGAATCCGCTCCGCTAAAATTCGCCGGATTGTCCGGTGTGCCAGCGGAGCAACGACTACTTCGCGCCAACGATCACCTGCAAAAGCATTCAATGCGCGCCAGAAGCGCGCAGAAGTCAGGCACGCGCAAGACGGTGCACCGGACAATCTACAGTACTTGTCCGGTGTACACCGGACAGCCAGGCGGGCCCAGAAGTCAGAGCTCCAACGGTCGGAATCCAACTGCCAGGTGACGTGGCTGGCACACCGAACACTGTCCGGTGTGCATCGGACTGTCCGGTGCGCCATACGACAGAAGCCTGCACCAAACGACTAGTTTGGTGGTTGGGGCTATAAATACCCCAACCACCCCACATTCAAGTCATCCAAGTTTTCCACCTTCCAACTACTTACAAGAGCTCTAGCATTCAATTCTAGACACACCCAAGTGATCAAATCCTCTCCAATTCCACTCAAAGCTTTAGTGACTAGAGAGAGAGAGATTTGTCGTGTTCTTTTGAGCTCTTGCGCTTGGATTGCTTTCTTCTTTCTCATTCTTTTCTTGTGATCAAAACTCAATTGTAACCGAGGCAAGAGACACCAATTATGTGGTGGTCCTTGCGGGGAAGTTTTGTTCCCGGTTGATTTGAGAAGAGAAAGCTCACTCGGTCCGAGGGACCGTTTGAGAGAGGGAAGAGGTTGAAAAAGACCCGACCTTTGTGGCCTCCTCAACGGGGAGTAGGTTTGCAAGAACCGAACCTCGATAAAACAAAATCCTTGTGTCTCACTCCCTTATTCGCTTGCGATTTGTTTTTACGCCCTCTCTCGGACTCGATTATATTTCTAACGCTAACCCGGTTTGTAGTTGTGATTAACTTTGTAAATTTCAGTTTTGCCCTATTCACCCCCCCTCTAGGCGACTTTCACTAAGGCCATGACCTCACTTCTGGAGAAGGTAAGAGAATTCAAGTGGGACTGGAAGTATCAAGATAGTTTTAATCAACTAAAGTTGAGATTGATGTCACTCCCAGTGTTAGTTATCCCAGATCTACAGAAGAGATTTGACATTTACTGTGATGCCTGTGGCCAAGGCTTGGGATGTGTGCTTATGCAAGAAGGACACGTGATTGCCTACGCGTCTCGTCAGTTGCGGAAACATGAGTTGAACTACCCCACTCATGACTTAGAACTGGCAGCCGCTGTGCACGCACTTAAGATATGGAGACATTACATTATGGGAACTAAGTGCCAAGTGTACACAGATCATAAGAGTTTGAAGTATATATTCACTCAGAAGGATCTCAACCTTAGGCAATGCCGTTGGTGGGAGCTTATTAAGGATTATGATTTGGAGATTCACTATCACCCGGGCAAGGCGAATTTGGTTGCAGATGCCTTGAGTCAGAAGGAGCACGTTCATTCCGCTATTGTTGCTCAACTACCCGATGAGATTGTTGAGGATTTCAGGAGACTCAACCTAGGAATAGTTGCACATACTCAAGGAATCACGATCGAATTGGAACCTACCTTGGAGCAAGAAATTCATAAGGGTCAAGTTGGTGATGCTAAAATTCAAGAGATTAAGGATCTGATTACTGAAGGTAGAGGTCCATAATTCACGGAAGATGAGCAAGGCACTATATGGTTCAAAGATCGGATATGTGTTCCGGAGATTGATAGCCTTCATGAGACTATATTGAAGGAAGCCCATGATTCTGATTACTCTATCCACCCTGGTAGCACTAAGATGTATCAAGATTTGAAGCAGAAGTACTGGTGGTATGCGCTGAAAAGAGATGTTGCTGCACATGTGGCTATGTGTGATGTGTGTCAAAGAGTCAAGGCCGAACCTTAAAGACCAGCTGGACTACTGCACCCGCTAAAGATACCCGAGTGGAAATGGGAAGAATTTGGTATGGATTTCATTGTTGGGCTACCCCGCACTCCTGCAGGGTATGACTCTATTTGGGTGATTGTGGACAGACTGACGAAAGTGGCTCATTTCATACCGGTGAGGACTAATTACACGGGAGCCAAGCTAGCAGAATTGTATATGACTCGGATAGTTTGTCTACATGGGGTGCCTAAGAAGATCGTGTCAGACCGAGGATCACAGTTTACCTCTCGGTTTTGGAAGAAGTTGCATGAGAGCTTGGATACATAGTTAAATTTTAGTTCGGCCTACCATCCTCAAACTGATGGGCAGACCGAGAGGACTAACCAAGTGCTGGAGGATATGTTAAGAGCTTGTGCTCTTAAACATGGTGGCAGTTGGGATAAGAGCTTACATATGCGGAGTTCTCATACAATTATAGCTATCAGGCCAGTTTGAAGATATCACCGTTTGAGGCTCTATATGGCAGAAAATGCAGGACTCCACTATATTGGGATCAAACTGGTGAAAGGCAGTTCTTTGGGCCTGAACTTATACAAGAGGCAGAAGAACAAGTGCGAATGATAAGAGAGAATTTGAGAATTGCACAATCAAGGCAGAAGAGCAATGCTGATACCTGGAGAAGACTACTGGAGTTTAAGGAGGGTGATCACGTGTATCTGAAGGTGTCACCAATCCGGGGTATGAGAAGATTTAAAGTTAAAGGAAAGTTGTCTCCTCTCTTCATTGGACGTTTCTTGATTTTAAAGCGAGTGGGAGATGTTGCATATCAACTGGAACTACCTGATCATCTTGCGGATGTACATGATGTCTTCCATGTATCACAATTGAAGAAGTGCCTCAGGGTACCCAAGGAGCAACTACCAATGGAGGATCTTAGTGTTCAAGATGATCTGACGTATACAGAATATCCTATCAAGATTCTTGACACTTTGGCTCGAGTTACAAGAAATAAGGTGATAAAGATGTGCAAAGTACAATGGAGTCACCATGGAGAGGATGAAGCTACTTAGGAGAGAGAAGAAGAGCTTCACATAGATTTTCCCCATCTTTTCCATAGTCCTTCCTAAATCTCGAGGACGAGATTTCTGTTAAGGGGTGTAGGATTTGTAATACCCAACTTGTAAACCATATGAAGATAGTAGATCTCATTATATGTTTTTGCCCCATACTCATTGTAACATGCTAATAACCATATATAAAGGGAACAAATAATTAATAACACCTAAAATAAACTATGCATCATGTTGGATTTATTTGTTTGCGCATTTAGAAAAATATTAAGTCCAAATTGGAAAGTTAACCTAAGTCACGATTTAGGGAAATTGAAAATAACCTAGAAAAGGAAAGAGAAAATGCTACATAATATAATAAATAAATAAATAAATCCTTTCCATATGAGTATGTTTAAATTAAATATTTATTCTGAAGACAAACTACCACAGAGTTGGAATTTAAATGGAAATTTGAATTTTGAATTTGTAAATGGAAAGAAAAGAAAACAGAAAAAATGAATAAAGAAAAAAAGGGAAAACTAGTTCTGGGCCCAAAGCCGCGCTACCGGCCCAACTAACCCAGCCCTTCTGCGCAGCCAACCGAATTCTTTAACCGCGTCCCCGCCGTTGCGCTCACTGCGCTTGGGGGCCCAGTCGTCAGCCGTGTCGGACCTGCGCAGTGGCGCCAACACCGGGGGTCCGCTTAACGGTCGCTGCTCTTTCCTCGCGCAAGGAATCGCTGCCAGGTGGGGTCAGCTCGACAGACGCCGTGGACGCACCACCAACGGAATCCGTGGTCCGCGCGGATCGTACGGCGTTGCTGCCCAGAGAAATCGCGGGGCGCGTGCCTACCCACGGTCGCGGCCGGCCATAAGACCTGGGCATGAGGCCCCATCCTTTTTCTCTACCTAGCGAGACAGAACAACAGGCTCGGAGGTGAGAGAGGGCAGAGTTTTTACGCCGCCGTGGTTTTGCGGCTACGGCGCGGGAATGATCAGAATTATTGGCCCGAGGTCTTCTACGCAACCTCCGGTGTGCGCGCTCGGCCTCGGTTGGCGCGATTGAGGCTCTGCGCGCCGGCAATTCCTCGTCGGACTTCGACCGTGACCGCACCGCGTGGCCAGAGTCGTCCGCGTAGTAATTGGTGGTGAGTCCTTGGCCATCTTGTTCGCTTTATTTCCCTCAACGTGTAGCGCTGCTCGTATTCAAGTTTTGGGGCCGGGACACCTGGATTGAGGGCGCCAGCCATGGCATCGCCGTAGGAAAAGGGCACGGGTCGCCGGTGTTGGCCGTGACCGTGAGAGAGAGAGATCTAGGAGGGAGATTAGATCCGGGCTATGATCGGCACCGTCCGATAACCATCGCACGGTCGATATAGAACACGGGGTACCCTTTCGGATATTGATCGTGGACCGTGGGATGAGATCTGACGGACTCGATCCGATTCCGCTTTCATAAAATAGCCACCGTTAGATTGGGATCCGAGGGCCCATAATGGATACCGGTTTGATTTGAGCAGAGTTCTAATCTTAGCCGTCGCGCGAGATCCAACGGTCAGTAAACCGCCATACCCTTCGTCGTGTAGCTTTTGCTAAATAGTCCCTGGGATTCCAGGAAACTAACCCGCCATCCACATGGGACTGTTCACAGTGTCTGTGGAGTATTGCCCCGAGGTCCCTGCTGTTTTATGTAATATTGCGCCCAGTTCAGAGTTCATAAGAAATAGATAATTAATAACAGGAAATGATTTTTAATGAGAAAATAAATGCTAGAACTTGTATAAACCATAGAAAATTCATATAAACTCCAAATTAGTCCATTCCACTTCCTATAATTTTGTAATATTATTCTCTATCAAATAGTACCCCTGTTTTGACATGAAAGTCTTATTAAAATTTACCTCCTAATTAATCTAGTATTTAGCACATAAAACCTTCAGAAAAATTCATATCTTAAAATCTATAACTACAAAATTAATGATTCCTGTTCCTAGGATCTTATTTTATTGTATAGTTTTTTATTGTGTATTTTATTTACATGTTTGATGTGATGTTAATTTCTCCTTTATATTATGTATGTTTGTATTGATGCGGTAGACGAGCAAGCTACAGAGGATCCAGGGCCTCAGCTGGTAGAGACTGGTGAGCAGGAGCTCGTTGAAGGCAAGTTATGCCCTTGATCACTTCCTTTTTACCCCGTCATGTTCTTATTAATCATAATGATCTGCATAGGATAATTTTGATGGGATCCAATAGGTTACCCAGTTTTTGCTATCTTTATACCTTGTTTTACCACTGAATATTTTTTGTAGTATATGCTATTGCTTTATGTGGTTTTGGGTATGAAGATATACATCACTCATTGTTACACTTTTGTTATAAGTTATTATTTTCTGTCATGATAAAATCATTATGTTAATGGGAACATGGAGAACCACCCGGGAAAACAGTGCTACCACAAGGGTAGTGTGGGATGCCCTTGACTGATTAACTAGTAAAGCTAGTGGATGACTACCTTACCCGAAATGGGCAAGGCAGTAGGGGAGTGGTCAGTGTAGGGAGGTCCTTGGGTTGATTTTGCTGCGATGGCGGTCAGGCGAGGGATTACTGAACTAGAGCTTCCTAGAAACTGTAGCGGGTTTTCTGAAGCTGTTGGAACTTTCTAAAGGCCTCATAGTGGTAGAGGTGTATGTGGTCTGATCAACTCCGTGGGAAATGAGTAACACGACTTGTGGGTAAAGATGCGCAATCTCTGCAGAGTGTAAAATTGGTATACTAGCCGTGCTCACGGTCATGAGTGGCTCGGACACTCACATGATTAATCTATGGAATTAAAATTCAATTTGTCATTTGCATTGCATTGAGATTATTTTATTATTACTTTTATTTATTATTACTATGGCTTGATATTTATTTACACTTAGTATTGCTAATAAAATGTGGACCAACTTATAAAAGTAATGCTCAGCTGCAACCTTTAATTTATTGATCAGCCTTACACTTCACCTGAACTCACATTTTTTGTGAGTTCATGCACATTATTTCCCACAACTTTTTGAGTGATGAACATATGTGAGCTCACCCTTGCTGTCTCACACCCCCCACAGGAGAAAAACAGGTGGTCGAAGAGGAGCCACCTAACAATAAGGCTTTCGACTTGATTTAGGTGGCGTCTCCCAGTCAGCTTTATGGCGGCAGAGAATAATATTTAGTTCGCTTTATTTTATCATTTATTTTTGTAAAACTTCCGCTATGTAATAAGTACATTTATGATATTTATGATATTTATCTTTTTGTACTCTGTTATTATATTTGTTGTCTTTTCTGGCGTATATATGAGATACACCCGGCTTTATTCTTTAACTAGTTGTATGCCCGTACGTTGTTACGGCGGCAACATATTATAATAAAATCCATTAATATGCAGAAACATTAATCATCATTCTACATATTACATCATTTCACTTCAATTAGCCTAATTTAGGGCTAAATCCAATCTGCATCACTGCCAAGAGTAACAAGTCATCAAATGCTAGTGCAGGAGTGCAGCAAAACCCTCCAATTCAGTGCTTTCTACTCAGATTTAACGCACCATGGAGAATGTGTTGTGCTGTATTGTAGCTGGAAACAACTTAAGCTTATTGTGCAATTGTTAGCTGGAAACAACCAGAAGAGCCCACAGATTGCTAGTTGTAGAGCAGTGCAATTGTGCAGAAGGCTAACAGTGATATTGGCCAATTAAGCACCCTTATAAGCGATCCTGTTTCCCATAACTGAAGTTACTTCCACAATATATCACCCAAAAAATTGTGAGCCAGAACACCTCTAATCTCCATGTCCACAAGAGGTGCTTGGATAATATTCAAACCTTTTAACTCTAGGTCAGTCCGTATCATATCCAATGCACGCGTTTGATCCTGCGTGAAGAAAATAAGATGCATAACTTTTCCTGCAGGCTAGTGGTTTTTACAAGAACCAGGTATTAACTGAAAATTTAAACTGTCGGTGTCATATCATTTGTACCTTTCTTTTTATAGCACAGAATCTACAGTCCGATGTTGAAGGTGGCAGAACTTGGTTCACAATGAGTCTCCTTATAGGAACACTTTCCTTTTGCAACGAAGAATGCAATCTTGATGACTCACTGATTGCCATCACCTGAAAAATACCAGTGCAAAAGATAGCGGTAAAATATTACCTTCAAGGGAGTACATATTCTAGGGGGGTGGGGAGCTAAGAACACAATAATTACCGTTGGGATTGTCACGATTATAAACTCTGTTGATTCTGTGTCGCGGAAAACACATTGATAGGTAAAAAATATCGTGTTTTATAATATTGACTCCGTAACAACGCACGGGCATATACCTAGTAATTTAATAAAGAAAGTAAATGCTGCAGCGGGCGATTGGTTATTTCTCGGCCTCATCGTCGTCTTCTCCGATCCCACCCTCCTTCCCTCCCCCCCAAGTCCCAATTCCCAACCCCGTCACCCCGTGCTCCAAACCCTAGCAAGCAGCAATAGAGCGGAACCCATGCAATCCTAATCGTTTCGCTGCCTAATCCTCTCCCTTTCTCATCTCATGACCTGTGCCTCATCGTCGCCGCCGTCGCCACGGGCTATGAAGCGCGAGCTCGCCTTCGCGCTCTAGTCCCTGTCCGAGATCTCGGCCTCCCCCGGCCGCACGCGCTCCGGCCGCCCCATCTCTTCCCTTCCGAACCCATTGGCATCAGCATCTCCCAAGAGGCGCATGAGATCCGCCCCCCTCGGCCTCGCCTCCGCAGCCGATCTCATCTCCCCGCCCATGTCGCCTATCGACGCCGAGCCGCCTAACCAGCCCCTCTGTGACATCATCCAACCGCTCCATGGATCTAATCCTCCCACTGCCTCTGACCACCGATCCGATTCCAATGCCAATCAAGAGCTCATCCCACAAACGATGCTGGAATCCCCCAACCATCGCACCCTGAGACTGCAATAGGGTGTGCAACAGCAACAGAGGTCTCGACAGTGAAAGTGATCGCCAACCCGAATCTGCTCGCATCAGAAAATAGTGCAGCAGATGACTCCGCAATGGAAGTGATTGCAAAGCCGAATGTGGCCACAAAGGATGGTGCATCAAAGTTCAATGTGGGCATGGAGGATACAGCATCGAAGCTGACTGTGGCTGATACTGCAGCAGTAGAACCAACTTTGCTGGAAACCACCATTGCAGCTGGATCAACCGTTGTAGCTGGAAATGAACAGTGTGATAACTCAAACTCAAGTGGAGCAAGTCTACAGCAGCAAGCCATTGACAATGTATTGATGTCCACTGTTATGCTATGAGGACACTGCCACACCTGTGGCTACTGCCGAGCTCAAGCCTGCAAGACGCTTCACTCGATTGCTGCTCAAGAATCATGAGCCAAACAAAGAAGAGTCTGCAGCTTGTGAAAGTCAGGCAACACCAGATGGCAGCAAGGATACCTCATTTGATTTTGCTTTGCTCCTGGAGAAGCCTCAGAGAAGGTTTACAAGGTCGTTGCTCAAGACAAAGGTTGAGAGCAATTTGGTTGGATCTGACGATGCGCTGGACAGTGCATCTGATGCCCGTCCATCAGTGAAGAAGATGGAGATGAAAATGTCAGCACACTTGATGAAAGCAGAAGCTCTTAGCATATCCTGTTGTTTGCCTTCCCAAAGAGAACCTATCCATCTCCAGAATGTATGAACTGTATGAAATGGATGATATGCATTTTAAGCATGTGATGGTTAGTGATAAAACTTTGCTATCTGCCAATAGTACCTTCGTTTGAAAAGAATAATACATCTAAAACTCAATTAACACGCAACCACCTGAATCTGCCCCTGCTAAAATTCAATTATCACGCAAAATAGCACAAAGAGGACAAAAGACCAAGTGTGCTCACCTCATACATCTAAGTAATAATGTTTATTGTGAAGTAATACATCATCAAACAAATTGAAGGGGGGCTAAGCTTGAAGCCATGAACTAACAGCTGGTACTTCCTTACACCATCTGATGTATCTACCTCGATACCTCGTTACTACACAAACTACTACAGCCTTGATTGTGGTTCCCATTCCATTCAACCTCCCGACCGTGAAACGAACTAAACACGCCAGTAAGCTCATCCACAACAGCCTCCAGGGCGGTTGTTTTCGCCGTCAACAAATAAACCAAAGAACTTGTTGCAAAACTGACTCTGCAATGGACACAGGATCATACGAAAGAGAAGCTATGTACAAAGGAAAACTGGTGCCGTCCAGTGGAAAGTTCAAAGGGCGGTTTCATGCTGCCGTGCTGTTGCCGCCCACCTCGCCGTCGCACTTCCACACAACATCCTTCAGCTGGGTCGACAGGCTTCTGTAGAACTGTTTTACAATTACAATACAGTTAATTTTGGGTATTAGTACAATGTGCCAATGTTAAATCATACAGAGAACCGTCGTGTGGCAGGATTAGTAGAGACCGTACCTTTTGGAACTCAGAGTGTCCCCCTTCGCCTTCTTTAGCTCGACTACATGTAGGGATGGGGCTATTTGGAAGACCTAAGAGTTGGCATGCACAAACAGAAAGGAATTGAGTTATTCTCTTTCGATGCTTCAGCAATCTTGATATTTGTCAAGTTGATGTTTTCAGCTACCTCAGTTGCAACATTCAGATTGCCCTTTCTACCTGCTTTCGGGTTCTCCATCCGCATCTGGAAAGAGCAGACACAGCCTTATTCAGATCTGAGGTGTGTGGAAGATGGCAGTTCTACTTACTATCTAGATATTCCAGCCAAAATTTTACAACATAGGTCGAAAGCAACAAGATGAATATTGTACATAACAAACTTCAGTAGGAAATACCTTGTATTTTTTCTTCTGAACATCAAAGCCAAGCGGCTTTGCAGCTTCTTCGATCTTTGTGATTATCTCTTTTGTGATTATCTTTGTGATTATCTTCTTCGTGTGTCACGGACGAGCGCCTGCGCGGAATCTTCTAGGAGACGGAGGCGGCAAAGGCGGAGATGGCGGCCATCAGCGACGCACTCGATTGCCTTGGCGGTGTTGGCGGCCACAGACCGGTGGCGTGACACGTTGATGTGCGAGGAGGTGGAGGAGTTGGTTGTACTGGTGAGCGGAGAGGCGGGGAACGACGTCGGCGTCAGCGTCGACGGCGACGTCGAAAGCGCACTATTCCTCTCCCTCGGTTCCAACGCCACCGCGGCGGCCCACCAACGCGCGCTCACCCTCCGCCCCCACGTTGCTGGCATCGAGGCCAACGCGACCGCCGCCCGCTACGTGCTCCACGCCTTCTCCTCCCTCTCCTTCCCAGCACACATCACCCCTTACTCGGTTCTCCTCTCCTACCCCGTCCACACCGCTCCCTCTCCCTCGCCGCGGCACCCGGCCTTGCCGCCAGGCCGTTCCCCTTGGTGCATGAGACCTACAAAGGCGACCCGTACGCTGAGGCCTCCGCGGAGGTCCTCCCGACGTACTTCGCCTACTCGGGATCCGGCTCCGACAACGCCGAGGTCGTCTACGCCAACTACGGCCACAACGAGGATTATGCTTACCTCGCCTCCCGCGGGGTCGACGTCGCGGGCAAGGTCGCGCTCGTGCGGTACGGTGACATCCACTGCGAGAACATGGTGGGCGGGCGGGGATTGCGCGTTCGCGGCGGCGATTGCGGTGCGTGGGCGGATCGCTGGCGCGGGCGTGCGCCATTGCGGGCGCTGGCGTGGGCGTGCTGGAGCTGGATTCGCGGCGGCTGCGGCGCGCGGGCGTGAGGTGCGGGAGGCGGTTGCGGGGGGATTTTTGCTGGCGCGTGCGGTAGGGAGCGGGGGCAGTCTACACTGCCCCCTTAATAGTTAGTAGAGAATCTGGGTGTGACAGTTAGGCTCCGCCGCACCATCTCGGACAGCCGGACTCAAGCTCATTGTCCGCTTCCGCTGTCAGTTCAAACGAACGGCGTGCCCAGGCAGGTGGTCCACGTACGCCATCAGCCGGGTCCGTCCCTGGCGCGTTGTTTCCGTAGGTGCGCAGCGACGCAGGCCGCAACAAGCAGCAGGACGAATCTTGACTATCATGCTGGGCGCGTACGTACCTGATGACTCATCCACGATGGTGGCAGCATGCATGGTATGCAGGACACTCATGATTGCTACATCGTGCACGTACTACGTGTCTCCTTATACATATAGTTAGTACTAATCATGTAGTTTTTACTTGGTCAAAATAACTTTTTTATACAAATATAAAGACATCGTATTTTTGTAGCATTAAATTCGTCGCTGATAATAAAATTGATGAATTTGAGCTAAAGTTGTCCCCTGATAGTTGTCGTGTGTGCGACAAATTTACCATGTATCTACTTAAGCTGACGAATTATAATAAATTCTCGAGGCTAGTTTCTTTTTGAATTCTCTCCAAAATTCATCAATTATCTCATGGATATAGTAGATTCATTGTACAAAGTCAAATCTCATCAACTGACCATTCATTAAGATTCCTACTTTAGTATTTTAGTATTGTTACTATGCCACAACGAACTATAATTGATCAAATTAATTAGCTAGAAAATGGACTCATGGACTAAGACAATTTGTAATTAAAGCACTATAGTTCTTATTCCATGTTGAGTGTCTGATGCGACCAAGTCTAGAAACAAGCATGATAACACTACAACTCTTTATCATTATAAAGTACATGTGTTTAATGTGACAATTGATCAACAACTAACATAGTTAGAAGATTGCTTCAGCTCTCAAACGATAGAGCTTTTGTCGCTTTGTGCTTCTTTGGATCCAAGAACTGACACTTTTGATATGTCAAGGATACACACCTCAGTAGAAAAAAAGTACCCTACTGGTTTCTTAATCAAGAAGTGTCTTAATTAAAGTACTAATTTCCAAATTATTAGCTTGATGTTTGCAATCATCCAGAGCTAAGTACATTACCATCACTTGCTGATTTGATTAAAGGCCTTGTTAAATTATGTAAAAGTTATATATATATATATAGGGCAGGTATAACGGGAGCCCTGGGCTTCGGATATTAAAGGAAGCCCAGGTCGGTTCCCGATGTCTGGTCGATGAAACAGGCGCGCCTGTGTTTTAACGTGGGGCTGAGAGGCGGCATGCAGGACAGACGGCGTCGTGACACAGTTGTTTGAATGGTAAGGGATTTGCGCGGAATTAAAGGTAATAGATTCCACATGCAAACGTGATTACTGGGATACGTGGGCATGTAAATTATGGATCTTGCATGGGAAGTAATGTGCGGAAGGTAAAAAAATGAAGCATAAGATGTTGAAAGAGATGGCATAAAACCGAAACGGCATAATAGATGCATAAATAGTATATACCGTTTGGCGTAAAACGTTGAGGCATTGTGCATAAATTTTTTATTATGAATTTAAGTTTGACAAAGGCGTCGCCATAATATCGGGACAGTTTTGGAAATAATGGGGAGACCCTGGAAACGTGGATGCGGTTACTTTTATAGTATCCGAGATTTACTTTCATTCGGAAAAAAAAGACCACTAAGCCTGCATAACTAATCGGAGTTGGAGATGGCCGGCTCTGGAGGGTCGCCGGCGATGGAAGGAGATGGCGTTCGTCTTGATCCAGAGACAAAGGGAGGAGTTGGTGGTAACTCACTGGTGACACCACCTCCTGCTCTAATGGGTCCTGAGATCGCCGAGATGAGCATAGGGGAAGAAGGAGAACAAAGGGTTCGACCTCCTATGTCCAATATTAGCTCCAGGGAGATGGATACGCCACAGATACTGCGTTCACATGTAAGTCCAATCGCTGTATTTGATTATTGATTGATTATATTGTTGTGAACATATTCCATGGTACAAACCACAATGACAATGAAATAGCAGGCAAAAAACATTGATCCAACTATAGTGCCAACGGTAGGGATGACTTTCAAGGATGTTGATGATGCATATAAATTCTATAAAAGGTATGCATATGAAGTTGGATTTCCACTGAAGAAATACAGAGAGAAGACATTCAGTAAGTGGATAAATTGTTCACGTGAAGGTAAAAGTGCAGCAAAATCAAATGATACACCTAGGATGAGGAATAGATCATCGGGGCGTACGCAATGCAAAGCTGGAATAAAATTAAAAAAAATATATGATGATGAAAACAAAATGGTTGTAGCTACAAAAATTGAACTGGTAAACTTGGAGCATAACCATGAGTTCATAACTGACGAAGCAGAGAAACAACATTTACGTTGCAACAAAATTAGGGATGCTGAGTTCATAAATTTTGTGGATGCAATGCATGATAGCCGAGTGCCGCAGCATTGCATAGTTGATTTTATATCAGAAATGCATGATGGGCCGGAGAACGTACCGGTAACTGCTCAAGATCTGAAAAACATGTAAGCAATACTTTTTTGTAACATGTGTATATATCAATAGCCATGAATATTACTATAGTAAATGTGTGTGTAATAATTTTTTGTGCAAACAAATGTAGGAGGGCAGCCAGGAGAAGAGAAAATTGCTCAAATGATGTAGCCAAACTTTTGGCTTTCTTTAGAGAATGCAAGAAACAGAATCCACAATTTTTTTGTGATTTCCAGCTAGACGATGATGGGAAAATAGTTAGTATTTTTTGGTCACACGCAAGTATGCAGGGGGAATACGCAGATTATGGTGATGCTGTGACATTTGATACAACACACAAGACAAATATATATGATAAACCACTGGGCATGTTTGTTGGAGCTAACAGCCATTTGCAGTGTACAGTGTTTGGATTTGTTTTGTTGGGAGATGAAACTGTACGTACTTTTGAATGGGCTTTCAATTCATTCAAAACATGTATGGGATGCGAGGGTCCAAGAGTTATGCTTACAGGTATGTGATATATAAATTTGTTATGCAAAACAGTGAATTAATTTATTGTGAAAATAACTGAATAATCTGTGAGCAATTGCAGATCAAGATCATGCAATGCCAATTGCTCTGAGAACTGTATTTCCAAAAAACAGTTCACAGACTGTGCTTATGGCATGTATAGAACAGATTTATGCCATTCCTAAATGAGATATATGCAAGGTTTGCTGTTAAGGATTTTAAAACAACATTCCGGTCTATTATACATCATCCATTAACTCCTCATGAGTTTGAATGTGCCTGGGAAATGATGCTAGAGGAGTTCAATCTTCATGAAGATATGACTCTACGCAAATTATATGAAATAAGAAAAGAATGGATACCTGCATTTTTTTAAAAATGACTTCTGTGGGGTAATGGTATCTACACAACGAAGTGAGAGCATGAACAGATTAGTGAAGCAATCACATGTAGATGCGAACACCCCACTGCATGAGTTCGCTAAACAAATGATGAAAATGTTGCACAGCAGGAAAATGAAAGAATCAAAGGAGGCATTGGTGAGCAAGGTATGTCGTGCTTGTTAGCAATAACGTTTTGCATACATTTATGTAAATAATTTGTTTAATTATGATAATAATGTGTTATAGGCACCAAGGACAACAGATACATTATATAGGTTCGAAGTGAGAGTCTCTAGAGCATACACCAGAGCTGTTATGAATAGATTTGAGGAATCAATGAAATACGCCACTGCATACAAAATATTAAAGGACCCAGACGGATGTGATAATGAATGGATCGTACAGCATACAAAACGGTCTAATAAAATTGTGTGGGGACAACATCAATTCAAGATAACAGCAGACATAGAAGCTGGGGAGTATACATGCGAGTGCAAACAGTGGGAACATACAGGTTTGTACGTATTATGTTGGTTAGCATAAAAAATTTGCATACTAGAGAATTTGATGATTGTAGTACAAATTAATGTATATCTTTGAAATAATGGTTCGTTTTCATGTTGTCAGGTCTATTGTGTGTTCATCTTTTAAGAGCCTTCATGCATATTCAAGTTGAAAAGATACCTTCAAAGTATATATTGCAAAGGTACACTGTCTCATCAAGAAAAGATGTTCCGTTTGAAAGAATTGATAAGAGCTTCAGGGGGAAGGATGGAGTTACTAAATCATACAGACAGAAAATGTTGTTAACGAAAACAATGAAAGTAGTTCGCCAGACGTGTATGTCAAAAGCAGGGTACGATAAGGCGATGGATGTGTTGGATGAGCTCGATGTCGTTCTAAGCCGATTAGAGCCAGATATTGGATGTAATGAGTCAACAAATGTTAGTGATAATGAGGAAGACAAGGTAATAATATTCCAGATGTTTTAGTGTTATACTATTTGTAACATAAATTATGCATAGTAACATGTTATTTTGTACCAGGAAGAAGAGTTGAATAAAAATAATGCTGGCGATGGGATGGAAGATGACAATACAATTACATGTCATAATAAGGTATGTAAAAGATAGATATATAAGCTTGCATGAAGTATTGTACATAATGTATATATAAAATCAATGTAATAAGCAAATAATATTTTGTAGGATTCGCATAACACCAGGACTGGATGTGAACATGCGTTAACAATAATAACAACTGGTAACCAGGTACATATTAAAATAATATTGTTCATTTGTCTAAAATGAAAATATATATTTATGCTGCATGTAAATGTTGATGTATTTGGGTTGGGCTCTAAAGGAGGACAACATGAGAATTTCACATGAGGTTGGTGATACAAGTTCTCCGTGTCACGTAGCACATGAACAAATGGAACATATTGCTGCATCCTCAGAAGCTAAAAAGGTGAGCATTGATAAATGATTTTACTGATTGGTATAAATATATGTAAATATGCGTATACTAAATAGTAACTTCTATTATTATGCAGAGGTTGAATTTTAATGTGGATGTTATAAATCTGAGTATGCCGGATCGTGCAAGACCAAAAGGCCGGACAATCAAAAATTCAGAAGATAGGATTATGAGACTAGGTGCGAAAGGAGAGAAAAAGAAGAATAGGAGATGCCATTTGTGTGGAATAGCAGATGGGCATAACAGCAGAACATGTATGTCTGTGGAAGAGAACAGGGCAAGGCTAGCAAAACTGTCTAATCGAAAGAGAGGACGGCCAGCCGGATCAAGACTAAACAATAAAACAAATGCTCCACAGTGGAATGAAACATCGACTGCAAAAAAACATCGTATTGATGAAGAAGTGGAAAATGAAGAAGCCGATGAGCATATGGATTTGGGCGAATAATTTGAAGTGTGACTAAAGAGTGGTCGATTTAGTAGAAACTTGTAATATCACAATGACTTATGCTTTATCTTGTTGGAAATTCAATAGTTTGCATGAAAGGGTTATATAATGCGTTGATATAAAACTATAAAATGTTGCGTAAATATAGACAATTACCCAAATTATGTCACAGAATATGTACAACAAATTGGCATTGAACGTTTAGCAATCGGAAGGTCTGGACATTAATGGTATATAAAACTGTATACACTTAACAATACTAATCAAATGGGAGTGCATACGTCGGTTTCGCACTTCAAATACAACAAACAGGATATAGCATAAACACTTGTTACAATTAGCATAATTAGCGTGAAAAATGTATAAAAGATGAACCTAGTGTATATAAAATAAGGAAGTATATATTATGCATAAAACTTGAATATTGAAACAATATGATAATACAAATAAGCCAAACATTGGAAGCAAAACGATTAACCATCTCACAAACTGGAGATGAAAACAGCATAGAATTTGTTAACAGATAACATAAATAGACATTCTGGTAACAATTATGTTTGACACACTTCAAATAAAAACTGATGCGAAGTAGCATAGACATTAGACACATTGAACATAAGTGGCACACGGAGTATCAAACACATGATCAGAGGCCTGACATAAGTGACTTAACAAGTAACAAAAACAGTTTTGTGGATCCCACAGGGAATCATGTTCAGCTATGCTATCTAAGTCTTGGCTTTCAAACAGCGGTGTCTCCTTGGAGCATACTTGAAAGGCAGCAGTTCTGTAGGAAGGGGGGCAACCATGTTGTTGCGATGAAAGGTAAGGTAATGCAGAACAAAGGCACGTTGGTCCAATGGTTCATCCTGAAATAGCCATAATATCAAATTAATGGTAGGATTAAATCTGAAGGAGTAATATATGCAAGATTAGAAGAATAATTTAGTGACATACCGGAGTATAAAATTCTGATAAGTCGCCATCATCAAAATCGTAGTAGCGGAGGAAGTTTGCGACAAAAAAACCACAATCATTTGACCCTGGTGTCATGGTTGGACAATTGGGAAGGAGCGCAATCTTGTAGTTGCCAAACTTTGGTACAGTTGACTCATGTCGAGCTTCATGTAAGGCAATGCTAAGTCTTCTCATTATTAATCTGGACCAAGGTATCTTCGTTCCATTTATCATCATTTGATCATTATGGATTTGTTTCCATGTAGTACCTCCAAGCAATGTACCATAAGGATTTGAATCTAAGATGTCTATTCGACGACGTTCAAAATTGATTGCATAAAGGGTCCAGTGGCTTCGTCGTAGCATAGGAACCAGGATCTGTTAAATATATATGTAAATTTATGAATGATTTATACTATGCATATGAAAAATTAAAACTAATACAACATAGAACTAGTGACCAAAAGAACATTATAACATTTTTACAAATGAAACTGATTAGAGCTCACCAATTTAATCTGGTTCAGAACTTCATCTGAAGGAAGGGTCGGTTCAAGTTGTTCTTTAAGAAGTGATGTTGAGAAGGGCTGTGGATTTGAACTGTGCTGTTCAAACTCCTCGATATTCAAAACGGTCTGGACAAAAAAATAAATTGATTAGTATTATATATTTATACAGTAAGTGTTGCAATAAGATACAAAGTTGTGGAGAAAAAATTACCCCAACGTTGACATTCAGTATTAGAGTGTTGATTACAGAATCTGGATTGTATAATACATCATCCTGACGAATACAGTCGATAAATCCCTGCATGAAAGTATTCTCAAGACATTTGTTGGGACCAAACGACTGGACAACATCAAGGACAGACCCTCCAAATCCTCCAAAATTAATGATAGACCTGGGAAAAAAACATTGATTACAATTCATCTAATTATACTTAATTGGAATTTGAATAACTAATATATACATGCTCGGATCTAGTTTTCCTGACAAAATGAACTTAAGCAGGTTGCGAGCACAGTCTTCACGTGACACATGGGGATGTTCAGCGACTGCAGCTTTACAGGAACTATCCTTTGCAACCAGGTCAGTAGTTGCCTAATATATGAATATATGTTAGTAAACAGTTGCATAAATATGTATGTCTTAGTGTATAAATAGGAAAAATATGAAAATGACAACATGTCTTACATCTGTCAGTGGGGTTTTATCGAACTGAGGTGCACCAGATACAGGAGTATCATGTGTAACAGATTTTTGTCCTTCCTGTAACCAATAAATTTATTAATATAAACGTAATGAAACATAGGGTATAATTAATATTAGCATAATATGATGAAGGTGTAAATACTTACACTATTTATATCTGGTGTTAACTTAGGAGCAGCAGGCTTGTCTGTTGTGGGAGCCTGGGGATTTAAAAAAAATAAAGCATGCATATATATTAATGTTACTTGCATACATTGTAAATGAAATACTAATAATTGTGATATAAGGAAGTCAAACATTAGATTTTGGAGTCTTGTCAAAAATAGGGGCATCCATAACTTCATCTTTTTTGCAGACGTTCCCACTGACAATCTATAATGGAAACAACTGAGATTTGAGTAAACAGTAACTTGTATGCAGAATAGAATATATGCATTGTATATATAGTTTGTATGAAAAAACTTACATCATCTGATACTTTGATATGATCAGTAGGAACATGGCTTTCCTGATCATGTTGCTGTTTATCAGGTGTTGGAACAGTTGGTGAGGATACTGGATCATTTGTTGGAGGCATTGAGGTAGTGAGGGGGTTATCTACATTTGGAACATATAATAATATAGTAGTTGTTACTGAAATATAACTGCAATATAAAGGTATCGTTATAAAAAATGGTTAAACATACACATTTGCAAACTACATCAGTATACTATCAGGATGCATAAATAAAATACAGTTTTCAAAAAATGAAATACACTGAAAAAATATGTTGCTGCTTGTATGAGTATAAATTAATATATAAGTTGTATATACAAAACTGCATATAATAAATTATTTGAGATCGTATAAGTATATATTATTTTCTAGGAAATAATTCGTGAACTTGATTAGTTTAAAAAAATAAACATAAATACTAAAACCTTCTGGCTGTGAATCGCGCTGCGTTGCAGCTCTCAGAACTTCATCGATCATTTCACCAAATGTTTCATAGAGTTCAATCTGCTTCGAAACAATCATCTGATGGCTCAGCTGAAGGGAATCACAGTATTTATCCACCTCTTTGTCATGAGCATCAAACAATGATTGAAACATTGGACGCTGCTGGGAGGGCAAAAATTGCAACTTGTTGCCAATCAAATTCTTGATACGTGGCACATATATGTTGAAAACGGTAGAAACAGGCCGTTCTGGAGCAATGACGTAACACGTTTCTGAACGGCTACGAAACTGTATAAAGTCATATATAACAGTTAGCAGTAATAATATTTTAACATCTCCATAACAGGACAAAAGTTGTTTATGTCTAACCTCTGCATATCCGAATGGTTCACCAGTTTTACGGGGGGGGGGGGGGGGGCGTCTGTCACCACGAGCCAACTCTTTTATGGTCTCATTATCAAAAAAACTTAATGCGTGGAGTACCATATTTGTTAACAGGAGATGCATGGTGATGTAGGTGATCAAGATAGTAAATCTGAAAAAAGGAATGCACAAATATATAAAATTAGTACATAACAAATATTTGCATATCATATATATGCACATTAAACAAAAAAAAATACTTACCAGAACAATGAGTGAGCATCCATATATTGTTGCTGTGATGTTTGTTTTGTTCCTTTTATGCCAACGTGCGACAGCATCACACAAATCCGTGTAAACTAGTTGACACCAGTCAATATCAGACATTCGGGCCATGTTTGAAGTCATGAGTACCTCATTGTTTGTAATGCCCCAAGAAGCAGAAGGAAAAAGAAGCCGATTGAATAGAATCAGAAAAAAGCATCTAATTGATAGCTCATCATCGTTGCCAAGCACTATCTTGTCTTGAAGCTTGACAACATCAAATTCTTCTTTACCAACATTGAGATCACGTCTCAGTTTTGCAGCAGCATCCACTTCACCATACCAATCAGTAAACTCCCTGCCTCCTCCAGCACATGGCAAACCCAAAATCAGATGAACCGTATCTTTTGTTATCTTCAGTTCCTTGCCAGCCCCTGGGCGTATGGTCATGTCATGTGGATCCAATTTATCCATCAACCACCTGATGAGTGATCTGCTCTCTAAGGCATCAGTTCGCAAATCAAATATGCTTGAAAATCCCAACCTAGCGACAGCATCGCGCTGCCGATCGCTCATTATCCAAGATGATACAATAACATCATAGGGAATGCATCGGATATTCAGTTTCTGGAAGCATAAATGAATATGCATTAATACACAAGGTATATATATAGTTAGAACTAATGATACAATATTTACAAACAAGGGATAATTATTACATGCTTGTAAATAACTAGACTACAACAATAAAAAAAGTAAACACCATATTTGTTGATAATATTATACATAAATTTAATGTGGGGGAAAATACAAACTTGATTGGACACCAAAATTAACACATGAATAAACATAAATATATACATGTTACCTGTGATTTTCTAGGAGTCTTCTGTTTAGGAGAGTTTTTTTGTAATGATATTAGACTTTGGACTTCTTTTCACGCAAGGAACTTGAGGAGAAGGTACTTTTAACTTCTTTGCACTGATTTGTTCTGAAGGAGAAGGTGAGGCAGATCTGAAATGGCGCTTCAACGATGGAGCATCCATGAAATCGTCGTCGGACAGTGTGGATGGAGCAGGAGGTTTTCTTTTTAAACGACAAGCTAACGCCTTTCTGCGAAAACGATGGATTGGGGCTGGCTGTGGCTCATTCTGCTCCTGATTTTGGGGAATATCATCTTGGTGAGCTGAGCTGCTGGATCTTGTACGTCTGGAAATGTCAATTGAAAAAACCTCCTGACTGGATTCAATGGTTAATCTTTTTGGATTACTGGGCGGGCGATCAACAGACTTCATGATTAAATACTGAATAGATCTGTAGAAAAAGAAGTTGTTTTTAAATACATTGATTTATGCATTAATATATGCCAAAAAAGAACTAATTTTTACTATAACTATCTGAAATGCATACTATATAATGCTAAGTGGAAATACATAACTTAAACTACCTTTTACATTTATGCGAAAGCATTTAATGAACAATGGTTATATACAAGCATAAAGATTGATTTAATATTTCATATAATTGTAAATGGATCAGGATAAAAGAAGAGCCTTTTTGCATCAACTAACTATACAACATATTTTAATAACTGGTTCATAGTAATAAAAACATTTAGCTCAAATAACATGAATATTTAAATAACATTTGCTTAAATAACAATATCTGTATGTATTTATATATAATGAACAGGAGTGTAAACTAATTATTCAAGTAAATAGAACAATGCAAATATGCTTAATATATTGCGAAATATTCATAAACTTGTGTATGAATGAGCATACACATTATTGCCAATATGCATATATATCAAATCCAATGAGTATATTTTATATATAATAAAACAGATGTGTACACAAATGATTTAATTGAATGTGCATAAAAAGTACTGAGGGTATGCATATAAATGAAATACAATAAGCATATTAGATAATTAAATAGATGTGAAAACAAATCATTAGAGTAAATGTGCATAAAGAATACTGACTATATGCATGTATAATAAAACAAATGTGTAAACAAGTGACTCAAGTGAATGTGCATAAACAGTACTGAGGATATGCATATATATCAAATACAAATAAGCATATTTGATAATAAAATAGATGTGAAAACAAATCATTAAAGTAAATGTGCATAAAGAGTACTGACTATATGCATATATAATAAAACAAATGTGTAAACAAATGACTCAGGTGAATGTGCATAAACAGTACTGAAGATATGCATATATAGTACATACAAAAAGCATATATGTGTTACTTGGGTTGTATAAGAGTACTCTCTGCTAACTCATCAGTAAATACCTAATCCACAGCCTTTGTCTAAATCTATTAATGTCGTGCGATAGTGGGAATATAGAATAAATACACATGCCCTAATATCGGGGCTCCTAAACAAAAAAGAGATGCAATGCGCGATGCAATGACCCGATTATAGTGATGTCTAAACGGATACAAATCACACATTTAGTTGGAGAATAAGGGTTACAATCAAATCCACTTCAATCGACCGATAGGCTTCAAAAAATCGACGGCAAACTCGGTGTATTTCAATGTTGGATTACCTGGAACTTCTTGAATCGGGCTCAAATGCTGGGAGATTGAAGGATGTAAGGTGGAATGGAAGGGCGCTGGATTGGAGCGGCGGTGGATTGGCGCTGCGCTGGTTTGGAGGCGCGAAAATCGCCTGGGGAGTCGCCTCCGACGAAAGGAAAATCTGCGCGGCTGGGGTTTTCTTCAATCGGCGCTGGTTTGTCTCCGTTGAATGCGCGACTACGGTTTTAGAAATAGGAAACGTGGGAGAGGTGGCTGGCTGACGGAGGAAACGGTGTAACGGCGCCGTGACTGGGACCTGTTGACTCGGTGTGGTTCAACCAAAATGCCCATATTGACTGGCCTGGGCTTCCTCTATTATTGGAAGCCTAGGGCTCTTTATATATAAACTATATATATATATATAATATATCCAATGGTTGATAGATTATTAAAATTAGCGACCACCTTTCTAGTATCAACTGCAACCTCTGAGATAGCCTTTTTAGCTAAGAAACTTAACAAAACACTCTACGAAATAAGATGGGAGATGATTTTCTACGAAATTATATGATCAACTGTATGAGATGGAATTAGCAACGAAGATGAGCTCTCATGATACAATCCAAACTTTTGATTTGACAAGACCTCGTTGATACAAATTCAAGTTAATAAGATACACTTGGGTGTTCTTTCTTCATGACAAGTCTAAGGTTGCATCAATATTTAAGAAGTTTGCCAAGAAAGCTCAAAATGAATTTGACTTCAAAATCAAGAAAATCGGAAGTGATAATGGAAAGGAATTTTACAACACCAACATTCATGAATATTGTGACTAAATTGGGATCAAGCATGAAGTATATGCAACATATACACCTCAACAAAATGGAGTTGTACAAAGAAAGAATAGAACCTTGATCACTGTTGCAAGAATAATGATTGAAGAGTATAACACACTGGAGATGTTTTGGGCTGAAGCTATCAACACTGCATGCTATACATCAAACATGCCATTCCCTCACTGGTTACTTGAGAAGACTCCCTATGAACTGCTAAATGGAAAAAGCCAGATGTCTCCTTTCGGGTGTTTGGATGCAAATGCTACATCTACAAGAAACACCATCAGCTAGGGAAGTTCCAAAGACGTTGTTATATTGGTTTCTGACTTGGTTATTCATCAAAATCCAAAGCATATCGAGTATTCAATCATGCCATTGGCATGGTGGAAGAAACATATGATGTGAAATTTGATGAGACTAATGGCTCCCAAGGAGCACATGAAAATCTTGATGATGTAGATGATGAACCACTCAAGGAAGCTAAGAAGAATATGCCAATTGGAGCTATCAAACCAAAAGAAGATAAAGAAGAGGTGCAAGATATCAACATGCCTTCTTCATCAAATGTACCACAAGATGATGAAAAAGATAAGAGGCATGCAAATGAAGATACATTTGTCTCTCATGACTAAGCGATGGTACAAGCCGAAGATGTTGATGCTCCAAGATCTTCTTCTCAAGTGGTTGACAAGAGGAACTCATCACTGCTACAATCACATCCACAATATCTCATCATTGGGAATCCTTAAAAAGGGGTTATTACTCGCACAAAAATATGCTTTATTTATTGAACATCACTCCTTTGTTTCTTGTGTTGAGCCTACATGTATAGATGAGGTGCTACAGGATCCGGACTGGGTGAATGTCATGCATGAAAAATTAAGCAACTTCACATGGAATCAAGTTTGGACCCTGGAGAAGCCTCCACAAGATGCAAGAATCATTAGAACAAAGTGGGTGTTCCGAAACAAACAAGATGGTCAAGGTGTAATTGTGCGGAACAAGGCAAGGCTAGTTGCAAAGGGGTTCTCTCAAGTTAAAGGCTTGGATTTTGGAGAGACCTTTGCACTTGTTGCTCGACTTGAAGCCATTCGTATCCTTCTTGCATATGCATCCTGCTATGACATCAAATTATATCAAATGGATGTAAAAAGTGCATTTTTAAATTGCTTCATAAATGAAATTGTATATGTTGAGCAACTACCCGTGTTTGAAAACCCTAGATATCCTAATCATGCTTACATGTTGTCCAAGGCACTATATGGTCCAAAGCAAGCTCCAAGGGCTTGGTATGAACGTCTTCTCGATTTCCTCATTGAGAAGGGCTTCAAAATTGGGACCGTCGACACCACTCTATTCACAAAGAAACATAATGGTGATATTTTCATTTGTCAAGTTTATGTTGATGATATAATATTTGGCTTGACAAATGATTGTCATTGCAAGAAGTTGGGTGAGTTGATGTCGAAGGAGTTCGAGATGTCAATGATTGGTGAGCTCACATTCTTCCTCGGCTTCCATGTCAAGCAAATGAAAGAAGGCAAGTTCCTCTCTCAAGAGAAGTACACCGAAGACTTGTTGAAAAGATTCAAAATGGAGAAGTGCAAACCAATTAAGACACCCATGCCTACTAATGGATATCTCGACCTAGATGAGTGAGGTAACCCGGTTGAACAAACACTCTACCGTTCTATGATTGGTAGTTTATTGTATCTTACCACATCTAGGCCCGATATCACGTTTAGTGTCTGTATGTGTGCTCACTTTCAAGCAAACCCTAAGAAATCCCATCTTAGCGTTGTTAAAATAATTCTTAGGTACCTTAAGCACACCCGAGCGTTAGCCTTTGGTATCCCAAAGGAGCTACTTTTGAATTAATTGGCTATTCCGTTTCAGATTACACCAGTTGCAAAATTGATAGTGTCGGGTACCGTAATTAGGGTTACCCCCAACACTCCTAAACACGGCTGGAAAACATCTTCAGAACAAACCGTAAAGACTGATAAGCACGGTTCAAGTCAAGGCCTTGTCTACCAAGGGACGCAATCTCGCCTCGCCCGAGCCCGGCCTCGAGCGGGAACAGTAGTCCCGGGCGGATTCACGCCTCGCCAGAGGGCCTCCACAGGCAGTGAGCGCACCCTCGGCTCGCCCGAAGCCAAGCTCGGGCAAACTTTGTCGTACAGCGACCTCGGCCAAATTGCCTTACCAACCGACCGTATCGCATGCGCATTTAATGCGGGGATCGCCTGACACCTTATCCTGACACACGCGCCTCAGTCGGCAAGGTCGAAGTGACCGCAGTCACTTCGCCCTTTCACTGACCGTTCTGACTGGAAAACAGCACTGTTCGCCCCGCTCCGGCTATTGTGCCAACCACCAGGGTAAGACTAACAACAGTAAGTCACGGCCTCTCTCGAGTCCAGCCTCGGGCACAACAGGGAGCTCCGCCTCGCCCGACCCCAAGCCTCGGTCTCAGCCTCGGCATCGGGGGAAAATCTCCGCCTCGCCCGACCTTGGCCTCGGGAGGAGTCACATCCTCGCCCGACCTCAACCTCGGCCTCAGGAGAAGTCTCCGCCTTGCCCGACCTTGGCCTCGGACCGACTATGCCACTGGGGATACATCATTACCCTACCCCTAGCTAGCTGCCTCAGGCTACGAAGGAACAAGACCGGTGTCCCATCTGGATTACTCCGGCAACAGGTAATGATGGTTCCCCACGTGCGTCCATGACGCCGATGGTTCTCAGCTCCCTACGGAAGCAAGGAAACGTTAACAGGATCCATGCCGCACCGCCAGCTGCGCTTCTACAGGGCTCAAGCACTTCTCCGCCGACCACGTTAGCACATAGCTACACCCCCATTATACAGCTGGACCATCTCCTTGTATCTATAAAAGGGGATGTTCAGGGCCTTCCTGGGGGGGAGAGCAGAGGCAGGCAGAGTGGGAGAGACGCGGAGGAGGCTAACTCAGACAACTCAAGGCCGAACCCTCCCTCTCCCTCTCTCTCTCTCTCTCGCGACGCTTGTAACCCCTACTACGAGCTCCCTGGTGCAAGACAATATAAGCCTCATTCCCCCTTGTGTTTCATCTTGCATCAACCCATCTGGGCAGGGACACGCAACGATAAATTCACTAGTCGATTCGATTGAGGGTCCTCGCGGGTCCGAAACGCCGACAGTTGGCGCGCCAGGTAGGGGACTGCTACGTGTTAACAAGCACTTTCCCATTGAGTTCCAGATGGGTAGTCTTCAGCAACCTCTTCAGCCCGGGACAGTGCTCCGCTTCGGGATTCTCGAGTTCATGTCCCGCGACGGCAGCTATGACATGGTACTCCTCCCCTTGCAGCACGACAACAACGACGGTCGTCGGCTCGCCCGGCGGCGGCGAACTCGACGACGACTTCCCCCCGTGGCGGAAGAGGAACACCCGGGTTTGCCCCGCCACCCTCCTCGCCGCAGGAGGAGGAGACGGGGCAACCGTGACCAGGCAGGAGGCGGCACCTCACCGGATATTGGACCAGAGCGAGTCGACGACGCCGGCACCCCTGCGGGGGACATGTCGGGTGTTGTCCTCGCGCCTGAGACAACAACGAGTGTCGCTTCCCCGCAACGTGCCAACCCCAAGCGGACTGATGACGCTAGCACCCTCGCGAAGGACTTGTTGGGCGTCAGCCTCGTACCTGAGATAACGGTGCATTCCGTCCCCGACGCGACTTCACCACCGTCCATCGATCAAGAGGTACCATCCGTCTTCCACCCTGTTCCCTTTAGATTCAGCTTCGATCCACCAAGCGACCCCGCTTCGGTGAGCGCTTTCGCAAGGGCATATCCTGACCTTCCAGGGTACCATATGTGGTCAACCTGGGACCGACTGACGACCATCTCAACCTATGGGCCTGCGGGTTCCGAGGAAGAGGACGACCCCGACTTCGGTTGGGATTTCTTTGGGCTCAGCGATCCCAGTGCCATGCGAGACTTCATGTTCGCATGTGACTACTGCCTCTCCGGTTGCTCTGACGATGGCCACAACCTTGACGACGAGGGTTGTGGCCCAAGTCGCGAATGTTTCCATGTTGATCAGGGGGATCATGACGAAGGCAACCACCTCGGCATGCTAGAGGATGATGACCCCCCTAGGCCTGTGTCTCGCATGGAGATCCCGCGGGAGCTAGCCTCATCCTCCCTCTTGTGTTCCATCTTGCATCAATCCATCTGGGCAGGGACACGCAACATCAAATTCACTGGTCGGATTGAGGGTCCTCGCGGGTCCGAAACGCCGACAGTTGGCGCGCCAGGTAGGGGCTCGCTGCGTGTTGACAAATACTTTCTCGTTGAGTTCCAGATGGGTAGTCTTCAACAGCCTCTTCAGCCCAGGACGGTGCTCCGCTTCGGGAGTCTCGAGTTCATGTCCCGCGATGGCAGCTATGACATGGTACTCTTCCTCACGCAGCACGACAACAACGACGGTCGTTGGCCCGGCCGGCGGAGGTGAACTCGACGACGACTTCCCCCCGTGGCGGAAGAGGAACACCCGGGTTTGCCCCGCCACCCTCCTCGCCGGAGGAGGAGGAGGAGGAGACGGGGCAACCGTGGCTAGGCAGGAGGCAGCACCTCGTCGGCTGTTAGACCCGAGCGAGCCGACGACGCCGGCACCCCTGCGGGGACATGTCGGGTGTTGTCTTCGCACCTGAGACAACGACGGGTGTCGCTTCCCAGCAACGAGCCAACCCCAAGCGGACTGATGACACCAGCACCCTCGCGGAGGACTTGTTATGCGTTAGCCTCGTACCTGAGATAACGACACATTCTGTCCCCGATGCGACTTCACCACTGTCCATCAACCAAGAGGTACCATCCGTTTTCCACCCTGTTCCCTTTAGATTCAGCTTCGATCCCCCAAGCGACCCCGCTTCGGTAAGTGCTTTCGCAAGGGCATATCCTGACCTTCCAGGGTACCATATGTGGTCAACTTGGGACCGACTGACGGCCGTCTCAACCTCCGGACCCGCGGGTTCTGAGGGAGAGGACGACCCCGACTTCGGTTGGGATTTCTCCGGACTCCGTGATCCCAGTGCCATGCGAGACTTCATGCTTGCATGTGACCACTGCCTCTCCGGCTGCTCCGACGATGACCACAGCCTTGACGACGAGGGTTATGGCCCAAGTCGCGAGTGTTTCCACATTGATCAGAAGGATCACGACGAAGACAACCACCTCGGCATGCCAGAAGATGATGACCCCCCTGTGCCTGCGTCTCATGTTGAGATCCCGCGGGAGCTAGCTGTGGTCCGAGTCCCTGCAGGGGATCAGGGCACACAGCTCGAGCAACTCCGCGAGATGCAGGCCAAGCTCGACAAAGAAACAGGGCGACTTGTGCAGCTTCGACAAAACATCGAGCAAGAGTGGGCAGGCCGAGCACTCGCCGGAGGAGCGCGTCATCGGGCCCGAGACGTCCAGCGCCGTATCATCGACGATGCCAGGGCAGGGCTGCCCCCGGCCTTTAGCGGGGCCGGCCAGGACCTAGCTGCAGCGGTGATGTTACTTCGAACCATGCCGGAGCCATCCACCACCGAGGGGCGGCGTATCCAGGGCGAACTCAAGGACCTCCTGGAAAATGTCGCTGTCCGACGAGTCGAGAGCTCTGCCTCCCGAAGGCGAGGTGGCCCCTCGGAGCATCATGCGGCGTCCTCTCGACGCATGTGCGAGGCCTCGGTCCACACCGAGCGCACACGGGACGGGACGCCGCAGCCCCGGACCACCTCAGCAGCGAACAACACCGCCGCAATCGTCAAGCCCGCCTCGAGGAAAGGGTGTGCCGAGGTTACCAACCTAGGCCCGAAGGACGCTACGATAGTGAGGAGGATCAGAGTCCCTCGCCCAAACCACCAGGTCCGCGAGTCTTCAGCCGGGCCATACGACGAGCGTCGTTCCCGGCCCGGTTCCGAGCCCCGACTACCATTACCAAGTACTCAGGGGAGACAAGACCGGAGTTGTGGCTCGTGGACTACCGGCTGGCGTGCCAGTTGGGATGGACGAACGATGACAACCTCATCATCCGTAACCTCCCCCTGTTCCTCTCCGATGCTGCCCGGGCCTGGCTAGAGCATCTGCCTCCTGCGTAGATCTTCGGCTGGGACGACCTAGTCAAGGCCTTCGCTGGAAATTTCCAAGCTACGTACGTGCGCCCTGGGAACTCATGGGATCTCTGAAGCTGCCGCCAGCAGCTAGGGGAATCCCTACGAGAGTACATCCAGCGGTTTTCAAAATAGCGCACCGAGTTGCCCAACATCACCGACTCGGACGTAATCGGGGCATTCCTCGCCGGCACCACTTGCCGAGACCTGGTGAGCAAACTGGGACGCAAGACTCCCACCAAGGCGAGCGAATTGATGGACATAGCCACCAAGTTCACATCTGGTCAGGAGGCGGTCGAAGCCATCTTTCGGAAGGACAAACAGCCCTAGGAGAGACAGAAGGAAGACGTCCCCGAGACGTCCATCGAGCGTGGCACGAAGAAGAAGACCAGGAAGAAGGCGCAGGCAAAATGCAACACCGTTGACGCGGATCTTGTCGCTGCTGTTGAGCACAGGAATCCTCGGAAGCCTCCCGGAGGGGCCAACATGTTCGACAAGATGCTCAAGGAATCATGCCCCTATCACAGGGGACCCGTCAAGCACACCCTTGAAGAGTGCGACATGCTCCGGCGCTACTTCAATAAAGCAGGACCCTCGGCAGAAGGTGGCAGGGACCAAGGCAACGACAAGAAGGTGGGCGACAAGGAAGAGGAGTTCCCAGAGGTCCACAACTGCTTCATGATTTATGGCGGGCAAGTGGCGAATGCTTCGGCTCGACACCGCAAGCAGGAGCGCCGGGAGGTTTGCTCGGTGAAGGTAGCGGCGCCGGTCTACCTAGACTGGTCCGACAAGCCCATCACCTTCGACCAAGGCGACCACCCTAACTGCGTACCGAGCCCAAGAAGGTACCCGCTCTTCGTCGACCCTGTCATCGGCAACGCTAGGCTCTCCAAGGTCCTCATGGACGGAGGCAGCAGCCTCAACATCATCTTTGCCGAGACCCTAGGGCTCTTAGGGATCAATTTGTCCACGATCCGGGCCGGTGCAGCACCCTTTCACGGGATTGTCCCCGGCAAGCGTGTCCTGCCCCTTGGGCAACACGATTTGCCCGTCTGCTTCGGAACTCCCTCCAACTTCCAAAAGGAAACCCTCACTTTCGAGGTAGTCGGGTTCCGAGGGACCTATCACGCGGTGCTGGGAAGACCGTGCTACGCCAAGTTCATGGCCGTCCCCAACTACACGTACCTCAAGCTCAAGTTGCCAGGCCCCAAGGGAACCATCACCGTCTGATCCACGTACCGCCACGCTTACGAGTGCGATGTGGAATGCATGGAGTACGCTGAGGCCATCGCCGAGTCCGAGGCCCTCATCGCCGACCTGGATTGCCTCTCCAAGGAGGCACCCGACGCGAAGCGGCACGCCGGCAACTTCGAACCAACTGAGGCGGTTAAGTTCGTCTCTCTCGACCCAGCAACGACGCCGGCAAGAAAGTCAGGATCGGCTCCGAGCTCGACCCCAAATAGGAAGCAGTGCTCGTCGACTTTCTCTGCGCAAGCACTGAAATTTTTGCGTGGAGTCCCTCGGACATGCCAGGCATACCGAGGGATGTCGCCGAGCACTCACTGGACATCCGAGCCGGTGCTCGACCCGTGAAGCAGCCCCTGTGCCGTTTTGATGAAGAAAAGCGCAGGGCCATAGGCGAGGAGGTCCACAAGCTAATGGCTGCAGGGTTCATCAAAGAGGTATTCCATCTAGAATGGTTAGCTAACCCTGTGCTGGTAAAGAAAAAAGGTGGGAAATGGAGGATGTGCATGGACTAAATCGGGTTAAATAAAGCATGTCCAAAGGTTCCCTACCGTCTGCCCCGCATCGATCAAATTGTGGACTCCACTGCTGGGTGCGAAACCCTGTCTTTCCTCGACGCCTATTCAGGCTATCACCAAATCAAGATGAAAGAGTCCGAGCAGCTCGCGACTTCTTTTATCACACCTTTTGGTATGTATTGTTATACTACTATGCCATTCGGCTTGAGGAATGCAGGTGCAACATACCAAAGGTGCATGAACCACGTGTTCGGAAAACACATTGGCAGAACGGTCGAGGCTTACGTCGATGACATCGTTGTCAAAACGAGGAAAGCCTCTGACCTCCTCTCTGACCTTGAGATAACATTCAGGTGTCTAAGAGCGAAGGGCGTAAAACTCAATCCCGAGAAGTGTGTCTTCGGAGTCCCCCGAGGCATGCTCCTAGGGTTCATCATCTCCGAACGAGGCATCGAGGCCAACCCGGAGAAAATTGCGGCCATCACCAACATGGGACCCATCAAAGATTTAAAAGGAGTACAAAGGGTCATGGGATGCCTTTCGGCTCTGAGCCGCTTCATCTCGCGCCTTGGCGAGAAAGGATTGCCCTTGTACCGCCTCTTAAGGAAGGTCGAGCGCTTCACTTGGACCCCTAGGCCGAAGAAGCCCTCGGAAACTTAAAGGCACTCCTTACTAATGCACCCATCTTGGTGCCCCCCGCTGCGGGAGAAGCTCTCTTGATTTACGTAGCCGCAACCACTCAGGTGGTCAGCGCCGCGGTCGTAGTCGGGAGACAAGAAGAAGGGCATGCACTGCTCATCAAGAGGCCAGTCTACTTCATCAGCGAGGTGCTTTCCGAGACCAAGATCCGCTACCCGCAAGTCCAGAAGCTACTGTACGCAGTAATTCTAACACGGCAAAAGTTGCGGCACTACTTCGAATCTCATCCGGTGACTATGGTGTCATCCTTCCCCCTGGAAGAGATCATCTAGTGCCGAGACGTCTCGGGTAGGATAGCAAAATGGGCAGTGGAACTCATGGGTGAAACACTTTCATTCGCTCCTCGGAAGGCCATAAAATCCCAAGTCTTGGCAGGCTTCCTGGCTGAATGGGTCGACACCCAATTGCCGACAGCTCCAATACAGCCCGAACTTTGGACCATAAACTTCGATGGGTCGCTTATGAAAACAGGAGCAGGTGCTGGCTTGCTCTTCATCTCACCCCTTGGGAAACATGTGCGCTACGTACTGCGCCTCCATTTTCCGGCGTCAAACAACGTGGCCGAGTTCGAGGCCTTGGTTAATGGATTGCGCATCGCCGTCGAGCTAGGGGTTCGGCGCCTCGACGCTCGTGGCGACTTGCAGCTCGTTATTGACCAAGTCATGAAGAACTCTCACTGCCGCGATCGAAAAATGGAGGTCTACTGCGACGAAGTTCGGCGCTTGGAAGATAAGTTCTATGGGCTGGAGCTCAACCATGTTGCTCGATGGTACAACGAGACCGCGGATGAGCTGGCAAAAATAGCCTCGGGGCGAACGACGGTTCCCCCGAATGTCTTCTCCAGAGATATATATCAGCCATCCGTCAAAATCGACGACGCGCCCGAACCCGAGGAGACCTCGGCCCAGCCCGAGGTACCCTCGGCCGCCGAGGGTGAGGCCCTGCGCGTCGAGGGAGAGCAGAATGGGGTTGCACCAAACCTGAATTGGCAGATCCCGTACCTGGAATATCTCCTCCGAGGAGAGCTGCCCCTCGACAAGGCCGAAGCTCGACGACTGGCTTGGCGCGCCAAGTCGTTCGTTTTACTGGGTGATGAAAAGGAGCTGTATCACCACAACCCCTCGAGCATTCTCCAATGATGCATATCCGTCGCCCAAGGACAAGAGCTGTTACAAGAAATACACTCGGGGGCTTGCGGTCACCATGCAGCGCCTCGGGCCCTCGTGGGAAACACTTTCCGACAAGGTTTGTACTGGCCGACCGCAATGGCCGACGCCACTAGGATTGTACGCTCCTGCCGAGGGTGTCAATTCTACGCAAGACAGACGCACCTGCCCACTCAGGCCCTCCAAACGATACCTATCACTTGGTCGTTCGCCGTGTGGGGTATGGACCTCATCGGTCCCTTGCAGAAGGCACCCGGTGGCTTCACGCACCTGCTGGCCACCATCGACAAATTCTCAAAGTGGATCGAGGTCCGACCCTTAACCAGCATCGGGTCTGAGTAGGCGGTGACATTCTTCACAAATATAATCCACCGCTTTGGGGTCCCAAACTCCATCATCACCGACAATGGCACGCAGTTCACCAGGAAAAAGTTCCTAGACTTCTGCGAAGGCCACCACATCCGAGTGGACTGGGCCGCCGTTGCTCACCCGATGACAAACGGGCAGGTGGAGCGCGCCAATGGCATGATTTTGCAGGGACTAAAGCCAAGGATCTACAATGACCTCAACAAGTTTGGCAAGCGGTGGATAAAAGAACTACCCTCGGTGGTTTGGAGTCTGAGGACGACACCGAGCCGGGCCACGGGCTTCTCGCCGTTTTTCCTAGTCTATGGGGCCGAGGCCATCTTACCAACGGACTTCGAATACGGTTCCCCGAGGACAAAGGCTTACGACGACCAAAGCAACCAGGCCAGCCGAGAAGATTCACTGGACCAGCTGGAAGAGGCTCGGGACGTAGCCTTACTACACTCGGCGCGGTACCAGCAGTCTCTGCGACGCTACCACGCCCGAAGGATTCGGCCCCGAGGCTTCCAAGTGGGAGATTTGGTGCTTCGGCTATGACAAGACACCCAAGGGTGCCACAAGCTTACTCCTCCCTAGGAAGGGTTGTTCATCATTGCCAAAGTTTTGAAGCCCGGGACATACAAGCTCGCCAACGATCAAGGCAAGGTCTACAACAACGCTTGGAACATCGAATAGCTACATCGCTTCTATCCTTAAAATGTTTCAAGTCGTTCATGTATCTCGCTTTCTTTACATGCATAAATAAAGTCTAACCATCAAGGAAGGATCAGCCTTGCCTCGGCAAAGCCCGACCCTCCCTCGGGGGCTAGAAGGGGGGAACCCCCTCTGCGTCAAAATTTTCCTCGGAAAAGTTTTCTACCAAAACGACTTTTGTGCTCTTCGACTATATCGATAACGGAATCCTAAAAACGACGAGAGGAACACTTAAATGGCAATGCCGACCGAGCCGAGGGACTCCTACGCCTCCGGGATACGGATACCTCACTCATCACCTTCCGCAAAAAGTAACTCACGCTCGGATAAGCGATTCTGCTACCGAACAAGTCCTAACGCACGAAACAAGAGGAAAGAAAACACAGCTTTATAATCCGACGATAAAAATGTTTAGGCCTCAGCGGCCGCAAAAAACATACACATACTTAAAACAAACTGTTCCTGCAGGCTCAGACATCGGCAGGGGGAGGAGCAGCACCCTCGTCATCGTTTCCACCCTCGGCAGAATCTGGCCCGGCCTCAGACGGCGACACGGGCGAAAGGACCTCCACCTCGAAGGAGGAAGCCAGCACCACGCTTGGGCCCTCGACGGCCGCGTCAAGCCTCTGGACCTTGGCTAAGGTGGCCTCCTCTTCATCGGGTAAGCAGTACCCCTCGCTGACCCGCTCCAGATCCACGTCGTAGTGGGAAGCGAGGACGGCGAAGGCCCACCTAACGCCATGGTGCAGCGCCCCGCGGAGTCTGCTGTGCACATGGCCGCCCAAGGCCCGCAGGTGACTCTGGGGTAGCTACCCGAGGGGACGTCGTCGAGGCCGAAGGCCCGGCAAAAGGCCGAGATAACCTCAGACATGGTCGTGCGGTCGGCCTCCTTCTGCTTAGCTGCCTGGGCAAGCGCCTTGCAGGTCTTGACGGACTCGTTAAGAGCCGTCTCGAACCCTGCAGACAGCCGGACAATGTTCTTCAGACACAAGGAGAAGAATGAAGACAAAAACAAAATCACAAAGCAGACAAAACAAACCTTCGGCCCGGGCACGCTGCTGTGAAGCCACGGCTTGGGCGGACTGGGCAGACCCGACGGCCATGGCCAGGCCCTCCGCAAGGGTCCCGGCCCGAGCGGACGCCTCGGCTAGCCGCTCCGTAGCTTCAGCCAGCTGACCCCTAAGGGCCTCAGCCCGGCTCACGGCCTCGGCAGCTTGGCTCCGAGATTGGCCCCGCTTGCCGATGACCTGGCCAAGTTCCAGCTGCCGCTGCTACATCTCATCGGCCTGGGAAGCCACCCGCTCCCGGGCCGACGAAGCCTCCGCGCGTGCTGACGCCGCCTCTATCCGCGCAGCCGCTGCCTTCGACTTCAGCTCATCGCAGAGCAACCGAAGGTTCGCCACCTCGGCACTTCGTTGGGCAAGGCGCTCATTGGCCTTGGTAAGCGCGACCCACTGGGATCACAGCAACTCCCAAACGTCGCTTTCGCGACGGATGAACAGCGACTTAGCGGTGCTCATGTCCGCAAGCTCCTGAGGAAGGAAAACAAGATATCACAAAGAATGCCCTGGTCACGCAAGGTGTACGTCTAAATCCTTACCTAGAAAACCCTGGGAACGTCCCTGGAAAGGATTTCCATGGTCGACCGAAGCGACCTCATCGCCGCCTCGGTGTACTCGCGGAAACTATCTCGAGACTTCTCCTCCAACTCATCGTTGAGGGAGAGGAGGGGCTCCAAGGTGTCGCGGCTCCAGAACAGGAGCGGCTGCCCACAACACTCATTGGGATTGAGCTGCGCAGAGATAAGGCCGCTGCTCCCCAGGACAGGCCACGGTTCTGCGCGCCCTCCATCGAGGCGTCGAGTCCCCTGCAGTCGATGCATCGGGTACCACCGCCATCGATGTACTGGGCCTCTCCTCGGCTAAGGTGGCAGGCCCCCGATCACCGACCTCGGCAACGACGGCCGCCCTCTCCTCATGGCCGAGAACGGGGAGGTCGGGGAGGACCACGGGCAGCGGTGCCTCAGCCATCCCGACATCGACGGCGACGGGCGGCTCCGCGGGCGAATCAGCAACGGCCCCGGCAGGAGTCGATGCCGGTGCTGGCAACAAGTCAGTCGGGCTCGAGGCTGTGGCCGCGTCAACAGCCTCCCCTGGCATGATGGCCGCCCCAACAGGGGGTCAGCCTGGGAGGCTTGCCCCATGGCAGCTCGTGCTGCCTGGGCCCCCGCCGGAGGGCGCCTTGTGCGGAGGCCAACCAACCGGCATGGCGCGCCGCTGCACCGGCTGCAGAGGCCGACCCCGTCTTAAGGGCCTTCGTGGGGGCCAGACCAGCCGAGCCCTACCTCCGCTTGCTGAAAGAGAGAGAGAGAGCAAGTTCAAGACACACAGAGAAAAAACCAAAACAGAGGTATCCTCAGATACTTACCTGCTCCGGGGCAAGGCCAATTGTGCCCGTGGGGAGGCCCCTCGGGCCCCGGTCTCCGCAGGCACTGCCGAGGGTTGCCCCGCTGCCGGCTTTGGCGCCGCTTCCACCTCGGGCACCCAAGGCACCGAGGTGGCGGCCTGCCCAGCCGTCGTCCCGACGGCCGAGGGACCAACCTCCTGTACAGCCGACACGGGCGCTTGCTCTTGGGGGACAGGCGGATCGGCCTGACCCCGTGGAGTCACCCCAATTATCTCGACCAAGGGGTCAAGTACCCCCTCGGCCTGCCTCCGCTCCTCGGACCGAGACCTTGGTGTCCCGGCCCCAAGCACTGATGGTGCCAGCCCACTTGGAGGCTGGCTCGGCGACCCCTGGCCCAGCCTCGGGTCCGGGCTGAGGCCAAGTCGGGCCACCATGTCATCGTCTTCGTCATCATCATCATCATCGTCGTCGTCAGGCGTCTCCGGCGACGGCTCCAACGGGAGCCCATCCCTCGCCTGCCTTTGACAACGCTTCTCCAAGGCTTCCCGAGCTCGCATCCTCTCGTGAGCTCGGGCCTTTTCCTCGTCCTTCTTCTCCTTTTCCTTCTCTGCGGCGAGCCTGCCCGCAGTTCGGTCCGCCACGTCCTCCGGGACCGGTGGCAGGGAGAGTTTAAAACCCCTCAACCCCTGGGGACGAACAAAAATCCCAACAGTAAGAATTAAAGACATAAAAAACTCGGCGCAAAACAGAAGGAGGATCAGACACTTACCAGGGACACATACCCATGGTCGCGGCGCATCGAGGGCTGGCTAAGGACGTCAGCATCCAGCCTCCCTACCGTACCCGCTACCCGCCTACGGAGGTCGTCGATAGAAAGGGAGGTCGAGGACATCTGCGAGCCCTCCAAATCGACCCCCAACTTCATCTCCGAGAGCCGCAACCGCCGCTCTACCAAAGGGAGCACCCTCCGGCTATGGATAGCGGCGACGACCCCCGTAGCGGTAAGGCCCTCATGTCGTAACTTCTACAAGGCACGCAGAATAGGCTGGAGCTTCTCCTGGTTCTCGCGTGTGGCCCCCCAGCGCTAGTTATTGCCGGCGGCGGTCACCACTCGTTGAGAAAACGGCGGAAGCATCCTGTCGTTGTTCCGGAGATAAAACCACTGGTTCTGCCACCCCTTGTTCGAAGATACAAGGGAGGCAGGGATGTACTGCTGCGCACGCCCCAACCTCAGCTCGAGGGTGCAGCCACCGGCCCGCACCGCCATGCGGACCTTCTTCACATCCGTCGACGCGGCGAAGAACTCCGCGGAGAAGAGATGGGTCCACAGGTCCCGGTGAGGGTCAATACCCAAAAACCCCTCGCAAACCGCCGCGAAAATGTCCGCTTGCGCAATGGAGTTGGGGTTGAAGTTATGCAGCTCCACCTCGTAGTGGTGCAGGAGCGCCCGCATGAAGTGGCTCGCCGGCATCCCAACCCCCGCTCATGGAAGGGGATGAAACTGACCACGTACCCCGGCGGCGGAGCCGGGTCGGCCTCGCTCCCGGGGGCCATCCACTCAAGCTGTGGCCCGCCGGAGAGAGGACAGAGCAAACTGTCGGTAACAAGGGCCTCCAGATCTTCCACAGTAACAGTGGAGAAAGGCCACGGGTCGCGCGGCGGAACGACGGTCGCCTTGTCGGCCATCGCCAAACGAAAGTGGTGGAGGCAGAGGAGATGAGGTGCACGGTTTTCTTTTCTCTGACTACTCTCTTAGGCTGCAGAAACAAAAGCAAAAGGCAAGCGCAAATGGCAGGGTAAAGAACCATCACCGGCCCCTCTTCCAGATATATAAAGGCCCGGGCGAGATCCACCCAAAACATCGCCCGAACCCGTCGCGAAATTCAAACTCGAAGGTGAAATGGTTTTTCTGTCCCTCGAACGACTCGCGCACGCGCAACAGATGCCCCGCAAATCGCTCGTCTCGTCGCATTAACTCCCTGGCAGGGCAAGCGACACCTCTGGCAGGCGAAGCGAGCGCCGTTTCACCTCCGTCATGATGACCGCGTCAAAAAAGGTGCGCCACATTATTTAAAAATTCATATCCTTTTTCCTTTTCCTCTCTCTCTCTCTCTTGCCGCAGGGATCGGAAAAGGGGATATTTCAGAAAAGGATCCTTCTCGGCGAAGGAAACGAGCCCCTAGCCCTCCTACTGATCAGGGGTTCGAAGGTTGCGCCCTGCGGGGTTCGGCAACCTCCCCAGAGCACTCGGGCTCCGAGCCCTTTACTGATCAGGGGTTCGAAGGCTGGCCCCTCGGAAGGGTTCAACAGCCACCCCAGAGCACGCAGAGTCAGGGATGACCCTAGGTACGTCCATTACACGGTCGAGGCTCAGGCTACGCTCCCGAGGTACCCTAGGACATTTCCGAGACCAGCGGGAACGATTTGTAATGGAATCCCACCGGAGGGAGGCACCGAGCCCTCGGACCCTATCGAATGGGTCCGGGTCCAGCAAATCACCTGCAGGTACTTTTGGAGCGCGCCTCTGGGCCACTAGCCGACCCTTATCGAACGGGGCTCGGGCGTCCACTCGGATCACCCAATAGCAACTCACTGGAAACACCGTGTTCGGTGCCCTCCGAGGGTAACATGGCGCTTTCCCTCCTTCCTCCTTACGGAAAGGCGACGAAGGGGCGTAAAATAAAATTTGAGACGGTCCTTGATCGTCCTCTCGCTCCGTGCAGAGGCACGGAGGCTGCTCTCGCACCAGGCTACGGCCAAATTGTCGACCACGTCGACAAAACAGCTTGAAAACTCGGAGCCTGACCATGCACCCGGGCTGCGACCAGGCCGCATGAGGGAACAACAAGGCCGACCGAGGCATCACATAAAGAATTAAGACCTCAGAGGAGTTAAACCACTCCTCCGAGGCCTCGGGGGCTACACCCGGCGGGTGCGCTCGCGCGCACCCATTGGAACAAAATATAACCAAGAAAGGCTGGTCCCCTTGCAAAAAATCCGGCAGAACCTCCAAGCGAGTACCTACACTCCCTTCGAGGCTTAGGGGCTACTGTCGGGTACCATAATTAGGGGTACCCCCAACACTCCTAAACACAGCTGGAAAACATCTTCAGAACAAACCGTAAAGAGTGATAAGCACGGTTCAAGTCAAGGCCTCGTCTACCAAGGGACGCGATCTTGCCTCGCCCGAGCCCGGCCTCGGGCGGGAACAGTAGTCCCGAGCGGATTCACGCCTCGCCCGAGGGCCTCCACAGGCAGTGAGCGCACCCTCGGCTCGCCCGAAGCCAAGCTCGGGCAAACTTTGTCATATAGCAACCTCGGCCAAATCGCCTTACCAACCGACCGTATCGCATGCACATTTAATGCGGGGATCGCTTGACACCTTATCCTGACACACGCGCCTCAGTCGGCAAGGTCGAAGTGACCGCAGTCACTTCGCCCTTTCACTGACCGTTCTGATAGGAAAACAGCATTGTTCGCCCCGGTCCGGCTACTGTGCCAACCACCAGGGTAAGACTAACAATAGTAAGTCACGGCCTCTCCCGAGTCCAGCCTCGGGCACAACAGGGAGCTCCACCTCGCCCGACCCAAAGCCTCGGTCTCAGCCTCGTCCTCGGGGGAAAATCTCCGCCTCGCCCGACCTCGGCCTCGGGAGGAGTCACATCCTCGCCCGACCTCAACCTCGGCCTCAGGAGAAGTCTCCGCCTCGCCCGACCTTGGCCTCGGACCGACTACGCCACTAGGGATACATCATTACCCTACCCCTAGCTAGCTGCCTCAGGCTACGAAGGAACAAGACCGGTGTCCCATCTGGATTACTCCGGCAATAGGTAATGATGGTTCCCCGCGTGCGTCCATGACGTCGATGGTTCTCAGCTCCCTACGGAAGCAAGGAAACGTCAGCAGGATCCATGCCGCACCGCCAGCTGCGCTTCTACAGGGCTCAAGCACTTCTCCGCCGGCAACGTTAGCACATAGTTACACCCCCATTGTACTGCTAGACCATCTCCTTGTATCTATAAAAGGGGATGTCCAGGGCCTTCCTGGGGGGGGGGAGAGCAGAGGCATGAAGAGTGGGAGAGACGTGGAGGAGGCTAACTCAGACAACTCAAGGCCGAACCCTCCCTCTCCCTCTCTCTATCTCTCTCGCGACGCTTGTAACCCCTACTACGAGCTCCCTGGTGCAAGATAATATAAGCCTCATCCTCCCTCTTGTGTTCCATCTTGCATCAACCCATCTGGGCAGGGACACGCAACATCAAATTCACTGGTCGGATTGAGGGTCCTCGCGGGTCCGAAACGCCGACAGATAGGAATAGTACATCCGGAGGGTGCCATTTGCTTGGGAGATCACTAGTTTCATGGACCTCTAAAAAGCAAAATAGTGTTAGTGTTGCCTTGTCAACCGCCAAAGCAGAATACATTGTCGTGGTTGCTTGTTGCACATAAATTATTTATATGAAACAAACTCTTCTAGACTATGGTGTAGTTCTAGATAAAGTACCTTTGTTGCGTGATAATGAGAGTGCCGTTAAAATTGCTAATAATCCTGTAGAACACTCGCACCAAGCACATTGACATCCGTCATCACTTCCTTAGGGATCATGTTGCTAAAGGAGATATTGTATTAGAAGGAGAGAAACCGGAAGATCAACTAGCGGATATTTTCACAAAGCTATTAGACAAAACCCGCTTTTGCATCTTGAGGAATGAGCTAAATATTCTTGATATCAGAAATTGTACTTAATCCAAAAATGGTAGTGTCAAGCTTGCATTGCATATTTAAATTTCTAGTATTGCATCTAGTACTTGTCTAACCTAGTTGAGATAAACACCAACAAAGCGAATGAAAAAGCTTAACTCGGGCTCAAACTTGACAAGTTCTAGTTTTTAAGCTTTTTAGTACTTAAATTTCATTTACTATGCAATTGTTTTTTTGAGATGTGCATATGGTAATGCACTTAGGGGGAGTATTCACAACTCAATTCACATTTGAAACCCCTAGTGCAACTCCCAAATGCAAAATCTCACCATTTGCTTATTTTCCTAAAAACTACATAGCCTATGGCACAATATTTTGAAAAATTATGAGAGAATATGTGAGGGTGCCAATACATGTCCCAACATGTGTTCTTTTGTGTGCTTATAAGTTGGGATTTGGTTTGATTCAAAATTCCTGGTAAAATCTCAAAATGCCCTCTGTCTTGGCTCACTGGACAGTCCGGTGTGCACCGGACACTTCACTGTGCACTGGACAATGACTATGTGTTGTCTGGTGAGCACCAGACAACCACTGTTCACTATCCGGTGTGCCCATGACCTGTTTTCAAAAAAGACTTCTCTCGCCCGAGCCGAGCCTAGGCTCTTTCACTTCCTCGCGCCAGCATCCAGCGCTGCGCTTTGCTCTCTGTGTCCCCTACACCGCCCTGCCTTCGCCGTTTTCCGTGCTATGGAGTGCTCCTTCCTCCTCTCCTCTGGTCTTCCTCCCCTCTGGTGAGCTGCTCCCCCCTCTTTCCTCTCTCTCTCTCTCAATTTATCTATCTAGAGAGCCAAGAGCCCACCTTTGCACCACATCTTCAAATTCTGTGAAATTAGGTGAAATTCATGTGTGCCAATGTCTCCACTATACTCCTGTGAGTTTCCCGTGCAGGTGTTGTGCTCCCTGAAAGGGAAATGTGCCCTTGGGCCATTTCTAGTATATTTTGGTGATTAAGTGTCCAACACATATTGATTGAGTTGTTATATGCCAAACGAAGAATGAAGTGCAAATCAACAAGAAGGTATGTTTCTAGACTTAGTACATTTGTTTTGGGTACTAATGAAGTTACCTAAGTGCTACCATACAGTGTCCGGTGTAGAAAAAGATTGGAAGAGAGTGCCTGTGTGCAGCCAAGACTCAGCTCGACTTGGCACACCAGACTGTCCGGTGGTGCACCATACAGTGTCCGGTGCGCCAGGCTGGTCTCCGGCAAACTGGCCACTCTCGGGAAAACTTCGGCGGCGTACGGCTATAATTCACCGGACTGTTCGGTGGTGCACCGGACTGTCCGGTGAGCCAACGGCCGCCAGAGCAACGGCCGGCCGCCAAATCCGCGGGTGACGCGTGGCCCGCTCCAACTGTCGGCAGGGGCACCGGACTGTCCGGTGTGCACCGGACAGTGTCCGGTGCGCCAACGGCTACAATGCTGCAATGGTCAGCTGCACCAAATTAGGAAGGAGATCACGCACCGAACATGAACAGTGGTTGTCCGGTGGTGCACCGGACTGTCCGGTGGTGCACCGGACTGTCCGGTGCGCCACCCGACAGAAGGCAAGATTAGCCTTCCAAGATTGCCTCCAATGACTCCTAGCTGCCTCGGGGCTATAAAAGGGACCCCTAGGCGCATGGAGGAGTTAACCAAGCATTCCTTGATCATTCCTAAGCACCAAGACTCCATTCTCACGCATTCAATTCTTTGAGATAGTGACTTGAGCTCCATTTGAGTAGAGAACTCGACACGTTGTGTTTTGAGCTCAAGTTATGGCTTGTGTGCGTGATTGTGCTCTTGTTTTGAGTCTTGTGTGTGTTGCTCTCCCCTCCCTTACTTTCGTGCTTCTTTGTGATCATCAATTGTAAGTGCGTGTGGGGGACATATATCCCCCGGGTCCACTAGAAGGCTAAAAGGCCTTGCGAAAGGCCTTGGGCCCAATAGTTCGCAAGGACATCCCTTCGTGGGCCTCGGGAGGGACGTCTTACGGAATGGGTTAACTCAAGATTGGATCAACACGAGCCCAGATGGCCCGATGGATTTGAACAACGACCGCAACAGTGATCCGACCTTCCCGCGCAGTGCCCTCCTACAAAGGAACTGAATAGGGATAGGTCGGCGGAGTTATAGGAAGATAAGCTCAGTTGGTTCACTATTACTTAGGCATACACAGTTATCATATCCTCATGTAAAGCTCCACGGTCGAATATATAAGGCCTAGGGAGCACCCCTTCAGAAGACATCTCATCTCACCCTTTAGCCATTCACTCGACTCTCTGGTATTCTTCATACTAGGGAATCCTCTTGTAACCTACTACACAAAAGACCCACGACGTAGGGTATTACGCACCTCAAAGCGGCGTAAACCTGTACCAGATTGTCTAATGTTTCTCGTGCATCTGGCACGAACCATCGAGCTATAGTCGGTGACATCGTCCTACTCCAAAAAGCACCTTGAGGGGCAACCCCGGGTGCGCGGTCGGACCCAAAACACCGACAGTTGGCGCACCAGGTAGGGGGTGTGTCACTGATCCAAGCTAGATCAATGGCCGTCACTTTTCAGCACAAGATCTTCCTCTGCCCCAGGTCCATGTTCTGCTTCGGAACCATCTCATCCGTGGCAGACGAAGAAGGAACTCTACACCGCATCGCGGATCTGCCGGAGAAAGAGTCTTCCTCAACAATCTCCGGGAAAGCCAGAGCAAAGCAGGGAAAAGTGCAACCTCCGGCGCTCCGAGCAAAGACCACTCTCTGCGAGCCAGGAGCTGAGGGTCCATCTACCCGAAGAACTCCGCTGTCCACCTCTCCTACAGGAAAATGGACACGGATCACAAGGAGAAAGGAAGCAAACAAGGTGAAAGATTGTCAAACTGCTCTTCTGGTGCCTCCGCCCTCAAAGGAGAACAGAAAGAAGCTCATCACAACGACGACTCCATTCTACCCCGACGTCCTCTTCATCAGGAGAGTGGAGTCGCCCCCCATCTCCGATGATGAACCAACTGCGCCCGGGGAAGAACCTCCTCAGTGGGAATCCCGCCGACGAAGGAACCGACGCCGAAATATTCGGTGATATCACGAGGCCGGAGAGCGGGACCCGGCGCAGCCCATATCGCGAGATGAGGTCTCGGAGATGCGAGAAACTCCAGAGGAACGGGTCTTCAGGGAAAGAAGGAATTCCTGACGGCGCGACCATCGACGAGCTCAAGAGCAAGCTGAACAGGAAGCAAGGCAACGCCGAGAGAATCCTCTTCTCGGGCGGAACCTAAACCCCGACTTCGCCCGAGCCATGAACACGCCGAGTGAGGTCGGTGAAGTGTTGGCTCGGATAGCCGACGGTCTTCCCCGAACTCCAGACGCTGAAGGCTATCGGCGGCTGCTCACTCGGGCAGCTAACCATCTTCTGCCTCTCGCCCACTCGCCGAGCGATCTGTGGCACGCCATCAACAGTCGCCGGGACGCGCGGAGCTCCATCAACACCTCACGCGAACGGCGGCACGAGAACGAGATCCGACGCCGAGAAGAGTATGATCAGGACCATGGTGTCCCTGCACAGAGTCAGGCCACTAGAATCGAATCGACGACAGCTTCAACCGGCGGCACGACCCGGGGACGGTCGAGGCACCACGACAACAACTCCCCTCCCCGGGACAAACATCATCATCGCTGACAGGAGGACACGTGTGGGGTGTCGGCGCTCACTCCACGTCTTAGGGCCATTCAATGGCCCCCTAACTTCAAGGTCTCCAACATCGACAAATACGAGCCTAAGCAGGATCCGGGAGGCTGGCTGGCCGTCTATACCACCGCCGCACGAGCCGTTAGGGCGACGGAAGATGTGATGACCGCATACCTGCCCATCGTCCTCGGGTAGGATGCTCAGCAATGGCTACGACACCTACCCCGACCCTGCATCGACGACTGGAGCGACTTCAGTCGGTGCTTCACCGCCAACTTCCAATCCCTCTCCGACAAGCCGGCGCAGCCATGGGACCTCAAATCCATCAAGCGCCAAGGGGATGAGACTCTCCGGTCGTACCTCAAAAGATTTCAGACAATGAGGAATCGAATCCCCGAGGTCGTGGAAGCATCGATGATCGAGGACTTCTACCGGGGATCCAATGACTCGGCCTTCGTCCGGACCATACTGCAGAAGACGCCATCTACCTCCGAGCAGCTGTTCCGGGAAGCCGACCTCTACAACACTACTGATGAACGAGCTCAAGACCTCATTGGAGGAGCGAAGCCTACACCAACGGCACCGCGACGCGACACGAACCAGCAACCCGACAAACGTTGGGAGAAGAGGCCTCGCAAAGAAGTCCACGCCGCCGGACCACCCGCCTCTCGCGCCCGAGGAGGACCTCGCGGAGGCAAACATACACTGGACGACATCCTCGACGCACAATGCCCGTACCATAAGGACATGTGCCACACCCTCCGGAACTGCAGGGACTTCAAGCTCTCCGTTGGGAACGGCCGACCCTTCCAACCTCTACCACCTTCCCCACCTCGAGGAGCACCCGGAGAACCTCGATAGCCCCAACGACAGGAAGGGGGAGGAGGCAGAGCATTCCCGCGCGTCGACGGGGAAGTCAATGTCATCTTCGGCAGACATGGGTCGCAGGAAAGCAAGAGGCAACAGAAGCTCAACGACCGTTAGATACTGGTGGTGACCACCGGTCCTCCTGCCCCGTATCGATGGTCCGAGCACCCGATCACCTTCACTCGGGCGGATCAATGGCTCAACTTCGATCATCTGGGCAAGTACCCGCTCCTTGTCGACTCGGTGATCCGAGAGAGCCGGGTAAAGAAGGTTCTGGTGGACGGAGGAAGCAGCATCAACGTCACTTTCCCTCGGACGCTTCAAGGCTTGGGAGTCACCCTCAAAGAGCTCCACGAGTCAGACACTCCCTTCTTCGGCATCGTGCTGACTAAAGGAGAGTATCCGCTTGGGCACATCTACATGCCGGTCACCTTCGGAACTCTGGAGAACTACAGAACCGAGTACCTGAGGTTCGAGGTGGCGAACATCGACTGCGGATACAACGCGATCTTCGGCAGGTCTGGAATGGCGAAGTTCATGGCCATTCCACATTATACTTACATGATATTGAAGATGCCGGGACCACAAGGAATCTTGACTGTGCGCACCGACTTCCAAGGCACCGCAGAGTGTTTCCGAGTGGCCATTCAGGCGGCCCTCACCACCAAGCCGTCGGCGACCTCTTCTGCGCAGGCGAACTCAAAGCCTGAGGAAGACCTCACGGTGCCCGCGAACGAAGCTCAAGCCATAACCTCTATGCGGCCGACTGAAGAAACCAAAAGGATCAACCTCGGGTTCGCTGATGAACGCAAGACTGCCATCATTAGCTCCAGCCTGGATGACAAATAGGAAGGCGCGCTCGTCCAGTTCCTGCAAGATAATCGAGACGTATTCGCATGGCAACCTGCGGATATGCCGGGAGTCCCGAGAGAACTGGCCGAGCACAAACTGAAGATCTATCCCCAGGCGAGGCCGATCCGATAGAAATTACGACGTTTCACGCCCGATAAGAGAGAAGCCATCTGTGTAGAGCTAGCTCGCTTGGTCACGGCGGGATTCATTAGAGAAGTACTACATCCCGAGTGGTTGGCAAATCCTATTCTTGTACTAAAAAGAATAAAGTGTATTGGCACATGTGCGTCAACTATACAGATCTCAACAAACACTGTCCGAAGGATCCCTTCGAACTTCCTAGAATAGACTAGGTGGTAGACTCGACCGCCGAATGTTCTGTTTTGTCTTTCTTGGATTGCTATTCTGGGTAACATCAGATCAGCCTGGCAAAAGAAGATGAGGAAAAAACAACATTCATCACCCCGTTTGTAGCTTTCTGCTATACCTCCATGTCGTTCGGTCTCAAAAATGCTGGAGCGACTTACCAGAGAGCCATTCAGACATGCTTAGTCGATCACTGGGGCAAGCATGTGGAAGCTTATATGGACGATGTGGTGATCAAGACATAAAACTCAGAAAATTTCATTGAAGATTTACAGCTGGTCTTCAACAGTCTGCGGCGATATCGATGGAAGCTCAATCCTGAAAAATGTGTCTTCGGAGTACCAGCTGGAAAATTGCTCGGATTCATTGTCAGCCACCGAGGAATTGAAGCTAACCCAGAAAATATCGATGCTATCATGAGGATGGATGCACCGCGGTCACAAAGAAAGTACAAAGGCTTACTGGATGCATGGCGGCTCTAAGAAGATTCATATCAAGGTTGGGAGAAAAGGGACTGCCGTTCTACAAATTGCTCAAAAAAGTGGACAAATTCCAGTGGACCTTAGAGGCTCAGGAAGCCCTAGATGCGCTGAAGAGATTCTTAACAACACCACCAGTGCTAAAGCCGCCGCACCGAGGCACGCCGAGTCAACCGGCAGAAGATCTACTGTTATATATCTCTTGCACGAAGCACGTGGTGAGCACCGCGTTGGTAGTCGAGCGAGCAGAAGAAGGACATGCCCATCCAGTACAGCATCCAGTCTATTTTATCAGTGAAGTTCTGGGACCCTCGAAGAAGAAATATCCTCAAGTTCAAAAACTACTGTATGCAGTACTTCTAACTGCGCGCAAGCTCCGTCACTACTTTGATGACCACAAAGTCATAGTAGTCACTGGATTTCCAATAGGGGATATTCTCCACAACAAAGAAGCCATTGGAAGGATAGCCAAGTGGGTCTGTGAGCTGGGAGCCCATGACATTGAGTTTCGACCCCGTACTACAATCAAGACTCAAGCGCTAGTTGACTTCGTATCAGAATGGACCGAGCAACAAGTGCCAGATAACCCAAAAACTGCAGAAGTATGGCAGATGTATTTCGATGGCTCGCTGAAACTACAGGGGGCAGGCGCAGGGATCCTCTTCATTGCACCTGGAGGTGAACAACTCAAATATGCTCTTCAGTTACTATTCTCAGCGTCCAACAATGCAGCAGAATATGAAGCTTTAATTCATGGACTGAACATTGCCATATCGCTGGGCGTCAAAAGACTAATGGTAGATGGAGATTCACTGGTGGTCATAAGTCAGATAAACAAGGAGTGAGATTGCTCGAACGATTCCATGGGCAAGTACTGCACAGCCGTCCGAAAGCTAGAGGACAAATTTGAAGGGCTGGAATTCCATCATGTGGAGAGAGATCGCAACGGGGCAGCAGATGCGTTGTCAAAGCTAGGATCGAGTCGGGCTCAAGTCCTGCCTGGAGTTTTCATCCAAGAAGTACTACACCCAAGCATTTCATCAGATCGGGCAGAAGAGTGCAATATTCTGAGCCAACCAGAGTCAAATTCTGATGACTGGAGGGAACCAATCATCAGATACATCAAGAATGAGGAGGAACCAGATGACAGAAACGCAGCAGAGCGCATTGCAAGACAGTCGGCTCATTATACTCTCATCGGGGAAACACTATACAGAAGGGGCGCGACAGGAGTTCTCATGAAGTGCATTCTTTCGGCTACTGGGCAGCAACTGCTAGAAGAGATCCACGCTGGGCAATGCGGGATACACGCATCGTCCATGACTCTGGTTGGGATGGTCTTCAGGTCTAGTTTCTATTGGCCGACAGCAAAAAGTGATGCCGCCGAGTTAGTCCAGAGATGTGAAGCATGTCAATACTTATCAAAACAGCAACATCTACCAGCGCAACAACTGCAAAACATACCTGTAACATGGCCATTCATGTGCTGGGGACTGGATATGATTGGACCTTTCAAGAAAGCTCAAGGAGGATGCACTCATATACTGGTTGCTATTGACAAATTCACCTAGTGGATAGAATACAAGCCCATCGCTTCTCTAACTTCAGCTAAAGCAGTGGAATTCATACAAGACATAATATTCAGATTCGGGATACCGAACAGTATCATAACTGACCTGGGATCCAATTTCACTAGCTCAGTGTTCTTCGATTTCTGTGAACAAAAAAGCATTCAGATCAAGTATGCCTCGGTGGCGCACCCGAGAGCCAACGGGCAAGTAGAAAGAGCCAACGGAATGATATTGGAAGCACTCAGAAAGAAGGTCTTCGATAAGAATGAAAAGTTCGCAGGAAAGTGGATCAGAGAGTTGTCGTATGTTGTCTAGAGCCTGAGAACTCAACCCAGCCGAGCTTTGCATGGAAACACTCCTTTCTTTATGGTCTACGGTTCGGAGGCAGTGCTACCTGCTGATCTCAAGTTTGGGGCACCAAGATTAATCTTCGAGAACATAGCAGAAGCTGAGACTACCAGACTAGAGGATGTTGATATGCTAGAAGAAGAACGATTGAATACGGTGATGCAGTCAGCCCGGTATTAGCAAACTCTAAGGCGCTACCATGATATGGCCATACGACATCGATCCTTCATAGTGGGAGATCTCGTCTTCCGCCGAATTCTAACGGGGGAAGGACGGCACAAATTGTCGCCACTGTGGGAAGGGCCATTCATAGTAGCAGAAGTCACTCGGCCTAGATCATATCGTCTTACTCAAATGGACGGCACGGAAATAGGGAACTCATGGAATATAGAGCATCTCAGGAAGTTTTACCCCTAGCTAGATTTCAAAAGCTATTGGGATGGCATTGTATTCTGTAAATTGGGAAATATGTCATCAATAAAAAGACTTCATTCTCAAAGGCACTCGAGCTATTTATTGTCAATCTGCATGCTTACTCGACTCAGGGTGACCACTATACCCTACTAACGGAGCAATCGACTTAAGTCGGCGACGACTTAAGGCTATATGACATGCTCGCGCTTACTTAACTCAGGGTGACCACTAAACCCTACTAACGGAGCAATCGACTTGAGTCGGCGACGACTTAAGGCGGTGTAACATGCTCGCGCTTACTTAACTTAGGGTGACCACTATACCCTACTAACGGAGCAATCGACTTAAGTCGGCAATGACTTAAGGCGGTGTGACATGCTCGCACTTACTTAACTCGGGGTGACCACTATACCCTACTAACGGAGCAATCGACTTAAGTCGGCGACGACTTAAGGCGGTGTGACATTCTCACGCTTACTTAACTCAGGGTGACCACTATACCCTACTAATAGAGCAGTCGGTTTAAGTCGGCAATGACTTAAATCGGCACATCATGCTCATATCTGCTCGATCCTACACAAGCACGCTTGCAACTACTCATCTCAGGGCGATCTCTATGCCTCGTGAAATAAAAAGAAGTTTCAAAACCATCGCGCTGCACTTACTTCGGCAATTGTAGCAACTGTTGAATTCAAACAACAGGAAAATAATAATAGCATTCAGTACTGGAAATACTTTCTGGCAGAATATTCGAGTACACTAACCACATATACAATGCATTCAATGTTTCTACTTGGCAATGTTTTTCTCAGGAGCAACCGACGAAGAAGGACGGCTTGAAGAATCAGGAGCAGCGTTGATGTCGGCGATTATGTCATCAGGAACAACTACACCGGGTCTTCTCATCAAAATTTGCCCCGCGCGAATGGCTTTGTCCATAGCCTTGTCGCGCTGGGCCTTCAAAGTGGCAGACGTGTCTTCAGCAGCTTTGACAGCAAGTCGAGCAGCTTCTAACTCTTGGATGACTGATCTTTTGGAACCGCGTAGATCCTTGATGACAGAATCTTTGCTCGAGATCAATTGCCTAAGACGAATCATTTCATCCAGGGACTCTTGTAGCTTGTAACGGTGATTATCTAAGTCCTCCATGGTGAAACGATGGCTCCTCTCCAAGATAGTCAAAGAATTACTGGCGTCGCGGTACAACTTGTCAAGGTTGTCACGAGAAGTTGCAAGGACACGTTTTTCCTCATGCAGACAAGAATCAGCTCTCAAACATCAAGCAGGGAGTAAGAACACAGGAGAGAAAGTCAAGTAAAACTTAATTCATCGGCTACCTTTTCAGAATCAAGCTGAGCACTGAGAGAGGAATTCAAAGTGTTGGCATCATTCAGAGAAGCAGAAACCCGAGCCAAGTCCCTCTGACCTTGGGAGTACTTCTCCTCGGGGTCAGAGTACCGCCGAGCTAAATCCATCTGACCTTGAGAATATTTCTCCTCAAGATCAGAGTACCGCCGGGTCATATCTAACATGAAATGGTTAAATAAGGACAATCAGTCAGAAAGCAGATTAATCAAGTAGCCAAGGAGGAAGCAAAAGGCACTAACCAAGATTTATCATTTCCAACTCAGATATTCGCCGCTGAAGTAGCACTGGATTCCACAGTGTTAGAGATAGAGCTCTTTCCGGGACAGAGGCACCTTGCGATCTCAGCTGACCAGCCATCTCGTCAACCAAAGCCTGGTAATGAAAACAAATGAGTGCAAAGACAGTATTTCACCCGGAGTATAGTCAGATCAGGAAAAGCCAAATTACCAGGAGATTGGAGACGAACGAGGGAAGCCCCAAATCATGGGAAGCCAGTTGGCGACTTGACGAAGGATCATCAACCGAGGCAATTGGCAGAGCATCACTGAGGACCAACTCAGCATCACCGGCAGGAATCAAAACTCTAGCAGCAGGTGCGCCGGCCTCTAAGGCGACTTCCTGATTCGAAGCACGTGCTGCTGCCATGCAATCAGAATGTGGAGGTGAGGACTCGACGTGAACATCCATGTAAGTGTGAGAAGGGGAACCCGCTCGGACACCCTCGGGGGCTGGGTCACAGCTCGCGCTGCCCACCTGAGCCGGGTCATTACCGGCAACACCCTCGGGGGCTGGGCAAACGCTGGCGCCATCCTTGGGGATCAGGTTCTCTGCTGCAGCCACATCTAAGGCTGGAGGATTCTCAGTCACTTCCATGGGAGCGGAGCAATCTGGATCAGTTGACTATGAAGACCGCACTCTAAGGTCGATGAGGCAGGAGACGCTGCTCGGGATAACTCTAACCCAACATCATGCAAATCAGTGCAAACGTCCATCATACCACCATCTGTCGGCTCGGACAGCAGATCTTCAGGGACCACATCCTCGAGAGCCTGATCAAAATTTGCCAGAGATAATTCCTACAAACCAACGAGAGCAGACAAAGCTAGAGAAGGAAATTCACTACTCTCCCCACTGACTATATAGCGCCGACTGTTCTTCCGAATCAAGGGGATTTCTTCCTCCTCTTCCTCATCCTCGTCGATAATACGAACAACACACCCATTGGGATCTGCTCTGGCTGGATTGCACCCATTGGGCTCAGCATCATCAAGGTCACACCCATTGGGGTCAGCGTCAGCCCGGTCACACCCATTGGGATCAACTCCAGTAAAAAGCTCCACTGGCACTTCCTCAGCAGCGGGAGCAGAAGGGCTGGCATCCTGATTCAAGCATGACACTCGCCGAAGTCGTCTCTTTTTCTTCTTCTTCCCCTCAGCAGGAGAAGTTGGTCGATTGGCTTGGCGAGGACGCTTCGGGCGAATGCTATCAGATCTCTGGGAAGTCAAAGTCTTCTTAGGCTATGGGATAGTTGCCACAGCTAGCGTTTCAGCAGGAACCGAGTCAGAGGAATCCGCAGCCAACATATCCAGCATGACACTTATCTCTACATCGCGTGGGTTTATGGGCATCTCAAAATGAACCTGTCTCTCATCATTGGGGATATCATCAAGCGAATCAACCAAAGCCTCAACTTCTTCGGGAGAGGGTCGTACTCTAAGACCCAAACCACTGTCACCAGCGGGGGGATTTGACACAAAACTGATGAAAGTCTTGGAAGGAGGCAGATTCCAGGCAGAATACGCAACAGGGGCACAGATATTCGACACCTTACCTCTAAGAATCATTTCAAACCTGCTTACCAGATCCACAGCAGGAATCCTTCTGTTGGTAACCCGAGTTGAATCAGCGATACCATGATACAGATAAGCCGGGTACGCTCTGTCCTTCAGTGGCTGAATGTTCTTGAAAACAAAATCTGCACCTACAGCTTCAGCAGTCAGACCCTTCTCTTTCAACAAACCGACTTCGGCAAGCAGAACTCTGGCCTCAGCTATCTCCAAATCTATGGGAGATTTAGTCCAACTTGAAGCACGAACGTCCGGCTGTCTCCCTGACCGGGGGGAGGGAGTTTCCATGATTCTCAACAATAAACCATTCCAGGCGCCATCCTTTGATGCTGTCCTTAAGTGGGATATCGAGGTACTCTGTCTTCCTCCCACGGCGCATCTCCAGACTCGCACCGCCCACGAGCTGGTGCTGCCCCCCCCGGCCATCCCAAGCCGATAGTGGTACAAGTACTTCCACAAACCAAAGTGTAGCAGAATACCAAGGTAGGCCTCACATAGATGAACAAAAACAAAAACTTGCAGAATGGAATTGGGATTCAGATGATAAAAATCAAGGAGACCGCGGAAAAAAGGAGAAATAGGAAGAGCAAAGCTACGGATGAGAAAAGGAATGTAAATAACGGACTCGTGGGTGTCCTCCGTCGGAACAGTGACCCCACGGCAGATCCGCCAAGAACAAAGCTCCTTCGGAGGAAGAACTCCGACAGAGACAAGATGAAGAAGGTCAGACTCAGAAACAACAGACATGTGGTTACCTGCGAAAGGCAACTGACTGTTGGGATCGATGGGAGGAATGATCGCAGCAGAGGAATTCTGACTCTTCCGCTTGGGCGCCATCTCAATCTCGCTGACGAACTGAGCGGAAGCAAAATCACAAGGAAACAGAGAAGGTCTGGAAGCGGAAAAGCAGGGCTAGGGCTCAGAATGCAGAGGCATACGACAGCGCGGTACAAATGGGGTTTTCCCGGGCCAGATGCCATGTCCAAAAAGTGCCCAGTCATCACTCGGCTGTTGTTTCCAAAATGCCAACGTGACCCAGTATAACTCAGCTGTTATTTCTAAAAACAGTGAAGTGCCCAGTCATCACTCGATCGTTGTTTCCAAAATGCCGACGTGGCCCAATATAACTCAGCCGTTATTTCTAAAACGGCTGGCGTTACCAGTATTCACTCGGTCGTTATCTCTAAAACACCGACGTGACCAGTAATCACTCAGTTGTTATTTCTAAAATGCCGACGTCACCAGCAATCAATCGGCCATCATTCCTGAAGCGCTGACGTGGCTCAAAAGGACTCGGCTATTACCTCTAAAACACCAGCGTCACAAAAAAAACCACTCAGCTGCTACCTCCGAAGATACTAACAGTAAATCAGCCGTGTTTTCTCTACAAATATGCAGGCAGATCTAAAATGCGGCTCGACGATTCCAAGTCGTTACAAAAGTATTACTTCCAAGAACAACGGCTAGGTTAAGCGTAAGCACGGTCGATCGACCAACTGGAAAAGTAACGGCAGGAAAGCAAAGAAACGTACACAGAGTGGGATAAAGACTTCTTCATTATAAAAAGGAGGGGAAGTATTACCAAACTTAAAAACCAACTCATTATGAGTCGGTCTTCTTCCCACTGTTTGATACATTACACTACATTTCACTACACTATACTACTGATTACTACTACATTACTCTACTGATACTACTTCTACTACTACTTAACTATACTAATAGTTAAACCAATGGTGCCTAGCCACTGGCCTTGTTGCTGCCTTTCCTGCTGCCCTTGCTGTCGTCGCCCTCGCCTTCGCCCTTGTCATCGCCATCGCCGTCGTCGCCGTCGCCCTTGTCATCGCCATCGCCGCCGTCGCCGTCGCCTCCGTCGTCTCCATCGCCGTCGCCTCCGCCGTCGTCGTCGCCATCACCATCGCCGTCACCGCCGCCCTCCTCAGACGATTCCGAGGAGGCCTCCGACTCATCTGCGCCCTCAAGCCCGGCGCGCTCGATGACCCGGATGTAGGTCCACACTTCTACAACAATCCCTTGGGAGTCGTCTGAGTCGTCAGATGACGCCGGGGGAGAGGCGGGACCGGTGATCCCTCGGACTCGGAGGATAACTCCTCCTCCGAGTACTCAGAGTCGCTGAAATCCTCCGAGGGAGGAGTCGGCTCGCGCTTCCGCTTATCGCCGGAATGGTGCGAGGAACTTTCGCCTTTCTTGCTCTTGCCCATGATGGAGTAGAAGAGAAGAGAAGAGAGTAAGCAACAAGCAGCAGTGAGATGTGTGAAGATGACGGAGAAGCAAGCACACTATTTATAGAAGAAGAAGGCAACCGCTCACCTCCTACCACGACCACCGAACAGTCGCAAAAATTCAATATGCAATTCAAACCGTCTAGAAACACGTTAGGCGGCTGGCGCCGTTTCACACAACACAACACTCATTGGGACTCAAGTCAAACTGCTTGGACGATATGATTACACCTGCGGTCACATCAAGTTACTACTCAGAAGCAGTTTGCTAAACGCTCAGCGCACCAAGCCGTCTCTTGCCCACACCCATTGGGGGGGACGTCCATGAATTTTCAATAGATTATGATTATCCCAAGCAGTCACATCTATACAGTATACGCAATGAATACGTCAAGACAGAAGGAAGATATTGACGGAGATCAAAGGAAAGCCAAAAATAGCCGATAAGGTACAAGTCAAATCAATAGAAGCATTGAAGCACAAAGCAAAATAAAGACTACCCAAGGGCCATCTACCGGATGTCCAATCTGTCACAGACCAAATAAATTTCGAAACCCAGCAAGATATGGGCAGATCGCACGCTCAACCTCAAAGGCAGGACTGTATGCTGACCTCTAAAGCATAAAGTTGACGATATAATGCTGATTCCTAAGGCATTTGATGGAGAAGGAAAGGATGATTTCTAAAAACAGCACAAGATGAAGACCTTTGAGTGGATTATTTTCAGTAATCCACTCAAAGCTCGGGGGCTACACCCATTGGGTGCACCTCCGGTGCACCCAATAGATCGTCAACTCCAAAAGACAGAATGCTGATTTCTAAAGCATACGATGAGAATAAAACAATACTGACCTCTAAAGCATGAGTTGAGGGTAAAAATGATTTCCGAAAAGACTCAAGATGAAGACCTTCGAGTGGATCATTTTCAGTATTCCACTCGAAGCTCGGGGGCTACACCCAATGGATCCTGAATTCCAGAGAGAAAAATGTTGATCTCAAAGGCACAAACCCAAGACAGAACACCGATTTCTGAGGAATAAAGCGAAGACAGATGAATAATAGCAGAAGAAAGCAACAGAAGATCATTTTTGCCGAGTTATTTAGAATTCAGAAGCAATGGATCGACAAACCTATTCTCAAGGCACTCCTTATCAAGATGAAAAAGCCGCAAGCTGGACCTGGAATCTTTGGGCCGTTTATTTCAAAATCAACCCAAAGATTGGGGGCTTGTGGGGGACATATATCCTCCGGGTCCACTGGAAGGCTAAAAGGCCTTGCGAAAGGTCTTGGGCCCAATAGTTCGCAAGGACATCCCTTCGTGGGCCTGGGGAGGGACGTCTGACGGAATGGGTTAACTCAAGATTGGATCAACACGAGCCCAGACGGCCTGATGGATTTGAACAACGACCACAACAGTGATCCGACCTTCCCGCGCGGTGCCCTCCTACAGCGGAACTGAATAGGGATAGGTTGGCGAAGTTATAGGAAGATAAGCTCAGTTGGTTCACTATTACTTAGGCATACATAGTTATCATATCCTCATGTAAAGCTCCACGGTCGAATATATAAGGCCTAGGGAGCACCCCTTTAGAAGACATCTCATCTCACCCTTTAGCCATTCACTCGACTCTCTGGTATTCTTCATACTAGGGAATCCTCTTGTAACCTACTACACAAAAGACCCAGGACGTAGGGTATTACGCACCTCAAAGTGGCCCGAACCTATACAAGATTGTCTACTATTTCTCGTGCATCTGGCATGAACCATCGAGCTACAATCGATGACACCGTCCTACTCCAAAAAGCACCTTGAGGGGCAACCCTGGGTGCGTGGTCGGACCCAAAACACCAATAGGGCGAGAGGCTCCAAGTTGTGGAGATTCCTTGCAAACGGGAGAAAGTATAAGAAAGAAAAAACACTGTGGTATTCAAGTTGATCATTGGATCACTTGGAAGAGGTTGAGTGCAACCTTCGTCCGTTGGGACGCCACAACGTGGAATAGGCAAGTGTTATACTTGGCCGAACCACGGGATAAATCCCCGTGTCTCTTGTGTTGTCTTTTTCTGTGGCTATTGTGATTTACAAGTGCTCGCTCCTTAGCCACTTGGTTCCATCGCACTAACACTTAACCAAGTTTTATGGCTATAAGTATTTGATTTTTACAGGATCACCTATTCACCCCCCTCTAGGTGCTCTCAATTGGTATCAGAGCTGTTCTCTTCACGTAAGGGACTAATCGCCCGAAGAGATGGATCCTAAGGGAAAGGGGATGGTGGTCAACGACAAGACAGAGGAGTCCATCGTCAACGAGCCTAGAGATGATAAGGCCTCGTACTCTGGCTCGAGTCACAAGAGAAGGGATGGGAAGAAGAAGAAGAGGCGCATCAAGAAGATCGTCTACTACAACAGCGATGAGTCCTCTTCTTCACCAAGAGACGACGACGACGAGAAAAAGAAACCGATTAATTCAAATTATTCATTTGACTATTCTCGTATTCCTTTTAATTCCAATGCTCATTTGCTTTCTATTCCTCTCGGTAAACCTCCACACTTTGATGGAGAGGACTACGCCTTTTGGAGTCACAAAATGTGTAGTCACCTAATTTTCTCTCCATCCAAGTATTTGGGAGATAGTTGAAAATGAGATGCATTTTGATAGTATTGACAACCCTATTTTCATTAATGAGCAAATACATAAAAAATGCACAAGCTACCACTGTTTTGTTAGCATCCTTGTGCAGGGACGAATACAACAAGGTGAGCGGCTTGGACAACGCCAAACAGATCAGGGACACCCTCAAGATATCTCATGAGGGGAACGACGCCACCATGATCACCAAGATGGAGTTGGTGGAAGGCGAGCTGGGAAGGTTCGCAATGATCAGGGGAGAGGAGCCAACACAAACGTACAACAGGCTCAAGACCCTGGTCAACAAGATCAGGAGCTATGGAAGCACGAGATGGACGGACCACGATGTTGTTAGACTTATGCTCAGGTCCTTCACTATTATCGATCCTCATCTTGTAAACCTCATCCGTGAAAATCCCAGGTACACAAAGATGACTCACGAGGAGATTCTTGGGAAATTTGTGAGCGGGCGGATGATGGTGAAGGAAGCGCGATATGTGGTTGACGCTCTCAATGGCCCTCTACCCGTCCACGAGCCTCAACCCGTTGCTCTCAAAGCAACAAGCAGCAGGGAGGCACTACCTAGCAAGGTGGCATAAGTTGAGGCGGTCGGGCTAAACGAGGATGATATGGCCCTAATCATAAAGCGCTTCAAGACCGCATTGAAAGGACGCAAGGAGTATCCCAACAAGAACAAAGCAAAGGGAAAGCGCTCCTGCTTCAAGTGCGGTAAGATTGGTCACTTTATAGCAAATTGTCCCGATAATTCTAGTGCCAGGAACAAGGAAAGGGCGGGAAGGAGAAGAAGAAAAGCTATAGGAAGGCAAAGGGCGAGGCGCACCTTGGAAAAGAATGGGATTCAGACTGCTCTTCTTCCGACTCCAACGATGAAGGACTTGCTGCCTCGGCCTTCAACAAGTCCTCTCTCTTCCCCAACGAACGACACACTTTCCTCATGGCAAAGGAGAAAAAGGTAAGTGTTCGTGATACTCCTAAATACACTACTTCTAGCGATGAAGATTCTAGTGATGATGAAGTAGACTATTCTAGCTTATTTAAAGGTTTAGATAGAGCCAAGCTAGAAAAATCAATGAATTGATTGATGCTTTAAATGAAAAGAATAGACTCTTAGAAAAGCAAGAGGATATATTGTATGAAGAGCATAATAAGTTTGTTAGTGTACAAAAATCTCTTGCTTTAGAAACTAAAAGGAATGAAATTTTATCTTCTGAAATTTCTGCTTGCCATGAGTCCATTTCTAGTTTAAAGAGTGTTAATGATGATTTAAATGCTAAGTTAGAAGTAGCTAATAAATCTAGTTCATGTGTGGAACATGTTGTAATTTGTAATAGATGCAAGGATTTTGATATTAATGCTTGTAATGAACATCTTGCATCCATTACTAAATTAAATGATGAAGTTGCAAGTCTTAATGCTCAACTTAAGACTTGCAAGGTTGATTTTGATAAGCTAAAATTTGCTAGGGATGCTACACTGTTGGTAGACACCCCTCAATTAAGGATGGACTTGGCTTTCGAAAGGAAGCCAAGAACTTAACAAGCCAAAGGGCTCCCATTCCCGCCAAGGAGAAAGGGAAGGCTCCTATGGCTAATAGTACTCAAAGGAATCATGCTTTCATCTATAGTGATAGAAAACTTTCTAGAAATGCTCATAGGAGTTATGCTTATGATTCACATGCTATGATTGCTTCAAGTTCTTCTTTTATGCATGGTAGAAATATGCCTAGGAAAAATGTTGTTCATCATGTGCCTAGGAAAGTATGTAATGAACCTTCTACAATTTACCATGCTTGCAATACTTGTTTTGCAATTTGTTGTAACAATAAGAAAGTGATTGCTAGGAAGTTGGGGGCCAAGTGCAAGGGAGACAAGACTTGCATTTGGGTCCCAAAGACTATTGTAACTAACCTTGTAGGACCCAACAAGAGTTGGGTACCTAAAACCCAAGCCTAATTTGCCTTGCAGGTTTATGCATCCGGGGGCTCAAGCTTGATTATCGATAGCAGATGCACAAACCACATGATGGGGGAGAAGAAGATGTTCACCTCCTACGTCAAGAACAAGGATTCCCAAGATACAATCATATTCGGAGATGGGAATCAAGGCAAGGTCAAAGGTTTGGGAAAATAGCCATCTCTAGCGAGCACTCTATTTCCAATGTATTCTTAGTAGAGTCGCTAGGCTATAATCTCCTGTCTGTAAGTCAATTGTGCCACATGGGCTACAATTGTTTGTTTACAAATGTTGATGTTTCTGTCTTTAGAAGGAGTGATTGTTCATTAGCATTTAAGGGTGTATTAAACGGCAAACTCTACTTAGTTGATTTTTCGAAAGAGGAGGCCGATCTAGATGCATGCTTAATAGCTAAGACTAGCATGGGCTGGCTGTGGCATCGCCATCTAGCACATGTTGGGATGAATAACCTCCACAAACTTCTAAAGGGAGAACATGTGTTAGGACTAACAAATGTGTGTTTCAAGAAAGACCATGTGCAGCATGTCAGGCAGGAAAACAAGTGGGGAGCACTCATCACAACAAGAATGTGATGACAACATCAAGAACACTGGAGCTACTTCATATGGATCTCTTCGGACCCGTCGCCTACCTCAGCATCGGGGGAAGTAAGTATGGTCTTGTTATTGTTGATGACTTTTCCCGCTTCACTTGGGTATTCTTTTTGCAGGACAAATCAGAAACCCAAGGGACCCTCAAGCGCTTTCTAAGACGGGCTCAAAACGAATTTGAGCTCAAGGTGAAAAAGATAAGAATCGACAACGGGTCCGAGTTTAAGAACTTACAAGTGGAGGAGTACCTTGAGGAGGAAGGGATCAAGCACGAGTTCTCCGCTCCTTACACACCCCAGCAAAAAGGTGTGGTAGAGAGGAAGAACATGACGCTTATCGACATGGCGAGGACGATACTTGTAGAATTCAAGATGCCCGAGCGGTTTTGGTCGGAAGCTGTGAACAAAGCTTGTCATTCCATAAACCGGCTCTACCTTCATCGCCCAAATTCGTGAAGATCTTCAACCTCTGAGCGCTTGAACTCGGGCAGAAGCAAAAAGCCACGTGTTCGATCGCTTGCCTGACCGGCCGAGTGCGGACTGGCCGCGGCAGCGTGCGCCCCGCGTGTGGTCGCCCTGCCTTGCGCGCCTGTGCCGTGCCCTCGCCTATAAATTCCTCCCGAGGCCTTAGCCGCTGGCACTTGCACACCCCGAGCCTCGCCAGAGCCAGAGATCACCGGAGCACGCCGTGAAAAGCGAGCACCGCCGCCCGCCATCTCTGCCCAAGCATGGCCATCGTGGCCAGCCTTTTCTGTTGAACTCCAGCCTCGCCCTAGCCCCTGGATCGCTTTCGAGTGAAGCCGTGAAGCTTCTCCAAGCTTGAGCCGAGGCATTGCCTCAGCGGAGAGGCAGTTTCACCCTCGCCGGACTTCGGTCTTCCGTCGCTGCAGGTGGACCGAGCTAACCAGTAAGTCTTTTTCCAATTCCTTGCACCCACATCTTCTCTAGCATCCCGTGAAGCTCTCTAACTCGTTCAATTGACCTATCGCGCCGTGAGTAGGCCGGATTCCTCGCCGCCGACGAGCACCTTCGCCTGCGCACGTGGACCGGCCGACTCCAACCATCCCCGACGGCGACCCACACATCGCCGTGATCCTCGAGACCTCCCCTACATCCTCGACCACCTCACAGGAGCAACCTCGCCGCCGGTAAGCCCCTCCGCCTCTTTCTTTCTCCGCGGCCACTATTCCATTAGGGAGGGACCGCAGGTTCGATTTCCAGAAACCCTAGGGGGTTTTCTGCAGAGCCGTAGACTCAGATGAATAGTGCCCCGGGGACCTGTCTGTAATTCCTTTAAGAACTTTCGCCAGGGACCCAGCGCAAAACTGCTTTTCTTTAAACCATTTCTAATTAATCTTTTATTATTCAGCAGAAGACTTAGGAAATTTATAATTTGAGAAATACTTAACCAAAATTTGTCAAACCAATTTTGCTGGATTCTAAATATTATGGACTATCAATTAAAAATACTGAACCCCATGCTTTCTGTTCTAATTTTTAGAGTTTGGAATTAAATACAAAGACTGACCAAACCCTATTTAATTAAAGAAAAATAGTTATGCTTCTATGCTGAACCTAAGAAAATTGGTAGATGTTCAAATCCCATTTAAACACTGTTTAAAAATAGTGAGAACCCCAGTATTGGAAGTTTAAGTATAGTTATCCAATAAAAGCCATTTTTGCCCTAAACCTAGGAAAATCAGAAAGGCATTAGAAAATAATGAACAGTGAGTGCAACTATTTTTTCTAGCCTACATAAGTAACAGAAAACCTAGGAAAAATAAAGAGACCCCTAGTCCAAAATGGAATCAAGGTGAAATGTTTTATTTAGCATCATTCCAACTAGAAAACAATTATTGGAATTATAAAAACAAATCCAAAATTGTTAATAAAAATCTAGTGGACTTGTAACCACTAGAACCCCACTACAAAAATGATAATCACCCCAGCCCATCATTTTAAGTAGGGTAAACAAATAAAACTTGATATTGGGTTCTATTTCAAATAAATCATGAGTAACCCAAAAAAAATGCAATAATGGGCAAATAAAATTTTGCTAGACCCATATTGAGATAGGCCACCAAAGAAAAATGCAAACCCATTTGAAGGATGCAAAATAATACCTATTGCCAATACTTCATGAAAAAGGCCATTTAATCCAAATAATTCCTACCACCATTCCATTAAGCAAAAAGATACCAAATTTCGGAATGATTGCTCTTGCACAAAGAAGAAGCTAGGAAAAATCAGAAATCTGTTGTTTGATATTTTTCAATTATAGTGGTAGTAGAAAGCACCCCTTTGGCTAGAAACTTTGGAAAATCATATCAAATTAACTGCTAAGTATTAATGTCTAAAAATTTGTACAAGGTCATGTTATAACATCTAGATGCCAGCAAAAATAAGTTTGAGAGAATAATGTACTGTTAAATGATAGTTGTAGTTCAAAACACCCTTTCTGCCCTAATATTTAATAATTTTATCCAGAGAGAACTACTTACTTTTTAAACCCCAAATTTTGAGCCAGAGACTTACACACCAATAAAAAGCGACTTTAATTTTTGCAGAATTTGTTGAAATTTATTAATATAACTTATAGTTCAAACACACCTTAAAAGCATAAAAGAAATAAGAAGAAGGGAAAACAATAAACCTCGCTTCAATGAGTTCAACTCGAAATCTTATTAAATTCTCACTAAGACATTAAGAGGAAATTAGTGGAACACCAAAATAGACTTACCCCTTAATTTAACTAAGCTTTACCCTAATTCACTAAGTATACCCCTAAGGGATCTTCAAATAACAAGATTAAGCCCTACCTTATTAAATTGATCCTTCACCATCCAAGCCTAATTGCTAAAATTTCATACCATACCATGCATATATCTTACTCATTGCATTCATTAGATTGCAATCTCGCTGACGGAGAGTACGTGCTCATCCCCGAGCAAGGAGCTGTCCACGAGGAAGACCAGGAGCAAGCCCCTGAGACTGCCACTGAGGATCTCCTCGCAGCCCCAACATTTGAAGGCAAGCCCCGGTTTATGCATAATCGTATTTATATATGCTACTTTATTACAGTTAATGTTTGTAGGCTTGTAATGTGCATATAAATGTAGGAGTTGCTTGAAACCCGTAGTTGCATGAACATAGGATTCCTTTTTGAGATGAATACTAGTACGCTAGGTCGAGTAGCTGCTATGCTAATCAGGATCTCGGTAGAAGTCGAGTGATTTTTCTAGCACTCGCGCGAGGTCAGGAATTGATTGTATTCATCTTGATAACGGGATCTATGTTGGTCTATGGACTTGGATCCAGGGAGGATGCCTTGTCCATGAGACGGGAAAAGGAATTAAGGATTAATGTGTGGATACCTGAGTCAAGCGTTTGAACGTACTAAACACATGCCGGACGCAGACTTTTCCCCTCACTCGTCCTGAGACTGGGTCTCCCATGCTAGCTATGGTGGGTACAATTGCGGTCACTGCACGGCGGCAACCGGGGTTAGTGGAGCATTGTATGCCAAGGCGGTGAGCCCTAGCCGCGAACGGGGAATCGATGGGGACGGTTGACATGTGTGGGGACGGAGTGCCCTGCCATGTCGTGTGTTTAGGTTTACCTTGCAAGGATAAAAACTCGATTCGAATCGTCTGCTTCTCGCAGCTAATGAGACTGCTTGACCCCTTGTACTACATTGAGTAAGAAGTGAAATGAGGTTACATGAGACAATTTGTTGATTGAACTAAATGCTTGTTACCATGTATGCTTATAAGGAGCAAACTTAGCTAAGATAATGATACTAGAATTTGAAAAAGCTAAGAATTGATTTTAGAAACAGCTAGTGCTTTTGGCAAACCAAACCGCTCAGCCAAACAGCTGCATGGTCTAGAGGTAGATGAGTAGATTCCTCACACTGGGTAAGTCTAGCTAAGTATTAGTATACTCAGCCTTGCTTGTGGCATAATTTTTGCAGGTATGCTCCAGGATATGGTTGATGGTGTGACTTGGCCTACAACCCTGCCACCGGGTTGGACAGTCAAATGGGATGCTGCTCTAGTAGGAGAGGAGCAAGAGTAGTGGGCTAGGCCTTGCCCGATTCCTCTCTACCGACGATATCGATTATCCACTTCATTTAGTTTGTGAACTTTTATCAGCTATTTGAAAAACTCCAATCTATGTAATAATTCAGTACTTTAATTTGATGTCTTCCTGCTTTATTGTATTTCTTCTGTGACTCACCTTCGTGTGAGATTGTGGTATTTGATCCTGGTTAAGTGGCTTTATCAGACTAGATCTGAGGGACTGACGGGTTATTCTGATTTAAGTGTGTTACAGCCCTTGAGGCGTGACTTAGGCACTTAAGCTGGACTAATTCGGGCGGTTCTGCCACATCTATGGATTGGTACTCTTGTTGATCGGCATCACCTAGATGACTTGGTGGTGATTGGAGCTCGGTGATCACCCCAAAGGATTTGTTGGTGACTCGACGCGGAAATTGAACGCGGTCGTGAGGGATCCACCACACCGGAGAGGCAAAGGATCATCTCATAGTGAGCACTTGGTTTTTTCGAGGACCAAGGGGGAGCGATACCCTTGCGTGGGTGCTCCAACGAGGACTAGGGAAGAGTGCCGACTCTTCGATACCTTGGGAAAAAATTGGAGGAGTCTTCTTGTCCCTACTTTACTTTCCGTATTTACTTTGAGAATTTTACTTTGTGTATTTTCTAAGTTAGTATTTGTAATAATGACTTACGTTGTTGTCTATCTCGTAGCTTTTACTTATTTCTAGTAGTTTGGGTGAAGTTGGGCTCATGCTTCGGGTTTAATCTTTTGTTGGAATTTTAGAAAAGCCCAATTCACCCCTCTTGGACATCGTGATCCTTTCATCAATGAACACGATGAGAATTACTTTATGATATGATGTTTTATTTTGGATATGATGATGAAATTGTGGCACTAAAGGAGAGTTTGGCTATTTCCCGAGTACCTCTCTGTAAGGACCTGTTCGTTGGATGACCACCCAGGAAAATAATGCTACCATGAGGGTGGTATGGGATGCCCTTAGCTATTTTATTAGAGGAACTTGAGGTGTAGTTTTCTTCACCGTTGTATTGTTAATGGGGTCTGGGCGCAGTACTTGCTCTACCGAGGCTGGGTGTTGAGGTTCTTTTGTTTTTCTTTTGTTAGTCACCCCTCCTGCGGGGAGAGGTAATGTGTTTATCAAATTGGAGAAACCTAACGAACGGTTATGACCCCTATGGAATCTTTGTAAAAGCTATGTAGTGAAACCTTGCCGACTCACCTTGGGAGTGTTTAAGGGTCTATACAACCCGAGGCAAAAAGGGATCACGGCTAGTGGGTAAAGTGTGCGACCTCTTTAGAGGATTAGAAACGTATATATTAGTCGTGCTCACGGTTATGAGTGGTCTTGGGAGCTCCCTTGATTAGAGATACTCTGGATACATTTGAGATGGTGGTTTAATGATGATGATTATAATTAGGGATTCTTGTATTTCCTCTTTGAGGGAGTACCTTTTGGGATAATAACTTGGGGTTATGGTAAAACTTGGCTTATGACTAATGATAAAACTTGATGTATTAAAAGCAACTCATTTGAGCCCCACCCCATATAAAGCTAGTCCACTTCAGCCAAACGGGACATTGATGTGTACTCAGCCTTGCTTAAACACAAAACACAAAAGTAACTAAGTACGTTGATGTGTACTCACCCTTGCTTAAACACAAAACACCAGGTTTTCCACATTGCAACCCCTGCTCAGGAGAAGATGAAGGCCATGCAGAGGATTTTCAGGAGTTCCAGGACTTTGAGGAGTTCTAGATTAGATTAGCGGCTAACCCCCAGTCAGATGCCTGTGAAGGCCTCATCATTACTGTGTTTCACTTTAGCTCTTTGATTAATGTTTAAGTTAATGACTATGTGGATGTCTCAGACATCATGATGTAATAAAGTAATACCTCTTTATGTTATTATTATTTGAGAATTGTGTGATGATGTCCAATTAAGTAATCGCTATGTACGTGAATTTCTGATCCTGACACGTACATGGTTCACATTCGGTTTGCCTTCTAAAACCACGTGTAACAGGGGCCCTCACCATTACGTGCACTTTCACCATCCCTCGCAACAGGGGGCGGGGGTGGAACGACAGTGGCAATCTCGTGGACGGGGAGGCGGGGTAGGAGGGGACGGAGGATGCGGACGCGAAGCGGTGAATGTCCTAGGCGACGGATTCGCTGGCAGGGGCGTGAGCATCACGGGGTGGGGGAGTCGAGCGGGGACATAGTTGTGCTAGGGTGTCTACACTATTGGCTTAATAGGTAATGTGCGTGTCTATATATATACCGTTAGTACCGGGAAGCCCCAGCCAGGTATACCCCCGCGGCGTATAAGTGTGTGTTCTGGCTCAGACATATTCCAGCGTAAAACGTGGACCAAAGTAGCGTAAATGGGTACTAATTTTAGCGCAAACCGTAGATCTATTTAGTAAGGGCGAATGGGCCCAAAAATTACAGGGTGAAAACCGCGTGCGTCCGATCATGCGGGTTCTGGCTCGGGTGGATTTCAGTGTAAAACGTAAACCAAAACAACGTAAATGAGTACAAATTTCAGTGTAAATCATAGATTTTTTTTTCGTAATGGCGATTGGGACGGAAATTACGGCGTGTAAATCACGCACGTACAATCATATGTGGGTTCTTGCATGGGTTGATTTCAGCGTAAAACGTGAACTGAAACAACATAAATGAGTACAACTTTTAGCGTAAATCATAGATCTATTTTGTTACGATGAATGGGACCGAAAATTACGACATGAAAATCGCGCGTGTCCGATCGTGTGCGGGTTCTATCTCGACCAGATTTCAGCATAAAACATGAATCAAAACAGCGTAAATGGGTACGAATTTGAGCGTAAATCGTAGATGTGAGGGCAGAAAAAGTGTAAACGTGGGTTATTTGAAGGTGAGCATTAGAACCTAAGATATGTACATTTACCAAATAATAAAATGAATTGCATGTTCAACATGTCTTGCAGCTTCAACGGTTCTTACCATTTTTCTGCATGATTTTCATCAACTTTACTTCCATATTTAGAGTTAGCGTCCAAAGTCTCTCCTAGAGTACCAGCTACAGTAGATTGTACATATGTCTCAGCACTTGAAAATAATGCGTTGATTTTCGTCGTGCTTCCTCTCCATCATGAAGTGACTTTGCTAATCTTTCCCTCTCTAGTAGCGCCTCTGCAAGTTTTGAGGACAATAAATCCTTCCCCTCTTCAGAAGACTATAAATTCATTGTTTCTTGAAAACATCACAACGCCTATTAATTTCTAGTGGATTGAAAAATAGCATTAGCTATGAATCGTTAGTTCACTACACGACCTACCTAAAAACTTGAGCAAATGGATAAGTGAAGAGAAAAACAGGAATATCAGATTGTTTTCTATAACAAGGAGCCAAATGTAAGCATTAATATTTTTGTAACACCCCGGGATCCACAAACACCCTGAAATGCGACTAAACTACACAACTAATATTCATATATAAAATTTCGACAGCATCTCCTTTGAAAATTTGCATAAACGTGGAAGCAACAGAGTATAAACAGATATCATGATAAGAAAACATACTAGACATTAATAATATGCTAGCAATGGGAAGATAACCATAACGACATGAACTGAATTAACTAGTGTGCACGACTAGTTAAAAAACCAAACATCCTTTGACAAGAAGTTTCTAATTAAATCATGGCTGTGCCTGGGCAATGTTATTATGAGAGTGAAGGTGAACGTGCTGCTACTTCCCTCTTTCCCAACATGAATCAAGTACCTGCAATGAGTAATGCAAGACTGAGATGAAACATCTCAGCAAGTAAATTGTTTTGACGAGATATTGAAACAAACAAAATTAGATTAATCAACATTTTAAAGGGATCACAATTGAGATCAGAAATACTTGTAGATATGAACTCAATAGTCTCAAAATAACCAATGCCATCTCATTTCCTCGAACAACCACAATAGGTTGAATAACACTTCCCTGCGTCAACAATACCTGCAAATATCACTTCAATGTATGCATAGGAATGCAATGTGTAAGTCCTCTACCTTCATACCTCTTAGAGTATAAAACCACACCATCTGCAAATATCACTTCAATGAATACATATGAATGCAATGCATATGTCCTCTGCCTTCATACCTCTAAGGGTATGAAGCCAAATCCTACCCCTCCTCGGGCAACGTACATGCTAAGTTGTACCGGTACGGTCGGACCATAGGTCCCGACCAAAACTTCATATGCAAGTGAATCATGCAATGTATATGGCATGCTGCATTTATCAAAATACTTCACTTCCTTCACATACAATACAAACCTCAAATAATACTTCATTTACCTTCAGGGGTGTGAATTAATCTCGTGGGTCATACTCGAATCATCATCATCGTCAATATATGATTAAGCATCAATATAATACAATCAAGTAAAGCATCACCATAGAGTTCAATTATGAAAGAATTCGACGATTCTGAATATTAGAGTGTAGGCGATGAAACAACAAGTCAAAACGGTAGCAATCACCGCTACATTCACTTGCCTTCATCAAAGAAGATAAATGTACTAGGCATGATCTGGAGTGTAGACACCTGCTGCGGGGCATAAAACTTAGTACAAATATTTTACAAACATTTGCCAACAATCAAGAAATCGCTCCTACACTTGAAACGAAGACCCGGTGGAATGACTCCCACCCTGAACCAGATGCCAAACAGCAGCAGCGCTGTTTGTTAATTTTGTATCTTTAAAATTATAACAGTGGTGATATCAAACAAATACTTTAGGAGTTTCTACACAAAATACTCTACAACTTCGGAATTCAATGGATAATTAAATTTTGCCATATATAAGTTCTAAAACATCTGACAAGATAACTGACTGAATCTGTTTCAAACAGCAGCATAGTTAATTTCAAAATTCCATATCTTCCAAACTGCACAACCAAAAATTATGAAATTCTACTGGAAGTAAGAACGTTTATCCCTCTACAAAAGTCTCTATAGTTGGAAGAGCTAATTCGGCCATTTACTAGATGAAACCTACTAGTGAACAGACCCACTCATTTTTATCAGGTAAACAGGAACAACCACAGTAAAACAAACATAACTGGAGTTTCATAATTCATATGAATGCACTCTTTAACAATCTGGAAATATTATGACATTATCTACAACTTTTCTTACAAACCCAAGGTTTAAATATGTTGATAAAATTGCCTAAATCTTAAGAGAACAGATTTTGCACAGAATTATGAGACTGAAAAACTGCTATAATCAAACTACAATAACTCTCTGATCTGATGTCCGATTGACGTGTTCTTCACGGCCACGGAAAGATCTACAAATTATCTACGACTCATATATAGACTTTTATTTTTTTGAGGCCACTAAGACCACGGAAAACTGGCATGAACAGAAACTATTGAATCTGTCATTCTGCAGAAAACTAAATTCGAGATCAAAACCTAACCCCACATCTAATCCAACCTCTAATCCTTTAATCCCCATGATCCACAACCTCCAAAAGCACATAATTACAGGGAGGAACAAGAATCTCATCCATACCTAGGGTTTCCCCAAGAAATTCTGCAAGAAGAGATGGCGAAGAACATCTCCTTAGTCCTCTCTTTCCCTTTAATTCAACGTGCTCCTCCTCTTCTCGATCCTTGCTGCGCGGGGGAAGATCTAGAGGGAGGAGGAAGCCGTGGAGAGGGGCTGCCATGGGAGGAGAGGACGACCAACAAAGGGGAAGGGAGGGGAGGGGTGGCCAAGTGTGTGTGTGGGGGGGGGAAGGGGTGGCTGCCAAGTAGGGGGAAAAGGCCACCACTAGGGTTTCTTTGCGGGAGAAAAGAAACGATGCCACCGATGACTCTGACTTAGCATCCAACGGCCCACAACCCTTTTCCCACATCCACGCACCGAAGATCAACCTTTGGCAACATTTTTTTTGTTTTTTTGGGATATTACAGTGTGTGTATGTATGTATGTATGTATGTATGTATGTATGTATGTATGTATGTATGTATGTATGTATGTATGTATGTATGTATGTATGTATGTATGCATGCATGCATATGTATGTATGTATGTATGTATGCATGCATGCATGCATGCATATGTATGTATGTATATGCATGCATGCATGCATGTATGTATGTATGTATGTATGTATGTATGTATGTATGTATGTATGTATGTATGTATGTATGTATGTATGTATGTATCTCAGCTAGGGTGAAGCTTCACCCAGACTCAACCAATCAGCCAACAGCCCACCAAGCGAACTAGCTAGCCCGCACAACTCCCACCCACGACACCCGCACGCCTACCCACGATTCCTGCGTACCCACCCACGCGTCCACCCAAAAATCCCACGCACCCACCTACACGCCACATCATATTTCAGTAATTACTGACGAAACATTCAGTAATTACTTGATGAAACGTTCGGATATTACTGGTAAAATGTTCGGTTATTACTGACAAAATATTTGAGTATTATTAATGAAACGTTCGGTAATTACTGATGTAGTGATCTTTCCGTCACTCATCGCTCAATTTCAGTAATTACTGATAAAACGTTTGGTTATTACTAACGAAACGTTCAATTATTATTAACGAAATGTTCGGTTATGACTGACAGATCTGAAAACCCGATGAGCTAGATCGGGCACGCGTGATAATTAAATAGAAATAAATTTTGTACCTATTTGCTTTTTTGGAAAAGTAGCACCTACAGAGTGACATGCATGGATAAAATGGAAAAATGCGTCCGCAGTTATTGGATCCTGCACAAAAAAAATAAATCTAGCGCGCATGCGGACTGTGCGACACAAAAAAGGGAAAAAATAGGGCAGGTGAGAGGGCGCCTTGCAAGTGGACATGGCTCTACTTGGGACGGGAGTGGGACTGGTACGGGGGAAGTTTCACTATAGATGACAAATAATGCTAGCATATATATACTAGTTATGTACTCGTGCGTTGCGACGGTTTGTATTACATATTTAGGCCTATCACATTCAGGCAGCCACACATAACACGGTGACAACCAATTTGACAAGAGTACAAGCCTAAAGCAAGAGATGACAAAAGTACCACCCAATAGTAGATTAGAGTGCTTCTCATTATCTTCAATTCATTCTTTGACACCATTTTGAGCATGTGAAACAACAAAACCTTTTAGTCTCAATCTAAACAAGTTGGGCTAGGCTATAGTTAAAACCCAACATAAACCTAGAGTCAACATACGAACACATGAATACTTGTTTTCCAAACACCCCTATTTAAGTCCAACGTTTGGTCACATAACTATACAAACTGTGCAAATAAAAACCGACAGGTGGCCAAGGCCATATCACTATGTTGTATACAGTGGCAATGGCATCCCAACTTTTTGAGTTACTTTCTGTAGAAGATTCCTATAAACCATGTTTCATCCTATGTAACAGAAATCATCACCATAAGCATCTGAATAAAAATAACTATAAATCAAAGAATATAAGAAGAGGATGGAACATTCTATGAAGATTAAAAAATAATCAATCAATAAAAGTATTAAGGCCCGACAGTCAGATGCTAGGGATTTTTTATAGAGAACAAAAGCAATTATTAAGGGCCCAACATTATACATTTTAGTCATTTAAAAGTTGTTATTATTGATCATTGAAACAAAAGTAATTGAATAAAAAAAACAAGGGCCAATGGAAAGGAAGATGACCTCTCGATCAAGACAATGACACTCAGATAGATTATGATTTAAATGATGCTCAAATAAGTAGAAGTGGCAACTGTATAAAGAAAGCAGGTCCAAACTTAATTTGTCCTAGAACACTTTTATCCATGAACGTCTTTTGTTAGACTGATCAAAGTTTTTAACCATTATTTAATAAATAAGTAAATAAGAAATACTACTTATGTTATCATCAAAGAACTAACAGGATGATCTTTCAGACCATGGCACTAACCACGTCACATGTGAGATCCTTCCCCTTGCTAAGGTGTTGTATGTACTTGACATCTTGGACCCAAACATGGTTGCTGAACGATTGAAAAAACAGAGCTTGTCTCTTCTCCACCCTACTACTAAACACAAAACAGGGACACTGGACCATCGCATCCCAAAGAAACTGGGATGGACCGTACCATAAAAACACGATGATTTCTGTCAAACTATGATGGTGACACTGTTAAAACAAAGCATAGTATTAAGAAGTATAGAGATGCAACCAACCAACCACACAAAATTTCTCAAACTCTCATCTCCGACAATATGATTTATGAGAGCGATAAGTAATAGCTCAGTTGAGGAGTAGAGAAGCAAGATGACCAAACCATACCAAAATGGCACACAAACTGAGGAAGGACAGTGCATACCCAAATATGAAATAAAATATATTGTAACTAACCAATTTTCTCTAGATTTTAAATTATCATATCTGGAAGACCGAATTTTGATATATCCTTTTCAGCTCCATATCCCATAGAAACTATAATGGAAGCACAATAAACACAATGTAAAAGACGTAGTTTTTTTATTTAGAATCAAGACTCTAGAATCCAGATTCTTTGAATCCCCTAAATTGTGTTTGGTTATTGTTATAAATGAACTTCATCTACCAAACAGGATTCGAATAGGCATTTCTTTACCATGTTTCGTGCAACTATGCACTGCTAACATATCAGTAGCATGGTTTGCGCTGCTAGAATATCAGTTTATTACCATTTTCGTGCAATGGTGACTGAGGTGGATGGGGTTATTGAACAACATATTTGAATATTTGATGTTTTAGCTGCATGGAAGTATTCATTCCAATCCATCTGTTGAATTGCAAAGAATTGCTTAAATTTGAGATATGTATAGTTCAGTTTTAGTTATGCCTTTTCATTGGAGCCTGAATTGGACTTCAATTGTTTGCATAGTTATAGTTATAAATATAGAATAGCCTTGCTTGTCCATCAATTTTGAATTGTTACAGTACTGAATGAGTCCTCAGAGTGCATAGTGTTGTTCTCTTTTTATGTGCCTGATAGTTGGTCCTCTTGTATTTCAGTTGCTCTTGTGGTAGTTCCCCCAACTGTCACCATGCAGAATGAGGAGGGTAAGACTGTGGACCTCTATGTCCCCAGGAAGTGGTATGTTTGCCTCATCCTCTTGTAGAAATATTTCTGCTCTGCATGGTTGGTTTTTGTGTGCTAAGGTTGAGTTTATGTTCTTTCAGCTCGGCCACAAACAGGATCATCACTGCCAAGGACCATGCCTCTGTCCAGATCAACATTGGCCACTTGGATGCGAATGGCTTGTATGATGGTCACTTCACAACATTTGCTCTCTCTAGGTTTGTCCGTGCTCAGGTGATAGTTCATGATATGTTTATTGCATTTGTCTAGCCCATAAAATTTAAAGCTTGAGTGTAAAGCCTACATGAGGCTTTTTACTGTCTATGTGTTTCCTGCGTTTCATATTGTTGCCACCTACACATTTCATTCATATGGAGAGATTGTTGCTCCATCTGTTTTGCCTTTTCAGTGGAATTGACTCTTTGCCTGTTGGATTTATATGGCTTCACATTAGTTAATTCCTAGCCTAGGATTTAGGCTGTGTTTATATATATATTTGTTCAAATTAAGAGTTGGTAACAGTTTTACCAGGAATCAAATTTTATTACATGTATGTGTTCAGACTTCAGACGCATCTAAATCCATTGTGTCGGCGTTTCGAGACCGGGGGGTCCCTAAGCCGACGAGTGAGTGTGCCGCGTGCCCCAGCCCAGATGGGTCGAGCACGTGGGCGAGCGCGAAGGGGGGGAAGCGAGGCGGCCGGAGACGAGCGTGAGAGAGGTGGAAATCCCGCGGCCTTCGTGTTCGTCCCGCGCCCAGGTCGGGTGCCCTTGCAGTAGGGGGTTACAAGCGTCCACGCGGGTGAGGGAGGCGAGCGGCCCCAAGAGAGCGCATGTCCCGTCCTCGTCCCCGCGCGGCCAACCTTCTCTAAGAAGGCCCTGGTCCTTCCTTTTATAGGCGTAAGGAGAAGATCCAGGTGTACAATGGGGATGTAGCAGAGTGCTACGTGTCTAGCGGAGGGAGAGCTAGCGCCCTAAGTACATGCCAATGTGACAGCCGGAGAGATCTTGGCACCCTGCTGGTGTGATGTCGTGGCTGTCGGAGGAGCAACTGAGCCTGGCGGAGGGACAGCTGTCGGAGCGGTTGAGTCCTTGCTGACGTCCCCCTGCTTCCGTAAGGGAGCTGAGAGCCGCCGTCGTCACAGGGCTAGCGGGGCGCCATCATTGCCTATCTGGCGGAGCTAGCCAGATGAGACACCGGTCTTGTTCTCTGCGGCCCGAGTCGGCTCGGGGTTGGGTGACGATGGCGCTTCCTGTTGACGTGGCGGGCCTGTGCCCTAGGTCGGGCGACGTGGAGGCTCCTCCGAAGCCGAGGTCGAGTCTGTCTTCCATGGCCGAGGCCGAGCCCGAGCCCCTGGGTCGGGCGAGGCGGAGGTTGTTCGGCAAAGGCCAGGGCGGAGTCCGAGCCCTGGGGTCGGGCGGAGCGGAGTTCGCCGTCTTCCGGGGCTTAGCCCGAGTCCGAGCCCTGGGTCGGGCGGAGCGGAGTTCGCTGTCTTCCGGGGCCTAGCCCGAGTCCGAGCCCTGGGTCGGGCGGAGCGGAGTTTCCTATGGCGCCTTTGGCAAGGCCTGACTGCCTGTCAGTCTCACTCTGTCAGGTGGCACTGCAGTCGGAGTGGCGCAGGCGGCGCTGTCCTTCTGTCAGACCGGTCAGTGGAGCGGCGAAGTGACGGCGGTCACTTCGGCTCTGCCGGGGGGCGCGCGTCAGGATAAAGGTGTCAGACCACCTTTGCGTTAAATGCTCCTGCGACTCGGTCGGTCGGTGCGACGATTTAGTCAGGGTTGCTTCTCAGCGAAGGCAAGGCCTCGGGCGAGCCGGAGATGTGTCCGCCGTTAAAGGGGGGCCTCGGGCGAGACGGAAATCCCTCGGGGTCGGCTGCCCTTGTCCGAGGCTAGGCTCGGGCGAGGCGTGATCGAGTCGCTCGTATGGACTGATCCCTGACTTAATCGCACCCATCAGGCCTCTGCAGCTTTATGCTGATGGGGGTTACCAGCTGAGAATTAGGCGTCTTGAGGGTACCCCTAATTATGGTCCCCGACAGTAGCCCCCGAGCCTCGAAGGGAGTGTTAGCACTCTCTTGGAGGCTTTCGTCGCACTTTTTTGCAAGGGGACCAGCCTTTCTCGGTTGCATTTTGTTCCGGTGGGTGCGCGCGAGCGCACCCGCCGGGTGTAGCCCCCGAGGCCTCGGAGGAGTGGTTTCACTCCCCCGAGGTCTTAATGCCTTGCGTAATGCTTTGGCTGGTCTGGTTGTTCCCTCATGCGAACTGGCCGTAGCCCGGGTGCACGGTCGGGGCCCAAGCTCTCGGGCTGGTATGTTGACGCTGTCAACGGTTCGGCCGGAGCCGGGTTTGCGAGAGCAGCCCCCGAGCCTCCGCACAAGGCGAGAGGGCGATCAGGGACAGACTCGGCTTTTTTACATATGCCCCTACGTCGCCTTTCCGCAAGGAGGAGGGGGGAGAGCGCCATGTTACCCTCGATGGGCACCGAACATGGTGTCTCCGGTGAGCACCAAGCGGGTAATCCGAGTGGACGTCCGTGCCCCGTTCGTTGGGGGTCGGCTAGGGGCCCAGAGGCACGCCCAAAAGTACCTGCGGGTGATCTGCCGGACGCGGTCCCCTGGCGACGGGGTCCGAGGGCTCGATGCCTCCCTCTAATGGGATTCCGTTACAAGATCGCTCCCGCTGGTCTCGGAAATGTCCTAGGGTACCTCGGGAGCATAGCCCGAGCCTCGGTTATGTATCGAACGTACCCCTGGTCATCCTCGCTCGGCGTCTGAGGCGACTGTGAACCCTTCGGGGGCCACCCTTCGAACCCCTGATCAGTAATGGGCGCGGAGCCCGAGTAGCCTGAGGCGGCCGTGGAGCCCTTCGGGGGGCCGACCTTCGAACCTCTGACCAGTAGTGGGTGTAGGGCCCACGCGATCTGAGGCGACTATTGAACCCCTCGGAGGGCCAGCCTTCGAACCTCTGATCAGTAGGGGGGCTCGGAGCCCGGTTCCTTCACAGGGAAGGATCCTTTTCGGGGTATCCCCCTTTCCCGGTCCCTGTTGCAAGAGATAGAGAAAGAGGAAAAAAGGAAAAGGATACGAAATCAAACGACGTGGTGTACCTTTTTTGGCGCGGTTATTACAGCGAAGGCGAAGCGTCGCCCGCTTCTCCTACCAGAAGCGCCGCCTGCCCCGCCGCGGAGTTAATGCGACGGGGTGAGTTGTTGGCAGGGCGGCCGTTGCGCGTGCGCGAGCCGTTCGAGGAACGGCTGTTTCGCTTCGCGTTTTTTGAATCCCGCGTCCGGTCCGGGCGGAGCGCTGGAAACGGTCTCGCCCTGGTCTTTATATACTCGGGAGGGGGTCTGGTGACGGTTCTTCGCTCCGCTTCCTGCCTCTTCCTTCAGGTTTTCGCAACCCGAGAAACTTTAGCCAGAGAAGAGGAAAACCGCCCTTCCTGCCCCTTGCACCGCCATCCCTTCTGTTTTGGTGATGGCTGATCGGGTGACCATAATCTCCCCGCGCGATCCGTGGCCCTTTTCCACGGTGACAGCGAGCGATCTGGAGGAGCTGGTCGGCGAGGGTTTGCTTCGCCCTCTCACCGATGAGCAGCGACCAGAATGGATTCCTCCCGTGGGCGGAGTCGCTCCATCCCCACCGCCGGGGTACGTCGTGAGCTTCGTCTCCTTCCACGAGCGGGGATTCGGTGTGCCGACGGGCCGCTTTATGCGGGCAATCCTGTTCCACTATGGGGTGCAGTTGCATAACCTCACCCCCAACTCCATCTCGCAGGCCGCTATCTTCGTAGCGGTGTGCGAAGGGTATTTGGGGAACGCCCCCCATTGGGATTTGTGGACTCATCTCTTCTTCGCCGAGCTTTTCGCCTTGCCGACGGGGGAGAGGAAGGTCCGTGCAGCGGTGCGGGCCGGCGGCTGCACTCTCTTGCTGAGGCAGTCGCGGGCGTCGCAGTACATTCCTGCCATCCTCGCGTCCTCGAACAAGGGGTGGCAGCACCGGTGGTTCTACCTCCGGAATGACGGTGAGTTGCTCCCACCGTTCTCCCAGCAAGTAGTCACCGCCGCCACCGACGCCTGGCGTCACGGGACCCCGCACGAGAGACAGAAGAACCTCGAACCCCTTCTCTAGGCCCTGAAGGCGTTGCGGGAGGGGGGACTCACCGCTGCAGGAGTGGTTGCCGCCATCCACCGTCAGAGGGTGCTTCCCTTGGCAGAGCGGCGGCTGCCGCTTTGGGAGATGACCCCGGAGGCTGACTGGGAGGGCTCACGAATGTCCCCTGATCCTCTTCCCTTCGACGCCCTCCAATGGCGGGTGTCGGCTGTGATGGGGAAGCCGGACTCCCACGCCTACTCCCAGCTTCGGATGCGCCCCGACCAGGGGTGCGTAACTCTGGTGAGTGTTCGCTCCTTCCTTCTTCATACATCGGGTTGCTCCTGGTTCTTATGATCGGGTTTCTTTCTCCCCTTCTTTAGGAGGTGGGGTGGCACAAGCCCTCCCTGCCACGGGTCCCGGAGGACGCGGTGGACCGAGCAGCGTGGCGGGTCGCCGCGGAGGAGAAGAAGAAGAAGAAGGACGCGGAGAAGGCCCGGGCCCGCGAGCGGAGGCGGGCTCGGGACGCCTTGGAGAAGCGCCATCGCCAGCAGGAGAGGGAAGGACTCCCGAGGGAGCCGTCGCCGGAGACGCCCGACGACGACGATGACGACGATGATGAGGAGGAGGACGACATGGCCGCCCGTCTCGGCCTCAGCCCCGGCTTGGGGTGTGGCCAGGAGCCGTCGAGCCAGCCCCCGAGCGGGCCGACACCGTCAGTCCCCGGAGTTGGGGCGTCGGGGTCCTGGCCCGAGGCACGGGGGTGACCCGAGAGGTCACCTGACCCCTCGGCCGGAGGAGCTGAGGTGGCTCCGGAGGGCCAGGTCAGGGCGTCTGCTCCCCAGGGGCCGCCGCTCGTACCGGCAGCGCATGGGGGTGACCCTCAAGTCATCGCGACCGTGCCCGGGCAATCTGCTCCCCGAGCGTCCAAAGCAAGGGTGGCGCCGAAGTTGCCGGCGAAGCGGACCTCGGCGGCTGTTTCGGGAGCCGGGATCCAAGATACCTCCCCCCAGGCGCGGTGGATCATGGCCCGAAGTGGGTGAGTATCTCGGAATGTCTTCGTCTTGGCTTCCCATTCATATGTCTCGGCCGTGATTTTCCTTTTCTCTTTTTTTTATCCAGCAAGCGAAGCCATGGCCAGACCGACCTGGCACCCTGGAAGGCCCTTAAGACGGCACCGGACTGCGCGGCCAGCGCCGCCACGGGCCTTGTCGTTCAGCCGACCCTTTCGCAGGGCGTTTCACCGCAGGGGGCTCGGGCGTCGCCTGTCTCTGGGGAGCGGGTTCCCGAGGCTGGCTCTTCTGCCAAGGCGCCCATCGTGATAGGGGAGGCGGCTGACGCCGACGTGGTCCCGAGCCCACCTGTCGTGCCGGCCATGCTGGCGCCTGCCGCTACCGAAGTCGCCGCCGTCCAAGTCGGAGAGCGACCGGTTGCTGCCAGCGTCGGGATGGCTGATGCGTCGGCGCCCAGTGCCTCGGAAGAGGTGGGCATGGACGCGCGATCCGTCCAGCCGGGCGACAGCCTCATCGCTGTGCGGCGGAGCCCCGAGGCCCGGCGCCAGTTGCTCCGATTCCGGACCCGCGAGGCCTCGGACCCTGTCTTCGTTCTCGACGATGAACAGGAGGACCAGTCCTGGGATGAGCTCCGCGAGCGTGCTGAAGCAACGGTGGGGTCGCTCCGGTCGTCGCTGGAGGTTTTCTGCAGGGACGTCCCCAAAATCCTCCAGGTAGCGGTTTCAGGCATACCTTTTCCTTTCTGTGAGCGAGACGTTCGTCGTGACGCCCTGTTTCCTTCCCCCAGGATCTGACGGACCGGAGCGCCGCCAAGTCGTCGTTCATCCGCCGCGAGGTCGATGTCTGGGGCTCGCTGTGATCCCTGAGGACCTCGCTCGCCGGGGCTACTGCGCGCCTTTCTCAGCAGGATGCCAAGGTAGCGGACCTCCAGTTGCTTTGCGCTGACCTGAGAGCCGAGGCGGCAGCAGCGCGCGCGGAGGCGCAACGGCAGCGGTCGAAGTTCGTCCAGGTCGTCGAGGAGCGGGACCAATCTCGGGGCCGGGCTGCCGAGGCCGAAAGCCGGGCTGAGACCCTCGCGGCCGACCTAGCCGCAGCCCAGGTCGCGGCCTCGGAGCAGCGTGCTCGAGCCGGAGGTACGCCTTGGCCATCCCTGGTTCTTGTTCTTGTCTGTTTCCTCTGCTTGTGCTTGAGGTCTTTCTTCTGGTTGTTCGCAGAGCTCGAGTCCGCCCTTGACGAGTCCGCCAAGGCGCTCGCCGAGGCGCTTGCCGGAGCTGCCGAGCAGAGGGAAGCTGACCTCGCGGCCATGTCCGAGGCCGTCTCGGACGTTTATCGGATCCTTGGCTCCGGCGACGTCCCTTCAGGAAGATCCCCTCAAAGCCGCCTTCAAGCCTTGGGTGATCACGCGCGCGGCAGAGTCCGCGAGGCGCTACACCACGGCGTCAGGCGGGCCTTCGCCGTGCTCGCTTCCCATTACGTTGTGGACCTGGAACGGGTTAGTGAGGGGTATTGTCTTCCTGACGAAGACGAAGCTGCCCTAGCAGAAGTTCAGCGGCTCGACGAGGTCGCCGCGGGTCCGAGCGTGGCGCTGGCGACCACCTTTGAGGCGGAGATCCTTCCCCCTGCGCCGTCGCCGGAAGCCGAGATGGACCTTACCGACGGCGGGGATGGAACTGAGGGCATGGCTCCTTCCCAAGGCGGCGCCTAACTCTTGTTGGAACAGTTTCTGTTGGATGTGCGTCTCACCGCGGCCGCTAAGGCCTGAACACTTTGTCTTTCTTGCATGAAGTCGTACTCTCCTTTCTTTCAATTTGCGTGTCCGGCCTAGCTTGTCAATAATAGGGTGGGTTCCCGAGTTGGGTCATTTTTCGTGGCAGGTGATGAGTGAGGTGTCCCTAACCCGAAGGCACAGGAGTTCCTCGGCTCAGTCGGCCTCGCCACTTACATGTACCCACGTTCGCTCCTCGGGACCCTGCTTCTGACATAGCCGGGAGAACGCAAAAGCCCCTTTTTGATCAAAAATTTTTGACGCGGAGAAGTACACCCAATCTCGACGCAGAGGGGTTCCCCCTTTTTAGCCCCCGAGGGAGGGTCGGGCTCTGCCGAGGCGAGGCCGACCCTTCCTTGACGACTGAGGCGCAGAGGCTGCATGACGGGTCGGGCTCCGGCCTGAATATCCAGCGAGTGTTCGGCGACATCCCTCGGTATGCCGGCATGTCCGAGGGACTCCACGCAAAGACGTCGGCGTTTGCGCGGAGAAAGTCGACGAGCACTGCTTCCTATTTGGGGTCGAGCCCGGAACCGACCCGGATCAGCTTGGAGGTGTCGCCACTTGGGTCGAGAGGGACGGCCTTAACCGTCTCCGCTGGCTCGAAGTTGCCGGCATGACGCTTCACGTCTGGCACCTCTCTGGAGAGGTTCTCCAGGTCGGCGATGAGGGCCTCGGACTCGGCGAGGGCCTCGGCGTACTCCACGCACTCCACGTCGCATTCGAACGCGTGTTTGTACGTGGGGCCGACGGTGATGACCCCGTTGGGGCCCGGCATCTTGAGCTTCAGGTAGGTGTAGTTGGGGACGGCCATGAACTTCGCGTAGCATGGCCTCCCCAGTACCGCGTGGTAGGTTCCTCGGAACCCGACCACCTCGAACGTCAAAGTCTCCCTTCGGAAGTTGGAGGGCGTTCCGAAGCAGACGGGAAGGTCGAGTCGTCCGAGGGGCTGGACGCGCTTCCCAGGGATGATCCCGTGGAAGGGCACAGCGCCTGCTCGGACGGAGGACAGATCGACGCGCAGGAGCCTGAGGGTCTCGGCGTAGATGATGTTGAGGCAGCTGCCCCCGTCCATCAGGACCTTGGTGAGCCTGACGTCACCGACGATGGGGTCGACGACGAGCGGGTATTTCCCCGGGCTCGGCACGTGGTCGGGGTGGTTAGCTTGGTCGAAGGTGATGGGCTTGTCGGACCAGTCTAGGTAGACTGGCGCCGCCACCTTCACCGAGCAGACCTCCCGGCGCTCTTGCTTGCGATGCCGAGCCGAGGCATTCGCCGCATGCCCACCGTAGATCATGAAGCAGTCGCGGACCTCGGGGTACTCTCCTGCTTGGTGATCTTCCTTCTTGTCGTCGTCGCGGGCCCTGCCACCCTCTGCGGGCGGCCCGGCCCTGTGGAAGTGGCGTCGAAGCATGACGCACTCCTCGAGGGTGTGCTTGACGGGCCCCTGATGATAGGGGCACGGCTCCTTGAGCATCTTGTCGAAGAGGTTAGCACCTCCGGGGGGCTTCCGAGGGTTCTTGTACTCGGCGGCGGCGACAAGGTCCGCGTCGGCGGCGTCGCGTTTCGATTGCGACTTCTTCTTGCCTTTCTTCTTGGCGCCGCGCGGAGTAGATGCCTCGGGGGCCTCTTCCGATAGGCGGCCCTGGGGCTGCTTGTCCCTTCGAAAGATGGCCTCGACTGCCTCCTGGCCAGAGGCGAACTTGGTGGCGATGTCCATCAGCTCGCTCGCCCTGGTGGGGGTCTTGCGACCCAACTTACTCACCAGGTCACGGCAGGTGGTGCCGGCAAGGAACGCGCCGATAACATCCGAGTCGATGATGTTGGGCAACTCGGTGCGCTGCTTCGAGAATCGCCGGATGTAGTCCCGGAGTGACTCTCCCGGCTGTTGCCGGCAGCTTCGGAGGTCCCAAGAATTCCCTGGGCGCACGTACATGCCCTGGAAATTGCCGGCGAAGGCTTGGACCAAGTCATCCCAGTTGGAGATCTGCCCCGGAGGTAGGTGCTCCAACCAGGCGCGAGCAGTGTCGGAGAGGAACAGGGGGAGGTTGCGGATGATGAGGTTGTCGTCGTCCGTCCCACTCAGTTGGCAGGCCAGGCGGTAGTCTGCGAGCCACAGTTCCGGTCTCGTTTCCCCCGAGTACTTTGTGATAGTAGTCGGAGGTCGGAACCGGGTCGGGAACGGCGCCCGTCGGATGGCCCGACTGAAGGCCTGCGGACCGGGTGGTTCGGGCGAGGGACTCCGATCCTCCCCGCTGTCATAGCATCCCCCACGCCTGGGGTGGTAGCCTCGACGCACCCTTTTCGTCGAGGTGGGCCCGACAGTCGCGACGATGGTGCTCGTTGCCGAGGTGGCCCGGGGCCGCAGGCGTGGTGTTGCGCGTGCGCCTGGTGTAGACCGAGGCTTCCCGCATGAATCGGGAAGTCGCGGCATGAGGTTCCGAGGGGTATCCCTGCCTTCGGGAGGCAGAGCTCTCAGCCCGTCGGACCGCAGCGCCTTCCAGGAGATTCTTGAGCTCTCCCTGGATTCGCCGACCCTCGGTGGTTGATGGCTCCGGCATCGCGCGGAGGAGCATCGCTGCGGCTGCCAGGTTCTGACCGACCCCGCTGGATGCGGGCGGCGGCCTGACCCTGACGTCGTTGGCGACTCGGTGCTGGAAACCTTGGGGCAGGTGACGTATTTCTCCGGCCGGGGGTTGGCCCGCCCATACCTGCCCGACGTCCCAGCGGATCGACTCAAGCGCTCCTGCTCCCTCGTCGAGCCTGGCCTGCGCCCCGCGGACTTGCTCGAGCTGTGGGTCGTGACCCCCCGCCGGAACGGGGACCACAGCTAGCTCCCGCGGGATGTCAGTGCGAGGCACCGGCCTAGGGTGATCACCGTCCTCCGGCATGCCGAGATGGTTGCCTTCGGAGGGATCCCCTAGCTCGACGTGGAAACATTCGCGGCTTGGGCCGCAGTCCTTGTCGTCAAGGCTGCGGCTACCGTCGGAACAGTCGGAGAGGCAGTAGTCACATGCGGTCATAAAGTCCCGCATGGCACTGGGGTTGCCAAATCCAGAGAAATCCCAACAGATGCTGGGATCGTCATCTTCCTCGGACCCAGAGGGCCCGTAGGTCGAGACGTCCGTCAATCGGTCCCAAGGCGACCGCGTACGAAACCCCAGAGGGGTTGCACTCGCCTCAACGAGAGCGCCCGCCAAAGCGAGGTCGCTAGGCGGGTTGAGGCCGAGTCGAAATGACGTAAGATGGGAATCAGTCGGTACCTTTTGGTCGACGAGGAGCGACATAGTCACGTCGGGGACTGGTTGCACCGTCGTCTTGGGTACGAGGGCGACGTCCTGCAAGCCCTCCGCGAGCGCGCTGGCGTCGTCCACTTGCTCGGGATTGGTGTGTCGCGGGGGGACGGCGCTTGCCTTCGTCTCCAATGCGAGGTCGACGCCTGACGCGCCCCCCGTTGGGGCGCTGGGGACGTCGATTTGCTCGACAGCCGACGAAGCGCGGCCTCCCGCTTGGCCTTGGTTGCCCCGCCTCCTCCCCCGTTGGCGGGGGAGAGGACGGGGCGAGCTGGAATGTTGTTCTTCCACCATGCGGGGAGGATGTCGTCGATTCCGCCACCGGCGGGCGGGTTGTCGGCCGCCATTGTCGTTGTCGCGCGGCGGTGGAAGGAGTATCATGTCGTAGCTGCCGTCGAAGGACATGAACTCAAGACTCCCGAAACGGAGCACCGTCCCAGGCCGGAGAGGTTGCTGGAGACTGCCCATCTGGAGCTTGACGGGAAGCTGTTCGTCAGCACGTAGCAGGCCCCTACCTGGCGCGCCAACTGTCGGCGTTTCGAGACCGGGGGGTCCCTAAGCCGACGAGTGAGTGTGCCGCGTGCCCCAGCCCAGATGGGTCGAGCGCGTGGGCGAGCGCGAAGGGGGGAAAGCGAGGCGGCCGGAGACGGGCGTGAGAGAGGTGGAAATCCCGCGGCCTTCGTGTTCGTCCCGCGCCCAGGTCGGGTGCGCTTGCAGTAGGGGGTTACAAGCGTCCACGCGGGTGAGGGAGGCGAGCGGCCCCAAGAGAGCGCCTGTCCCGTCCTCGTCCCCGCGCGACCAACCTTCTCTAAGAAGGCCCTGGTCCTTCCTTTTATAGGCGTAAGGAGAGGATCCAGGTGTACAATGGGGATGTAGCAGAGTGCTACGTGTCTAGCGGAGGGAGAGCTAGCGCCCTAAGTACATGCCAATGTGGCAGCCGGAGAGATCTTGGCACCCTGCTGGTGTGATGTCGTGGCTGTCGGAGGGGCAACGGAGCCTGGCGGAGGGACAGCTGTCGGAGCGGTTGAGTCCTTGCTAACGTCCCCCTTCTTCCATAAGGGAGCTGAGAGCCGCCGTCGTCACAGGGCTAGCGGGGCGCCATCATTGCCTATCTGGCGGAGCTAGCCAGATGGGACACCGGTCTTGTTCTCTGCGGCCCGAGTCGGCTCGGGGTAGGGTGACGATGGCGCTTCCTGTTGACGTGGCGGGCCTGTGCCCTAGGTCGGGCGACGTGGAGGCTCCTCCGAAGCCGAGGTCGAGTCTTTCTTCCATGGCCGAGGCCGAGCCCGAGCCCTTGGGTCGGGCGTGGCGGAGGTTGTTCGGCAGAGGCCAGGGCGGAGTCCGAGCCCTGGGGTCGGGCGGAGCGGAGTTCGCCGTCTTCCGGGGCTTAGCCCGAGTCCGAGCCCTGGGTCGGGCGGAGCGGAGTTTGCCGTCTTCCGGGGCCTAGCCCGAGTCCGAGCCCTGGGTCGGGCGGAGCGGAGTTTCCTATGGCGCCTTTGGAAAGGCCTGACTGCCTGTCAGTCTCACTCTGTCAGGTGGCACTGCAGTCGGAGTGGCGCAAGCGGCGCTGTCCTTCTGTCAGACCGGTCAGTGGAGCGGCGAAGTGACGGCGGTCACTTCGGCTCTGCCGGGGGGCGCGCGTCAGGATAAAGGTGTCAGGCCACCTTTGCGTTAAATGCTCCTGCGACTCGGTCGGTCGGTGCGGCGATTTAGTCAGGGTTGCTTCTGAGCGAAGGCAAGGCCTCGGGCGAGCCAGAGATGTGTCCACCGTTAAAGGGGGGCCTCGGGCGAGACGGAAATCCCTCGGGGTTGGCTGCCCTTGTCCGAGGCTAGGCTCGGGCGAGGTGTGATCGAGTCGCTCGTATGGACTGATCCCTGACTTAATCGCACCCATCAGGCCTCTGCAGCTTTATGCTGATGGGGGTTACCAGCTGAGAATTAGGCGTCTTGAGGGTACCCCTAATTATGGTCCCCGACACATTGTGACATTGCACCTAGACATCTAGCCAACAATTTTTTTATTGTCCTGGTTTATATGTTAGTCTAGTGGATTGCCCAGTTACCTGGTTTGCTATGTTTGGTTGTTTGTTGTATAGTGGTAGATTCTGATTCCATATTTTGTTGTGCATAGGGCGATGCAGACAGCTCCTTGGACAGGCTGTGGCAGAAGAAGGCTGATATCAAGCAGTAGATTTTACATCTAGTTTACCAAGAATTGGACACTGCCTTAGCTATGTTTTGAACTCATGTCACTATATGCAATGTTGTGATTTTAGCTGGTACCTTAAATCTGAAGATTCCATAGTTTGATGTGTGGTGTTCGTTTAATTCCCTTGTACAACCCCATTTAGTATCATTGTGATGATTTTGGATTCAATTTTGCTCGAGTCAGGGTATGATTCCAATAACTGTTATTGCAATTTTGTCATCACCATTATACTCACGTCGTCCATCTTCATTGAGTATTGATTATTTTCTTAACTGTCAATGCCACAGAATAATTACAAACATCAAGGGAGATAATATAAATCATTGCCTCAAAACCCTTCTCCTTAGAGCATTTCCAAGAGGGACTTCTATAATTGGGGCCTAAAAATTAGGAACTGATTTCTAGGGATTAGGACCCAACATCTTTTTACTCCAACAACTACTCCTAAAACCAAATAGTTAATATATGTTAACATCTAGTTTAAGAGAACAAACATAGAAGAACATTCTCAAACTCTCACCACAATGCAACAAAATTTATGGAACAGGAACAACCAGAGTATTCTCATCAACCCAAGATACTACTCCCTCCATCCATAATTCCCAATAGATAAGGACTCCTGAGAATTTTAGGAAAAAATAAGTGTACCAAGGGACTCCAAATAGGGAGGACATGCTGAACGGATCATCTGCAACCAAAGTTATCTCCAAAATAACTTATGACCGCAATGATACAACCAGACTCAATAAACAAGATAGACCTTACACTTTACAGTATAATGACTTATCTTGTTTCTAGAGAAGATAATAACTTATTGTCTACTCAAGAAACAGAATATTACTCCAAGCATACTTGCACAAAGACCAAGGAAACATCAGCTATAAAAATAGTTAATGACAATAGACCTTACATTACAACTACTCAGGTTAAGTGTCACTTTACAGTATTGCAAAAGCAATCATGGTCTCTTAAAGGCCCTAATGTTTGAAATACATTTCTCAATAAACTTATCTTATATTGCAAAAGCAGAGGAACATCATTTCGAAAAGGAAAAGGTAAATGTTTCAAATAACACAAAATAAGTCAAGCAGAGAAACATCATTTCAAAAAGGAAAATGTAGATGTTTCAAATAATACAGAATAAGGCTCACCACTTTCCCAGGGAAGCATGTTCATAAAAATAGATAGGAACCATGGACCAGTGACCCATGCAACTTGTACACCAAGGTAATCAAGATGATTTACTGGAAAATACATGAGTGTTCTTGTCAATCTTGTGCTGTTAATATGTCTGACAATTATGTGGTACAAATAATGGAATAAGTCACACACCTAACTTTGGGAATCGTCACGCGGGAGGGCTCTGGTTGCTATGTCGTCGCGGGGCTTCGCTGGTCCCGACGCTCCGTCTCATTATCGATACCTATCAATTACAGGTTGCAAAATTAGGTAATTCCAGACAGACACATCCATAGAAAAAATAAATTTGAAATTGACAACAAAGTTGCATCTTCCTATAATTCTGGATTTGGACAATAAGCTTAGCTCCAGTAGCACCGAGCACCAAAATCCCATCCCAGTAGCCCCATCTAACGACATTCAAGATAGAACAATTAGGATGGCGATGCGGGTTTGAGGGCTAGCCAACTTGCATCCCTACCTAGAAACACTACAACAAACATATAGGAGTGAATATGAGCTGCAAAGGCACGTCAATTGCTATTCTACAATTTATATGTGACATACAAAATTACTAAATTAGTGGGAAACCTACCTATTTATGCAGAGAAGTCCTCTGTACTCCCATCGTTCAAACAATGGATACCGCCAAAACTGTCATACGCCCATGCAGCCTTAAAAACACAAACAACTATCAAATAGCTGAGGATTAGGTACAATGTCATATGGGATGTTATCTCACTATAAGCATAATAAAAATAGGTGGCAGATAACACTGCAAGCACGAATTGTTCTTCCACTGGTTCATACGCCCATTGTTCAAAACAATCAAAAAGAAAGGGTCCTCATAAATTTTGAATACTATTGTACTAAAAAATACATACACACATACAACCTAACTCTTGGTAAGAAGCAAGTTTAGACTTACTACTCATATCACCTAGGGACGGACCTTGTAAAGAACATGGATATACAGATGCACACCCTATAATATCCATGTATACTTGTAATAGATTAGATCCGAATATAAATAGTATGTCACAACTCACAACTGAAGGGCGATGAAGGACGATTATTGAAGAGGTGGACCGGCGGGTGGTCGATATTGAAGAAGGCAGTACCAGTTCAGAAGATAGAGAGCGGATTGAAAATGTGGGTTGAAAAATGTGGTAAACTGTGTCATAGGATGTGCATCTACTGGGATAGCATATATTGTCTATAGACATGAGCTGCAACTGCAACCATATTAATTATCAGCTGCTAGAGAGCAACGTGGCAAGATAGAACATATAAACTTAACACAATCATACTAACAGAAACATATAGAGCTCTCTAAGATCTGTGACTACCATTGAATTTTAGAACAGGGAGACAATTGCATCAATTTGTTCAGATAAATTATAGATTTTATTGGTCAAAACAATAACACAAGTAGTCAGCAGTGTGCTCAAAATACCTGTGGCAGTTGAAAGCGCAAACAATTCCTTTGGTGCATCAACTTGCTCTTTGGCTGGGACCTGAAACAAGGGAAAAAGTCACATGCATAAACCTTATAGAAATAGGATGAGAAGTACTGTTGGGGAGTTGTTCTCAAATGCTATGAGTTAAGAACAAGGCAACACAGAAAATGTTAAACGTTACGATCCTTCGTCCTTCGAAGCATTATTTCCCTTTGGATATAATGATTTGGACGAAGGTTACGAAGGACATACCTTCGTAAACATATCATGCAATAACGATAGAAGAATTATATAAGACATAGAAAAGCAGTATAAGTAAACACATATTATTATTATTATCTCATTTCCATTTCATTACTGAAAAATAGAAATGATATTGAATTACAAATGTACCTTTCGGCTTGAAAGGAGGTAAAAGTACAAGTGTGAGGCAAAAGCGAATGCCAAGTCAGCGTGAACAGTATAAGGTTACTGTTCATCTATTTATAGGCACGAGACGCAGCCCATGTAAAATTACACCCATGCCCTTTGCATTTGTTAATAACTCTATAGTAATCCATCGAGGTCTAAATAGCCTTTTCATCTTTAAGTCGGTTTCCTTGTTTGCTGTCATGCCGAAGCTTCCCTGCGCACAGCTTCGTCTTCACGCTATCCTTCGTACTCCTTTTCATGCTTCTTCACGCTGTGGTTTCAACTCAAGTCCGAAGGCATCTGTTCATACATTATACTTCCAGAAACATTGTTAAATCATGTCTTTGAGGACCTTCGGAAGCCGAAGGCCCCCAACAGTAGCCCCTCGCAATATTAATTTGTTAGAATGATAAATTCAGATTGCGATATGGACGAAGGCCCTAAGCCGATGGTCCGAAAAAACACCTTCCCTTTGCTAGAATAGAAACAGCCACTGACAAGCGGGACCTTTCAGTTTTCGACGTACTAGGCATATAAATAAGAGCACACCACGAATTCATTTGACACGCTCCCTTGCCATCTGCTCTTGCTTGCCTAATTTTTAGCCCTTGCGCATCAACACTTTTTTGGCTTTGAGTTTTTAAGCTTCGGATTTGAGAGCAGTTTTTCAGCTTCTCCGAAGATGTCTCAAGATAAAAAAGTTGTTGCTGAAACGAAGCTGAGCCTTTCTGAAGAGAAGAATCTTGGTTTTCTTGAATCAATAGCAAAGACAAATACAGAGAAGATTACAAGGGAAATTTTGGAAGGTTTGTCTGAAGATACTGGTGATAGTGACAGTTATGACATGGAAAGTGGCGGGGAGGACTCCGAAGATTGACCCTGGCGACCGAGCCATGCAGTTTTTAGAAAATCAACTATTAAACAAAACCATCTCGACAACATGAGGGGGAGATACTTTCGGGATATGTCTATTGTAAGGGCTGACGACAGAGAGAAGACTTGTCCTACTCCAGAGGAAAATGAAGTCGTGATCTTTCGAAGCTTCTTCAAGGATGGGCTTCGGTTGCCTCTAAGCAGCTTCGTAGTCGAGGTTCTGAAGATATTCCAGATTTATCTTCACCAGATTACCCCCGAAGCCATTATAAGAATGGGAATCTTCGTATGGGCTGTAAGGAGTCAGGGCTTGGAGCCAAATGCAAAAAGTTTCTGCAGTATGCATGAACTGTTATACGAGACAAAACCCTAGGGCAAAGAGCAATATCATAATAATTTCGGCTGCTATAGCTTCGTCGCTCGCTCTGGCTCGAGCTGCCCCGTGCCAACCTTTCGGAAAAGATGGCCTGGGGAGTGGATGAAGGAATGGTTTTACGTGAAAAATGATTTAAAAGCACGAGAAGACATTAAAGATATTATCATGCGTCCTATCTGGCAGCGCTTTGGCCTTCGGAAACCGAAGATGGAAATTGATGAAGTAGCCGAAAAATGCCAAAAGGCCTTCGACATATCTGCTCATTCATCGGGACGAGAGATTTAGTCCAGGAGCACATAGCCTTCAGAGTGTGGCCGCTTGTAGAGCATTGGGGAATGCCAAAGGAAACTATCAGCAAATCTGACGAAGGTGGGTTGATTAGGTTGAAATATACCTTCAGATATGAAGGTAAGTTTATCGAGCCAGATGATGATTAGCTAAAGTGCATCGGAGCTACAAGCGATGAACTACTTGGGCCATATTCAAAGGCAGAAGATAATGCGTTATCCGCGACCTTCGGAGGTCGGAAGAAGAAGAGGCTGAATAGAGTTTTTGATGCCATTGGGTTTGTGTATCCTGACTATCGTTACCTGCCCCGTGTGCAGAAAAGAAAAAGCGGAGCTTCCGGGAAAGATGTTGCTTCAGCTGCTCCAAGCGAGTCTGCGCCGAAGAGGAAAAGGGTGAAGGTCCTGACTCACCGACCACGCTATATTGAACCGGCCACAGTGCCCGAATTTGGCGGTGAGACCTCTTCGGTAACTGAAGGCAAGAAACCTGCAATTACACAGAAAGTTGAAGAGCCAATTGCAACACCGAAGGCATCATCAGCCGGAACAGATGAGCCGAAGGCCACTGACATTGATGAGATGAGAGTTGAGAAAACAAGGACATTAGAAGTTATAAGTCCTTCGGCTGAGGTGACAATGCCGAAGGCACAAAAGGATCTTTCAATGACTCCCAAGAGGAAGAGAATGGTCAACGTACTAGATGTGCTGGAGACAATAAAGTCTTCAAGTACCACTCCGAAGAAATCTGCCGAGAAACCAAAAACGCAAATTAAGACAAAACCATCCGAAGACGAAGCTGCAAAGAGCCAGACCGAGGCCGAAGCCGAGCCTTCAGAGCCCGCCAAGGAGAATCCTTGGATATTGAAGAAAAAACAGAAAAAGGAGCTGTAAAAGAAATTCTATCTGGGAAACCTGCCATCTTTATCCCCGAAGCATCACCTCCCGATTATATTATACGACATGCTTCGGGAAAAAGATTATCTGAAAAAGAAAAAGCGAGAAGCTGAATTCTATGCTCAAAAACTGAAATATCCAAAGGGGGCACTAGTTTTCAACGGTGGCGGGGAAGAAGACTTCTTGTATTGTCACCCAGACAGTAAGGAGATTTCTGTCTGTCGGGAGATGGGAAGAAGCTTCGGATTCCCTATGCTAGAAGACGGGCTTTCAGTGCTATCAAAAGATGAATTGGCCGACAGCTTAGTATACAACAGCTTAAAGGTGAGGAATAAAGTTTTCGTATTTAAAAACAATTTTTTTCATTTTCTTATACTTAATACCGCACTCCTTTTGCAGGGCCTTATTCTTAGCAACGCCCTCAGGGCGCAAAAAAGCGCTGAAGACGAGGGATATACCATGGCCTTAAATAACCTTCGTTCCGAAGTAATTGAACTAAGGAATGAAGGTCTTGAAAAAGATAAAATATTACACTCATTGTTGAACAAAATAAAAGAAGACGAAGTTGCTTCGAAAGCCCAAGCTGAAGCTCAGAAAATCAAAATCGAGGATCTTCGGAAACAGTTATTCGAAGCTAGAGAAAAATGTGGTCTTGCAGAAGCTGATCGAGATGTTAATGTATATTGGAGGGACCACTTACAGAAAACAGTTGATGAACTTCGTTCTTCAAAGGAAAGATGCTATGAAAAATCTGTAGCATGTGTACAAAAGATAAAAACCAGCTTTGCCAATATTGGCGCATTCTCAAATGAGGACAACTTCGTACTAGGCGATCCTGAAGGTCCAATCGAATGGATCAATGGCGAAGCCGAAGCTTTTGAAGAAATTTTGAGTGGTCGCGGAGATGTCTGCGCCTTCTCAGGTGCCAGGGGATTGCGGCTGTCTTAGAGAAGGCAGGATGCGATCACGTGAAGATTCTGGCCCAAGCCGGAGCTGTGTTTTCCATTGAAGATACAAAAGACCCCTCGGCCGAAGCAACCTTGGTTGGTGGAAAGCTTTTCACCGACATTTGGGAAAATGGCGGCCGAGGGATGGCTCACGAAATTATAATGAAAAGTGAAAAAGATACTCACGATGCTAGAGAAGCAGCAAGGGCAGCTGAAAAAACTGCAGAAGTTGAAAGGCAAATAGGTATTTCATAATTACTTTTGACTTTATGTTTTATTTTTGTGACTTTGAACTTATTTATGTTTTGCATTGTAGCTGAACTATCTCCTCCCCCGGAGCCTCTCGAGTCATTAGCCAATCCCGAAGCAAAAAGTGAAGATGAAATTAGAAAGATGGCCAAAGCTATTATGGACAAAGTTGTAACTCAACTACTAAACGAAGCTACAGAAGTAGTTTTAAGAGAAGAATAGCTACTGTTGTAGAAACATTCATAATATTGATGTAATATTTGCTGAACAAAGTGTGTAATATTGTACAGTTGCAGATGTAATATATAAGTTGTTTTGTATTCCAGTTCTTTACGATGCATGAAACTTTACATACATACCGTTTTTGAGCCTTCGGCGAAAAAACACCTTCCCTTCTTTTCATGCTTCGTGAAGAATATCCATATTTCTTAAAAACATCCAATCTTCGTAAAATCATAATGCTTCGTAGGCAATAGATCTCCTTTTCATTTTAAAGTTTGACGAAGCTATGCTTCTTCAATACTTATTTTGTGCCTTGGCACTGCTTCTTCGAAACAATCTCCGAAGATCAACATTGAATCCCCTTCTTGTGCCATTGATGCAATATGATGTATGATGTTATGCTATGCAAATGATGTGATGATGTGATGCTATGCAAAATGATATTTGTGCCGAAGATACACACACATTCCCTCAGTAAAGCACACAATCTTTTTGCCGCTTATTTTTCGGCTTCACCGCTTATTTTTCGGTGTATCAGCGCTGACTTTTCACTGCAAGCCTCCCTTAGGAGCTTCTTCACCTTCTATTTCGGAGGTATCAGCGTTTATTTTTCGCTGTAAGCCTCCCTTAGGAGCTTCTTCGCCTTCTATTTCGGCGGTATCAGCGTTTATTTTTCGCTGTAAGCTCTGCATTCCCTATGGAACGACTTTTGAGCAGAAAACTTACGCTGCGCTCCCTTAGGAACGACTTTTTGTTGCTTCAGGAAACTTACGCTGCGATCCTTAGAATGACTTTTTGTAACTTCGGAGATTTTCCTTGTAGCCATAAGTTCTCTTAGGAACGAGTTCTTATGCTTCGACAACTTTTTGGACTTCGTAATTCTGTGGAGAAGGTATATTTTCACTATGGCAAAAACAAAGCTATTACAAGAAATTGAAAACGACAAGAAAAACTTAAGCTTTCAATGATTGTTCCTTATTAAAAAGAAAATGATAATGAATACAAAAACTGTTGCAGAGGTAGGATATCTGTTAGTAGATATGCTTCGATTCTGGCACAGTGCTATTGACTGTGCGAGCTTCGGACTCCTCTCTGAAGTCTCGTTGGTGGTGAGTGTGCTGACTCCCTTCTGGCTGCTGGCCTCGTTGCATTGGTGGTGGAGGTGGAGGTGTTGCCAAGATGCCTGAGGTTGGCTCACCGAAGCAACAGAAGCTGCAGGGTGGTTACCCACATACTCTAGGATGTACGGTGAGTGGTACGAAGCAGTATGCATAACTTGCTTCGGATGGCTCTATTGGGCTGCAACTTCTGCTATCTCTTTCTGTTTCTGGATGGTGACATGGCACATCCTGGTAGTGTGGCCCTTGTCCTCACCACAGAATAGACAATAAATTTTCCTGGGCTGATCCCCAAACCTTCCTCCGAAGCCCCTGGCGCCTCTGCCCCATGGAGCCGGGGGCCGAGGATAGCTCTGTTGCTGCCCCGAAGCTTGGGAGGAATATTGTGGCCTCTGTTGCTGACTTCCCCTGTCATCATTCTGAGTGGAATGAATTGATCTGACGTGCCTGGGATGTATCCTTCCTCCGAAGCCCCTGGTCATTTCGGAGGACCTGTAAGCTTCCTCCCTTCTCTGCCGAAAGTCGTTGTCGGCGCGGATGTATTCATCCATCTTCTGAAGCAGTTTTTTCAGGGTCTGAGGGGGCTTCCTGGCAAAGTATTGGGTCGTAGGTCCTGACCGAAGCCCCTTAATCATGGCCTCAATGACGATTTCATTAGGCACTGTTGGCGCTTGTGCCCTTAGACGCAAGAACCTTCGGACATACGCCTGAAGGTATTCTTCGTGATCTTGTGTGCACTGGAACAATGCTTGGGCAGTAACTGGTTTCATCTGAAACCCTTGGAAACTGGTGATCAGCATGTCCTTCAGCTTCTGCCATGATGTAATTGTTCCTGACCGAAGAGAGGAGTACCAAGTTTGTGCAACATTTTTGACTGCCATGACGAAAGATTTTGCCATGACTGCAGTGTTGCCACCATACGAAGATATTGTTGCTTCATAGCTCATTAGAAACTGCTTCGGATCTAAGTGTCCGTCATACATAGGGAGCTGAGGTGGCTTGTAAGATGGGGCCAAGGTGTAGCCTGCAGCTCTGCTGACAGAGGAGAAGCATCATCAAAAGCAAAATTTCCATGATGGAAATCCTCATACCAGTCATCTTCGTTGAAGAAGCCTTCTTGGTGCAGCTCTCTGTGCTGGGGCCTTCGGTTCTGCTCATCTTGAGCAAGATGACGCACTTCTTCGGTAGCTTCGTTAATTTGCCTTTGGAGGTCAGCTAGCCGAGCCATCTTCTCCTTCTTCTTCTGAACCTGCTGATGAAGCATCTCCATGTTCCTGATCTCTTGGTCCAACTCATCCTCTTGTGGTGTTGGACTGGTGACCTTCCTCTTCTGGCTTCGGGCCTCTCAAAGAGAAAGAGTCTCTTGGTTCGGGTCCAGCGGCTGCAGAGCGCCAGCCCCTGTCGCTGAAGCTTTCTTCGGCGACATGATGAAGGTCGATGCTTGCCGAAGGTGACCGAAGCTCAAAAAGTGGAAGTGAGTTCACCGGAGGTGGGCACCAATGTTGGGGACTTGTTCTCAAATGCTATGAGTTAATAACAAGGCAACACAGAAATGTTAAACGTTAAGATCCTTCGTCCTTCGAAGCATTATTTCCCTTGGGATATAATGATTTTGGACGAAGGTTACGAAGGACATACCTTCGTAAACATAGCATGCAATAACGATAGAAGAATTATATAAGACATAGAAAAGCAGTATAAGTAAACACATATTATTATTATCCCATTTCCATTTCATTACTTATAGAAAAATAGAAATGATATTGAATTAAAAATGTACCTTTCGGCTTGAAAGGAGGTAAAAGTACACGTGTGACGCAAAAGCGAATGCCAAGTCAGTGTGAACAGTATAAGGTTACTGTTCATCTATTTATAGGCACGGGACGCAGCCCATGTAAAATTACACCCATGCCCTTTGCATTTGTTAATAACTCTATAGTAATCCATCGAGGTCTAAATAGCCTTTTCATGTTTAAGTCGGTTTCCTTGTTTGCTGTCATGCCGAAGCTTCCCTGCGCACAGCTTCGTCTTCACACTATCCTTCGTACTCCTTTTCGTGCTTCTTCACGCTTTAGTTTCAACTCAAGTCCGAAGGCATCTGTTCATACATTATACTTCAAGAAACATTGTTAAATCATGTCTTTGAGGACCTTCGGAAGCCAAAGGCCCCCAACAAGTACTTTCCTAGTTTTACGAAACATTTTGGCACATTTTTTTGGAACAAGTCAACTGAGGGTGACAATTTCAGTCTCAGTGCTACTCCAAAAAAGCAACAGGCGATCTTCTTGCAGTGAAAGAAGTGGAACTTAAACGACAAATAAACTACAGATCAAACCATTACAAACGAGAATTATTTTGTAGGGATCCACATATTCTAAAACTCTAGGGATAAACGACCACAATAAACTAAGATCTAGGAGCAAGACAGCTAGTGACAGGGCTGTCGTGTACCTCAACGATAACTGGTTCACAGGTGAGGTGGTGGCATCGGTGGAGGCCAGTGGATGCGGGTGCTCTTCTTCTAGGACAACTTCTTGATGGGGATCGACATGGGCGGTGCAGCCGTGAGTGTAACACCCACTTTGTAAGAAAAGTCTAGAAAGAGAAATTATATTACTTTATATCTATATGTGTTATCTATGTTTCTCATTTCGTGTGAACACCATATTCAAGAACAAATGATTAATAAAAAGATATACTAATAAATTGTGCATCATGCTGAATTTTAATTTTTGTGTGCATTTTATGATAAATAAAAATGATGTTACAAGAATTGGAATAAAGTCCAAAGTAGAATTTGACAATCTAAAAGAAACCCTAGAAAAGGAAAGAAAATGTTAATGTGAGTAAAGATAATATAAAGTAAATAAATATAAATCTACCCATACTAGTGTTTATTTTGTAATTTTAATTTGAGTGCAAGTTCACATTTGAATTCAAAATTTGAATCAAAGAGATTATAAAAGAGAAGAACAGGAAAAGCTGAAACAGGAACTGGGCCAAAACCCTAGCTGTGCGGCCCATCTTCTTTCCCCACGCCGCTCAGCCCAGCCTCTCACACGCGACACACTTACATATGGGCCCCATCTGTTAGGAGTGTCTTCTTCCTCCCGTTGTGACTTCTCCTCTGGGCGCACCGCACTCCGTGATCCTTGGTCACGTGACACCATGGGCTCAGTCGCGCCACTCCTCCAACTCAGTCCCTGTTGCGCGGACGTGTGGGTCCGTCGCGTTGGTGCTCCCTTCAACCTCCGAACACCAGACCGGCTGCGAGGATTCCGCAGGTCGCGCCCACCTCGCGCTCCTCCACCGAGTTCACCGCAAGTCCGCAACAGACAACCCCAATCCCGCGCTGCCTGTTTGTCTCACCGCTGGATGGGCCCGGAAGGTCGGACTTCCCTTCCACCCCGAGATTTGCGCGTGCCTATGAACTACTCCGCCGAGCTCGTCGGGTGGTTGGGGTCGCCGTGACCGGACTCTCCCCTTTCTGCGCCTCGGGCGATATAAATTCCCCGGTGCACCCAACCCTCAACCTCGGTCTAGAATTCTATCCTCGCTGTCGTCACCACGTGGGTTGTGTTAGTGTGGAGCCGTGCTGAGATCCGTCGTCGCCGCAGACCCGCCTGTTGCCATGGCCAGCCTCGCCGTCGACCCCCCCCCCCCCCCGGCACGTTCCGCATCGTCGGTAAGAAGTTCTCCTCTGTGCTCGCCTCGTCCTCCTCGTCGCGTAGCACCGATCAATTTTAGATTTAGGGGCGCTTGGAGTGGAATCGTGCGCGCGCCGGCAGCCTCCGCCGTCGCACTTGGGCTGCGCGGCCGCCCTGATTCGGAGGAAGGGAGGCATGGCGTATGCCGTTGATCGTGCGATGGACGGGTGCGATTAGATGCAGAGAAGAGCTAGCGTCAACCGTTGGATCGTCGTTGGGCGGTTCAGATTTAATCACGCGCACCCCTTCGCGCGACCAATTTCGGACCGTCGATCCTTGATCGTGCGGTCGGGATGGGTTTTCCGTATCATTAAATCCTGGGCGTGTAATTTGAATCCGACGGCCACCAGGTGGCTCCAGTTCACTTAGCGGGGGTGTAATCCGAACCGTTAGATCTTGATCGGGTGGCCCAGATATTACAATACCCCTTCGCCGTGCATTTTTGTTAAAGAGACCCCGCACTTTACATGAATCAACCCGCACTCCATCCAGGTGGCTGGCTGAGTCTGTGGGAATTTAGCGTGCAGACCCCTGCGTTTTCCAAAAAATGAGGCCCCGTCCAGAGAATTATAAAATCAGGAAAATGAATTAGAAAATGAGTTTTTAATATAAAAACAATTCATATAATTTGTTTAATTCATAGAAAATGCATACTAAGTCCAAATTAATCCATTTCAGTTTCTATAATTTTGTAATAATGTTGTTTATCACCCTGTGTCTCTGTTTTAACATGAAAATGGTATTAAAATTGATTTCTTAATTAACCTCGTATCAAATACATAAAACCTTAGGAAATTCGTATCTCCTCCGTTTTAACTCCGATTTGATCCGTTCAAGTACCGTTAGTCTCGTAGCAACGCGTAGATTATTATTATTCAGTTGTTCTTATGTTTGGTGTGATGTTAATTTTGCCTATACCACGTATGTTTGTATTACTACGACTAGTAGTGAGGTCACGAGAATCTGAAGATCATCCTGGTACCTGGAATCTCAAGTCTCAGGCAAGTTGTGCCCTTGATCACTTCTTTTTACCCAGCCATGTTCTAATTAATCATAATGATCTGCATAGGTTAATTTTGATGGGACCCAATAGGTTACCCTAGTTTGATTATCTTTATACCTTGTTACCACTGAACTTTTTGGGTAGTACTTGCTAGTGCTTTATGTGGTTTTGGGTATGAAGATACATTACTCATGATTATACTTTTGTTATCCGTTGTTATTTATCGTTCATGATAAGATCATTATGTTAATTGGAACATGGAGCGACCACCCGGGAAAACAGTGCTACCACAAGGGTATAATGGGACGCCCTTGGCTGATTAATTAGGAAAGCTAGTGGAGGACTACCTTACCCGAAAGGGGCAAGGGCAGTAGGGGAGTGGTCAGTGTAGGGAGACCCTCGGGAGGATTTTGCTGCGATGGCGGTCCTGCAAGGGAATTCCTGCATTGGAGCTTCCTATAAACTATAGCGGGTTTTCTGAAGCTAGTGGAACTTTGTAAAGGCCTCGTAGTGTTACCCTGCCTCGCCTCCTCGGTAGAGGTGTACGGGAAGTCGCGATCCCTTGGCAGATGGGTAACATGACTTGTGGGTAAAGATGCGCCACCTCTGCAGAGTGTAAAACTGGTATACTAGCCGTGCTCATGGTCATGAGCAGCTCGGACCCTCACATGATTAATCTATGGAACTTAAATTCAATTTGTCATATGCATTGCATCGCAGGTGATGTTGTTACTTCTGTTCTACTATTTAATTGGGTTGGTATTTACTTATACTTAGTAATGGCTAATAAAATTTTGACCAACTTTAAAAGCAATGCTCAGCTTCAGCCATCCTCTTTGGTAAGCCTTACACTTCACATGAGCTCCCACCTTTGGCGAGTTCATACACATTATTCCCCACAACTTGTTGAGCGATGAACGTATGTGAGCTCACTCTTGCTGTCTCACACCCCCCCCCACAGGTCAAGAGCAGGTACCACAGGATGAGGCGCTTGGAGGATGCTGTGATGTGTTCGTGAGAGATCTAGGCCGTCGTCTCCCAGTCAACTTTGGGTTGCTGGATCGTTTCCTCATATGATGTAATTATTTAATTATTTTTGTACAGAACTCCTGTTATATAGTAAAAATGTGACATTCGATCCTGTGCCACTATGCATCATATGTGTGAGACTTGGTCCCAGCACACCTGGTGTTTATGTTCGCGCCCGGGTTTTGGACCCCTAAAATCCGGGTGTGATAGAAGTGGTATCAGAGGAATATTGACTGTAGGACGAAACCTAGATAGAACTGGACAACCATTGTCTACTTACCTTACTCTGATTCTTTTCTAAACTTATCTTAATCTTTTCTCATCTATTTCCGCTGTACTCTGATTATTCTTACCTTTTCATTCTAAAGACAAATGTGGATTTCACACTTTGAAATCTTGTGCCTAAAGTGACTTTAGGAATAGGAGATCTACTCTTAGGAACAAAAAAACTATTTTTATAGGTATCTATACGCTTGAGTGCTTGTTCTTATGATACTTGCCTGATTTGGATCTTTGATTGAGTGTGATTAGTTGTGGAGTAATGTCCACAATTACATCTGCATATACGTATAGGCATAAATAGAATTCATAAGATAACTAAACAACTTAAATTATCCTCCATTAAAGTATACCTATTTTATATAGATCCATTCTTATCTTAAAAGAATCTATCTTATCTTATCTTATCCTAACCACTTTGCTTATCTCACCTCAGAGTAACAATCATGATCCAATCCAAATTAATTAGATCTTATCTAGTTCAAGCTAGTCACACCAATCTAACCTAGATCTGATCTAATATAAAGTGACTTATCAAACATGTTAGATAATACTGATGAAATAGTTTAGACTCTACTCCTATAGAACATGTCTAAATTAAGAATGACAAATCGACTTGGCCATATGCAACTACCTTAACCATCCGATAGTTGCATAACCCCTCAATTTTAACCTAGCAAGAGATTCTAACCTACCTACACCATATAATCCATCCTACTCACATATATCCTAACTATATGTCCTTAACTCGGATGGCAACTCCAAGATGAAAGGCCAAAGGAGACCAACCACGTCAAAGAAAGATAAGCATCAACTCAAGACTTCAAAGATCAAGTTGAATCGCCAGCGGAATCAAGATCCACAGTTCAGGATGAAGTCTTTCCTTATTATACTCTTCCTTGCCACAACCTATTACCTATACTTGCCACAATCATACCTCATCTGACCTAATAGATGGCTAGACATATATGTTTATATTTTCCAAATCATCTACTAGCTTGTATAAAAAAAACATGAAACAAAACTTTTGATTCCTAAACCAAACTGGTTGCACCCCTTTTCTACTAATCTCGAGGACGAGATTATTTTTAAGGGGGTAGGATTTGTAACACCCACTTTGTAAGAAAAGTCTAGAAAGAGAAATTATATTACTTTATATCTATATGTGTTATCTATGTTTCTCATTTCGTGTGAACACCATATTCAAGAACAAATGATTAATAAAAAGATATACTAATAAATTGTGCATCATGCTGAATTTTAATTTTTGTGTGCATTTTATGATAAATAAAAATGATGTTACAAGAATTGGAATAAAGTCCAAAGTAGAATTTGACAATCTAAAAGAAACCCTAGAAAAGGAAAGAAAATGTTAATGTGAGTAAAGATAATATAAAGTAAATAAATATAAATCTATCCATACTAGTGTTTATTTTGTAATTTTAATTTGAGTGCAAGTTCACATTTGAATTCAAAATTTGAATCAAAGAGATTATAAAAGAGAAGAACAGGAAAAGCTGAAACAGGAACTGGGCCAAAACCCTAGCTGCGCGGCCCATCTTCTTTCCCCACGCCGCTCAGCCCAGCCTCCCACACGCGACACACTTACATATGGGCCCCATCTGTTAGGAGTGTCTTCTTCCTCCCGTTGTGACTTCTCCTCTGGGCGCACCGCACTCCGTGATCCTTGGTCACGTGACACCATGGGCTCAGTCGCGCCACTCCTCCAACTCAGTCCCTGTTGCGCGGACGTGTGGGTCCGTCGCGTTGGTGCTCCCTTCAACCTCCGGACACCAGACCGGCTGCGCGGATTCCGCAGGTCGCGCCCACCTCGCGCTCCTCCACCGAGTTCACCGCAAGTCCGCAACAGACAACCCCAATCCCGCGCTGCCTGTTTGTCTCACCGCTGGATGGGCCCGGAAGGTCGGACTTCCCTTCCACCCCGAGATTTGCGCGTGCCTATGAACTACTCCGCCGAGCTCGTCGGGTGGTTGGGGTCGCCGTGACCGGACTCTCCCCTTTCTGCGCCTCGGGCGATATAAATTCCCCGGTGCACCCAACCCTCAACCTCGGTCTAGAATTCTATCCTCGCTGTCGTCACCACGTGGGTTGTGTTAGTGTGGAGCCGTGCTGAGATCCGTCGTCGCCGCAGACCCGCCTGTTGCCATGGCCAGCCTCGCCGTCGACCCCCCCCGGCACGTTCCGCATCGTCGGTAAGAAGTTCTCCTCTGTGCTCGCCTCGTCCTCCTCGTCGCGTAGCACCGATCAATTTTAGATTTAGGGGCGCTTGGAGTGGAATCGTGCGCGCGCCGGCAGCCTCCGCCGTCGCACTTGGGCTGCGCGGCCGCCCTGGTTCGGAGGAAGGGGGGGCACGGCGTATGCCGTTGATCGTGCGATGGACGGGTGCGATTAGATGCAGAGAAGAGTTAGCGTCAACCGTTGGATCGTCGTTGGGCGGTTCAGATTTAATCACGCGCACCCCTTCGCGCGACCAATTTCGGACTGTCGATCCTTGATCGTGCGGTCGGGATGGGTTTTCCGTATCATTAAATCCTGGGCGTGTAATTTGAATCCGACGGCCACCAGGTGGCTCCAGTTCACTTAGCGGGGGTGTAATCCGAACCGTTAGATCTTGATCGGGTGGCCCAGATATTACAATACCCCTTCACCGTGCATTTTTGTTAAAGAGACCCCGCACTTTACATGAATCAACCCGCACTCCATCCAGGTGGCTGGCTGAGTCTGTGGGAATTTAGCGTGCAGACCCCTGCGTTTTCCAGAAAATGAGGCCCCGTCCAGAGAATTATAAAATCAGGAAAATGAATTAGAAAATGAGTTTTTAATATAAAAACAATTCATAGAATTTGTTTAATTCATAGAAAATGCATACTAAGTCCAAATTAATCCATTTCAGTTTCTATAATTTTGTAATAATGTTGTTTATCACCCTGTGTCTCTGTTTTAACATGAAAATGGTATTAAAATTGATTTCTTAATTAACCTCGTATCAAATACATAAAACCTTAGGAAATTCGTATCTCCTCCGTTTTAACTCCGATTTGATCCGTTCAAGTACCGTTAGTCTCGTAGCAACGCGTAGATTATTATTATTCAGTTGTTCTTATGTTTGGTGTGATGTTAATTTTGCCTATACCACGTATGTTTGTATTACTACGACTAGCAGTGAGGTCACGAGAATCTGAAGATCATCCTGGTACCTGGAATCTCAAGTCTCAGGCAAGTTGTGCCCTTGATCACTTCTTTTTACCCAGCCATGTTCTAATTAATCATAATGATCTGCATAGGTTAATTTTGATGGGACCCAATAGGTTACCCTAGTTTGATTATCTTTATACCTTGTTACCACTGAACTTTTTGGGTAGTACTTGCTAGTGCTTTATGTGGTTTTGGGTATGAAGATACATTACTCATGATTATACTTTTGTTATCCGTTGTTATTTATCGTTCATGATAAGATCATTATGTTAATTGGAACATGGAGCGACCACCCGGGAAAACAGTGCTACCACAAGGGTATAATGGGACGCCCTTGGCTGATTAATTAGGAAAGCTAGTGGAGGACTACCTTACCCGAAAGGGGCAAGGGCAGTAGGGGAGTGGTCAGTGTAGGGAGACCCTCGGGAGGATTTTGCTGCGATGGCGGTCCTGCAAGGGAATTCCTGCATTGGAGCTTCCTATAAACTGTAGCGGGTTTTCTGAAGCTAGTGGAACTTTGTAAAGGCCTCGTAGTGTTACCCTGCCTCGCCTCCTCGGTAGAGGTGTACGGGAAGTCGCGATCCCTTGGCAGATGGGTAACATGACTTGTGGGTAAAGATGCGCCACCTCTGCAGAGTGTAAAACTGGTATACTAGCCGTGCTCACGGTCATGAGCAGCTCGGACCCTCACATGATTAATCTATGGAACTTAAATTCAATTTGTCATATGCATTGCATCGCAGGTGATGTTGTTACTTCTGTTCTACTATTTAATTGGGTTGGTATTTACTTATACTTAGTAATGGCTAATAAAATTTTGACCAACTTTAAAAGCAATGCTCAGCTTCAGCCATCCTCTTTGGTAAGCCTTACACTTCACATGAGCTCCCACCTTTGGCGAGTTCATACACATTATTCCCCACAACTTGTTGAGCGATGAACGTATGTGAGCTCACTCTTGCTGTCTCACACCCCCCCACAGGTCAAGAGCAGGTACCACAGGATGAGGCGCTTGGAGGATGCTGTGATGTGTTCGTGAGAGATCTAGGCCGTCGTCTCCCAGTCAACTTTGGGTTGCTGGATCGTTTCCTCATATGATGTAATTATTTAATTATTTTTGTACAGAACTCCTGTTATATAGTAAAAATGTGACATTCGATCCTGTGCCACTATGCATCATATGTGTGAGACTTGGTCCCAGCACACCTGGTGTTTATGTTCGCGCCCGGGTTTTGGACCCCTAAAATCCGGGTGTGACAGTGAGCGTGCACTGGAACTGCATAGGCCACCACCAGCTGTGGTGGCTGAGAGATAGGTGTTGATGACCATGCCGGTGAGAAATCGAGGTCGCTAGGGTTTTGTGAATTGGGGTGGAGGGTGTGGGGCAGTGGGCGCAGATCTCCCTGTCATGGCGTGCCCGGTGGGGTGGTAAGTGGGGTTGGAGCGGCAGCGCGCACATCTTAGGGTGCTTGAGGAAGGCGAAATCCGCGGCGTGCATGGATGTAACACCCCGGGATCCAAAAACACCCCGAAATGCTACTAAACTACACAACTAACATTCATATATAAAATTTCGACAGCATCTCCTTTGAAAATTTGCACAAACGTGGAAGCAACATATAATAAACAGATATCATGATAAGAAAACATACTAGACATTAATAATCTGCTAGCAATGGGAAGATAACCATAGCGACATAAACTGAATTAACTAGTGTGCACGACTAGTTAAAAACAAACATCCTTGACAAGAAGTTTCTAATTAAATCATGGTTGTGCCTGGGCAGCGTTATTATGAGAGTGAAGGTGGACGTGCTGCTACTTCCCTCATTACCAACATGAATCAAGTACCTGCATTGAGTAATGCAAGAGTGAGATGAAACATCTCAGCAAGTAAATTGTTTTGACAAGATATTTAAACCAAAAGAATTGAATTAATCAACATTTTAAAAGGGATCACAATTGAGATCAGAAATACTTGTAGATATAAAACTCAATAGTCCCAAAATAACTAATGTCATCTCTTTTCCTCGAACGACCACAATAGGTTGTATATCACCTTCCTGCGTCAACAATACCTGCAAATATCACTTCAATGTATGCATAGGAATGCAATGTGTAAGTCCTCTGCCTTCATACCTCTTAGAGTATAAAACCACACCATCTGCAAATATCACTTCAATGAATGCATATGAATGCAATGCATATGTCCTCTGCCTTCATACCTCTAAGGGTATGAAACCGCATCGTACCCCTCCTTGGGCAACGTACGATACTAAGTTGTACTGGTACGGTCAGACCATAGGTCACGACAAAACTTCAGATGCAAGTGAATCATGCAATGTATATGGCATGCTGCATTTATCAATATACTTCAATTCCTTCACATACAATACAAACCTCAAACAATACTTTGTTTACCTTCAGATACAATACAAACCTCAAATAAAACCTCATTCACCTTCAGGGGTGTGAATTAGTCTCGTGGGTCATACTCGAATCATCATCATCATCAATATATGATTAAGCATCAATATAATACAATCAAGTAAAGCATCACCATAGAGTTCAATTATGAAAGAATTCGATGAATCTGAATATTACAGTGTAGGCGATGAAACAACAAGTCAAAACGGTAGCAACCACCGCTACATTCACTTGCCTTCATCGAAGAAGAAAAATGTACTAGGCATGATCCGGAGTGTAGACACCTGCTGCGGGGTATAAAACTTAGTACAAATATTTCACAAACATTTGCCAACAATCAACAAATCGCTCCTACACTAGAAACCAAGACCCGGTGGAATGACTCACCCTGAACCACATGTCAAACAGCAGCAGCGCTGTTTGTTAATTTTGTATCTTTAAAATTATAACAGTGGTGATATCAAACAAATACTCTAGGAGTTTCTACACAAAATACTCTACAACTTCGGTATTCAATGGATAATTAAATTTTGCCATCTATAAGTTCTAAAACATCTGATAAGATAACTAACTGAATCTGTTTTAGACAGCAACATAGTTAACTTCAAAATTTAATATCTCCCAAACTACTCAACCAAAAATTATAAAATTCTGCTGGCAGTAAGAAATTTTATCCCTCTACAAAATTGTCCATAGTTGGAACAGCCAATTCGGCGATGTACTAGATAAAACCTACCAGTGAACCGACCCGCTCATTTTTGTCAGGCAAACAGGAACAGTCACAGTAAAACAAACATAACTGGAGTTTTGAAATTCATAGGAATGCACTCTTTAACATTCTGGAAAGTTTATGAAATTATCTACAACTTCGTTTAACAACCTAAAGTTTAATTCTGTTGATAAAATTGCCTAAATCTTAAGAGAACAGATTCTGCACAGAATTGTGAGACTGAAAAACTGCTATAATCAAACTGCAACAACTTTCTGATCTGATGTCTGATTGAGGTGTTCTTTGCGGGCACGGAAAGATCTACAAATTATCGACGACTCATATATAGACTTTTTATTTTTTTGAGGCCACTAAGACCACAGAATACTGGCATGAACAGAAACTGACGAATCTGCCATTCTGCAAAAAACCAAATTCGAGATCAAAATCTAACCCCACATCTAATCCAACCTCTAATCCTTTAATCCACATGATCCACAACCTCCAAAAGCACATAATTACAGGGAGGAACAAGGATTTAATCCATACCTAGGGTTTTCCCCAAGAAAATCTTCAAGAAGAGATGGGGAAGAACATCTCCTTGATCCTCTCTCCCTCCTCAAATCAACGTGCTCCTCCTCTTCTTGATCCTTGCTGCACGGGCGGGGGGGAGATCTAGAGGGAGGAGGAAGCCGTGGAGAGGGCGGCTGCCCAAGGGGAGGAGAGGAAGAGGGAGGGGGGCGGCCAAAGGGAAGAAGGAGAGGGGGTCGGCTAGGGTTGGGAAGCAGGGGGCTCCTGTCCATCGGATCGAGATCAAAGGCCCGAACACGCTCTCCCATCAGAGGTCCCGACCCCAGTGGAAAAAATGCCAAAAGATCTACTGTTTCCCTGAGGAATGCCTCCTGAAACTCTAAACCCCATTGCCACAGAACATGAAAGAAAAGAGAAAAAGAAATTTAACCTCTTTTTAGAAAATTGGGTTATCACACTCTACCCCCCTTAAAAAGAATTCATCCTCGAATTCGAGCACTCCAAGCAAAGCATCCAAGGTACCCCATATAACACCACCATTCAAAATATGGGTCCATTATTGGTCTTAATTAATACAAGAACTTCTACCTCGGACTAATTGTCTAAGGAAACTACACAACCTGATATCCAGCATGAATCAACATGCAATGAAGCTCAAAGCAAGTCATAGATGCAATCAACACTACGATTTCGCACCACCGAATTTGGATGCAGCTATACATCAACATCAATGTATTCAACCAACACTCTTTTATGAAGGGGTAATATGCACTAAGTACAACCCTTACCAACTTCAATAATTCATTTTAATTCAATGGTGAAACATCCACACCAGATGAATGTATAAGAAGATCAAACACCTCACCTCCAAGCACCACAAAACAAGTGGTTCTATTGAAACAAAACTCCTAATCTTCCTAAACCTTGTTCTTGCCATCATGAAAAGATAATCATGTAGTCTCACATTCTTTGCACCCCACAAAAAGGAGAAAGTCTACAGAACTAATGGAGCAATAAAGCCGACAAGAAGCCAATAACATCCTGCGCAGCACAGTTCATCGAAGAAATGCCAAAACTCCACAAAGAGCACTGACAGCACAACAACAACACAATACTTGCTTAATCAATGTCACTATACTTCATCCAAAACTCAACTAAGAAAAATATCCAAACTAGTAAGGTTAACCTACACATAATATAAGTCTTCATCTACTTTAGTTCAAAAACTTACATTTCATTCTATCATACGATGCACTCAAAGTACCAGACATATAGGGTCAATAATAACCCTGTAATCCTTCACACATTTGACAAACATCTCAAGCTGATGTAAAAACCACATCATTTAGGAATAGGTGACTAACCACACCCAATCAACTCTAGGCTAGGCAATGACTTCATTCAAACCAATAGATAAGTGGCCCAACAATGGCTCCACAAGCATGCATTCGGGAGATAACCATCAGATCCTCAACGTATTAATATATAATCAATGGATCAAGAAAATCTAAGATTTATTCTACAATTAGCATGACTAATATGCAACCATTTTAAACCACATCTAGGCTTTGTGGCTACTAAAACACAAGATAGAAGGGAGACATGTAAGCCACTCTGGCTAGCTATGTAAAGACTCCCCCCAAATCCATATAAAAGTACCAATATTCATTTCTTTCAGAACTGGTTTCTCGGCATAAACAATCATTCCTTGCAAAGATAGTTGGAGCTATCCACCAACCGCCCAACAACTTAAATCCAAATCGATGGTTACCTTGTAACCCAAAACATGCAATTCACACTCCTCTTAGAAACATCCTCAATCAAACATATATAACAATATTATTGTAATAAAACTCAACCATGAAAAACATGTTGAAAACAACATAGGCATACATGTATATCACAAGCATAATAACGACTTCAATCTCACAAAAGACCAATGATATCAATCGTATTAATAAAAAAATATCAAAATTTAGAAATGAATTATATCCAGCATTAAGTCATAAACAACTTACCACATCACCGTAAAGGATTAGGGAGGGTGAAATTATTTCATCTGCAGTTCAAAGACATTAACATATATCAAAGATATTTGAACCCATACCCTTCTGTAACACCCACTTTGTAAATTGCCAGAAATAATACCAATAGAGAAACAATTTCTCCTTATGTGGGTTTAACCTTTATAGATCATTCCATGTGAACACCATATGCAAAAGCAGATAGTTAATAAAAGAATATATGCCATTAAAACTATGCATCATGCTGGATATTAATTTTGTGGTGTGCATTCTGTGACAACATAAAATAATTTAAAAGAAAAGAAATATGTTTAAAAAATCCAAATTGGAATTTAAACTCTCAAAGGAAAATTCAAGAATTTGAGAAAGAGAAGAAAGAACACTAAACAAAGATAAAGAAAATAAGTATAAAGAAAATAGTTAGATCTCCTTATTTGGGTTCAAATTGTACATTTAAAATGAACATAAATTCATAGTTAAACTTGAATTCAAATTTGAATCCTAGAAATTAAAGGGGAGGAAAAACAAAAAATAAAAAGAAAACAAAAACCAAAACCCTGCAGCTGGGCCGACTCCATTCATTTCGGCCCACTAAGTCTTTCCAGCGCGCGCGCAGCCCATCTCCATCCCGCGCCACTCATCCTTTCACTGTCAGATGGGGCCCGCATGACAGTCGCTGGCTTCCACACGCTCGCGTTGCCTCTGCGCACTGATTCGTGGGCCACAGCGGGCAGTCACACCATAACGCCATGCGGAAATCCCCTGATGGCTGACAGGCCGGTCCCTCAAGTCAGCCTCAACCACGGTCCGCACTCAGCTTCAACCATCGCGCCGTGCATGGCGGAGCTCCACCGGGAGCTTCGGGGGTTGTTGCGGCGCTTGGACCGGTCTGGGAGGATTTTAAGCGCGGGGGAGCTGAGGGATTGACCCTCCCTCTTCGCCACGCCTCTAGTCAGCCTCGTCGGGAAATCGTGAGAGAGAGACCAGGGAGGAGGAGAGAGAATTTCGGGCCGCCGCCGTCCGACTCGTGGGTAGTGTCGCTCGGGCACCCGCGGGGCGTTCCAGGGCCGCGGCGGGGCACCTGGGAATCACGGCGACCACCAATTTCGAGCGGTGCATCGCTGCGCCAGAGCAATTGCTCGCCGTCGTCCTCACGCCGTCGCGCCTCCGCCTATCCCCGCGGCCAGAAGGCTCCCGGCGACAATTCACGGTATGGACTCCTTCCCTGTACGCGCGTCCGCCCATATCGTGTGTAGCAGCGTCCTGGGCTTCGGATTTGGTCATTCGGACCGTTGGTGATTCTCGCCGGTGATGGCGCCACCGCGGGCGGAGCGCCGCCGTGCCTGTTCACCAGAGAGGAAACGAAGGGAGAGCGCGGGCGTTCTGGACCGTCGATCGTGGGGTGGACGATTGGGATGGCTCTGCGTGTACCCCCTTTCACATAGGTTAACAGGGACCGTAGGATCGGAAGGGTTCGGGTGCGATTGAATCTAGGTTAATTAAATCTGAGCCGTTGGCGCGCGATCCAGCGGTATCTGGGAGCGCCAGTCCTGAGCCAGGGAAGATCTAATCTGGGCCATCCGCGCCTGATCGAGCGGCCGATAGCACACGATACCCCTTCGCGGGTCAACTTTACTAAAGAGACCCCATAGTCTTAAGTAATCAACCCGCCGTCCAGGTAATACTATTCACTGAGTCTAGGCATTTATGCGCGCGGGCCCCTGGACTTTCTGAAAAATGTGGCGCAGTCCAGAGATAGAAAATCCAGGGAAAATGAAATAGAAATCCATTTTTAATATAAAAATAATTTCTAGAATTTGTTAAACCTATAGAAAATTCATATAAAGTCCAATTTAATCCATTCCAGATCCTATAATTTTATAATATTATTGTTTATCATCTTGTACCACTGTGTTGACATGTCTGTCACATTAAAATTTATATCTCATTTAATCTTGTACAAAACACATGGAATCTTCAGAAAATCATAACTCCTCCGTTTTAACTCCGATTTAATCCGTTCAAGTTCCGTTAGTCTCGTAGCAACGCGTAGATCATTATCATGCTGTATGTACTTATGTATGGTGTGATGTTAATTTTGTCTATACCATGTCTGTTTGTATTGCTACGACTAGCGCGAGGTTTCGAGGATCTGAAGAATCACCCTGGTAACTGGAATCTCAAGTGCCAGGCAAGTTGTGCCCTTGATCACTTCTTTTACCCACTCCTGTTCTAATTAATCATAATGATCTGCATAGGTTAATTTGATGGGACCTAATAGGTTACCCTAGTTTGTCTATCTTTATGCCTTGTTTACCACTAAACTTTCTGGGTAGTACTTGCTAGTGCTATATGTGGATTTGGGCATTGAGATACATATTATTCATACTTTTGTTATCAGTTGCTATTTACTGTTCATGATAAGATCATTATGTTAATTGGAACATGGAGAACCACCCGGGAAAACAGTGCTACCACAAGGGTTTAATGGGACGCCCTTGGCCGATTAATTAGGAAAGCTAGTGGAAGACTACCTTACCCGAAAGGGGCAAGGGCAGTAGGGGAGTGGTTAGTGTAGGGAGGCCCTCGGGAGGATTTTGCTGCGATGGCGGTCCTGCAAGGGATTCCTGCATTGGAGCTTCCTATAAACTGTAGCGGGTTTTCTGAAGCTAGTGGAACTTTGTAAAGGCCTCGTAGTGTTACCCTGCCTCGCCTCCTCGGTAGAGGTGTATGGGAAGTCGCGATCCCTTGGCAGATGGGTAACATGACTTGTGGGTAAAGATGCGCAACCTCTGCAGAGTGTAAAACTGGTATACTAGCCGTGCTCACGGTCATGAGTAGCTCGGACACTCACATGATTAATCTATGGAACTTAAATTCAATTTGTCATATGCATTGCATCGCAGGTGATGTTGTTACTTCTGTTCTACTATTTAATTGGGTTGGTATTTACTTATACTTAGTAATGGCTAATAAAATTTATAATGGCTAATAAAATTTTGACCAACTTTAAAAGCAATGCTCAGCTTCAGCCATCCTCTTTGGTAAGCCTTACACTTCACATGAGCTCCCACCTTTGGCGAGTTCATACACATTATTCCCCACAACTTGTTGAGCGATGAACGTATGTGAGCTCACTCTTGCTGTCTCACACCCCCACAGGTCAAGAACAGGTACCGCAGGATGAGGCGCTTGGAAGATGCTGCGATGAGTTCGTGAGAGATCTAGGCCGTCGTCTCCCAGTCAACTTTGGGTTGCTGGACCTTTGTCTCCTTATAATGTAATTATTTATTTTGTACAGAACTCCTGTTATATAGTAAAGATGTGACATTCGATCCTGTGCCATGATTCGTCATATGTGTGAGACTTGGTCCCAGCACACCTAGTGATTATGTTCGCGCTCGGGTTTTTGACCCCTAAAATCCGGGTGTGACACCTTCCTATATGTGCAAGTGTGTCAAATTTATCTTCAAATTGCCAAGAATCTAAAGCCTATGCTTTGATACCAACTGTAACATCCCCGGGATCCACAAACACCCCGAAATGCTACTAAA